>NC_068911.1:133298860-133609574 GCF_023091745.1 Budorcas taxicolor | reverse complement strand
GAACAACTTACCTAACTAAATGAAATAATTAAATAATATGTCAAGGACAAACACAATAATCAGATTCTCACACAGAAACATATTATGGAACAAAGAGTGCATGGACATATTATGGAGCAAGTGGAGGAACTGCTGTCAATATCAGTATTTCTAAGATACTCTCACCATGGACTCTGTGCAGAAATGCTCCTACCTTCTCTCCCACAAAATAAACTCACCATCGAGTGTTTGCCAGACTTTACTAACCCTAAGAGTCACCTAGAGCACTGTTAAAATTCGTGAAAAATAGATTCCTAGGCTGCCCTGGATCTTCCAGTTCCAAGGGGCACAGGAATATACATACATATAGACACAGACAGACAGGCAGACAGGCAAAGAGACAGAGGCAGAGAGATATACACACACACAGAGAACAATAAAGCAGGTTTAGTGAAATGTTTATTGGGGAATCTGAGTAAAGGATAATTAGGAGTTTCTCTAATGTTTCTGCAACCTTCCTGAAATTTAAAACTATTTCAAAACAAAAATTTACAAGAATTTTGTTAGAAAGCTCAAGTCAACTATTTTCCAAGAGGGAATGGCACCCCACTCCAGTACTCTTGCCTGGAAAATCCCATGGGCAGAGGAGCCTGGTAGGCTGCAGTCCATGAGGTTGCTAAGAGTTGGACACGACTGAGCAACTTCACTTTCACTTTTCAGTTTCATGCACTGGAGAAGGAAATGGCAACCCACTCCAGTGTTCTTGCCTGGAGAATCCCAGGGACGGGGGAGCCTGGTGGGAGGCTGTCTATGGGGTCGCACAGAGTCAGACACGACTGAAGCGACTTAGCAGCAGCATATGTAACGAAAGGAAGTCTGCAAGGAAGTAGGGGAAGGGGACAAGGAGGGAGAGAGGAAAGGAAGGAGAAAGCAGAGATGGAGAGGGGTGAAGGAGAAATCAGAAAGGATGACAGAGAAAGAAACGTGGACTTTGGAAATCCATACAAAAGCTATCAATCCACAGTGTTTCATGGTGCCTGCTGTCTAACATGACTAATAGCAACAGTAGTGGCTGCTGTCTAACATGACTGTGGTCCTGCTCCTTAACCACTCTGAGCCTCAGTTTCCCGACCTTTGGGAAAACAGACACCATCTGTACAACTAACACCTGGAGCCCTGGCAAGGGCGATCCAGGACCGCTTCCTCTCTCATCATTTGTTAAAGATAGTTTTACCTTCAAGAATTTGATCCACCATTTTAAACGCTTCATCCACATTTCCACACTCCAGTTTCCTCTCTGGCTCAAAGAAGGACTTGTTTTGTATAGCTTCCTAGAAGGAGAACAGAAGAGTGAGCCCCCCACCAGCCCCACAGCAGCAGCCACATATGGTGCTGGATCACCTGAGTCTGGGCAGTGCTTCTCTTGCTCTGGCATCACATGCAGTCTCGTCAGGACCCCATGAACTGGGTTAAGAACCATGCTGCAGAGAGACTCCCCATGGAGCAAAAGCAAATGTCCTCATTGAGTAAAACAAAAAAAACAACTGCTTAGAAAACACCCAACACCAAGGTGGTGGAACTGTTTCCAGGCCAATTATTCTCCACATTCCACAGCCCATGTTATGCAGCCAGGGTAACAAGGCACAGGGACTTAGATCTTGGGCTCTGGACCCAGTTGGAGTTGTGTCCATCTTCTGATGTACTAGCTATTTGACTGTGGGTCTATTACTTCACCTCTTTGAGCCTCATTGGTAAAATGAAGGTAGAGTTGTACACACTGTTCCAATAGGGTTGTAAAAAGTAAAATAAAATAAGGCATGAGTGAGCTTACATGGCATATAACAAATGTTCTGTTAATGCTACCTGAAGGCACTCTAGTGATAAGGACATGATGGCCTTGACTGCTGGTCCCAAGCTTCTCCTTTGGGGGACTGAGTCCAGCATTTGCACTTGGGACTTCCAGCCCTGGAAGTAAGATTCCAAGTCTAGAGTGGGTACCACAAATCCACTTATATACTGGTTCCTAATGGCTTCCCCTGGGTGCCTAGTGAAGGACTATAATAGTAAGTACACATTATCAGGGATGTAGCTGAAAAATCTAGGTTGGTTTTCCTACCTATCCTTGGGAATTCATCTTGCTGTAATCCCTTGGTCCTTGGCAAGTGTGACATGTCAGCTCCTGGGAGTATTTCTATATCAGATTATTGTCCATCCATGAAATTCCAGCCTGGTGGCAGCTAGGGATTCTCCAAACTTTGGTTCCCTTTGGCCACCAGTAAGTGTCTAGACCTATCAATATACCTTATGGATATGCTGTTGTGATCCTGCCATTTCCTCCATCAAAAAGTGGGTTGGGTTTTTTCCTACTACCACGAGGCCCAGGGTCTTTGATAGAGTGTTTGTTGATTGCTTCTAGTGTTGATTAACTGTGTGACTTTGGGTAACTCAGCCTTTCAGTTTCTGCATCAGAATGGGGATAATAACAATTTTTACCTTATAGGATTGTTGTGAGCATTTAGCGACTTACGTAGGAAACCTGTTTGGAACCAGGTAATCACACAGAGAGCTCTAGGTGTTACCTATGGTCACGTTGATAAGAGATTCTGATTGGGAGCACCACTTTCTCACCATGGTTATCAGCCTGACTCTTGGGGCCAAGAGTTTTGATAGCATTTCCCCATTCAAGCTATTAAAAATTCAAAAAAGCATAAGCTAGGTTAAACATGAGTGATAGTGATGGAGATCTATTTGTTTTTATCCTGTTTTAATTGATAACATACTTCCTACTGGAATCAATTCATATGATTTTCTTTTTTTATTGGAGTATAAGTGCTTTACAACATTGTATTAGTGTCTGCTGTATAACAAAGCATATGATCTCTTATTAATCTAAGACTCAGATATTCCAGGCTCAAAACAGAAATTAAGTTTCATACATCCAGTTTTTTTTTTTTTTTTCCTTTGAGTTTGGCCTTTTGCTGCTTGCTCTTTGAGTAACTCAGAGATAATTTCCTGAATATTTCTTGGTCAGGAAAGTGATAAAAGAACTATAATATGCAAGGAACATGGCATATTTCCTTGCTATACACTTTGATTAACTCGTCTTGATCTAGTTGATTGATCTTGGAGAGCTTAACCTTTGATAGAAACATGAGGTATTTCTTCTCCGCAATGTCAAAGCTTGGTATTTGATATTGGGATTCTCTGGCAGACAATTCGAGCTATGCTGGTGGAGGTTGAGGTGGGGGTGGGAAGAGAGTGGTGTCTATTTGCTTTTGGAATTTTTTTTGGCTGGAAAGCAGAGTGCAGGGCGGGGGTAAAGGAAAATACTTAGTCACTGGAATTTGGCAAAGAATTACAAACAAAATTTTTGATAAAATATTACGCAAATAAATTCTTACTAAGAATTCAAACTCTAAAACAAAATGTTGGGGAAGGAATGTATAAAGTCAGCAAGTATACGAGGCAATGTATGAATGAAAAGGGTTTAAGATGGAAACAGAATGAATTTGAAACTAGCCAGGAAAATTTGGAAAGCCTAATCACTCTTTGACTCCAACTAAACTTTTATTTTTGTTTCCTTGACACGATTCTTTTTAAATTTCAAAACACTGAAGACATTGTCCAGAAACAAACTCTATGTTCCTTGGCATAAAGCAGCATGATAGGAAATATACCCAAGGCCAAGTTCTGGAGACACTAATCTTGGCCAGCTCATTTCCTTATTTTCTGCCTCAGAGCATGCTAGTCACCTGGAGAACAATTTATTCATTATGACGTGGAGATAATATTGCATTCCCAGATTACATTCAGTCTCTATGTGCTGAATCTAACCTACTCATGCTGTTTTCCCAACTTTCATGCTTTTATTACTTTGTAAATTATAAGAACCAATGAAATGTATGCAGAAGAATACTCATGTCACTTCATGGAGATGAGTCTTAAAACCTTTATAAATTTCAAAATTGTTTTTAAGAAACAGGATAGGAAATGCAGTTCCCCAATTTGTTCAAGTTGCCAAAGTAACTGTCAGCATCATAGGATCTGTTTCTCATACTTACTTAAGATATGCATTAAAGGATCTAAAACTAGGGTCACAGTATATGCTTCATGGAGCTTCTTGTTGGTTTTCACTATATACCTAAAAGAGTCCCGGTGAAGGTGGATATGGAGCCCTGGGTGTGCCCCCTCTTCTGGACATGGCTGGGTGCCCATCTGGCATTCTTGTCACCTGCCCCTTCTAAAGAGTGCTCAGATTTCTGTTGAGGTCTCCATCACTCCCCATACAGCTCATGACCCTCAAAGAAACCTGACCCTCCAGCAGTAACCAACAGCTCTTGCCTGTCATGAATCCAGAGAGGGACATGTGACCTAAATGCCTGATGACGCTGGGTCCCAGGACTCGTGGGGTGCTGAGTCGATGGTGTTCTCTCTGCCATCCTATGACCACAGGAGGCAAAGCCTGGACCATGGGGAGCAGGGAGGAGATTTGGAAGACTAGCTTCCTTGCTAATAGTGATAGAGTTTGAGGAAAAACAAAGCCCCTGTGTTTTGGAAGCCACTCTGAGTCAGATTTTCTCTCTTGTTTCTGGCATTTTAACTGATACACCACTTAAATATGTTCTTCTGGCCCCACCCTTGAACTCATTACCTCAATGGTTAGGATCAGCGGCTCCAAATCTCGGTAGACAATCTTCACTCGCTGAGCAGCTCGCTTTGCCTGGACCTCAGAATTGGCTATCACGGCGCAGATAAGCTGACCCACACAAGACACCTGGAATACAGAAGAGACTTCTAGTTCCAAGGAGGGCAGGCAGCAGGTCCTTTCCTTCTGTTCATCTTCCTCCTCCTGCCAGCACAGAGCTAGACACACAGTGGACTTCAGCGCAGTGCCGTGGTTAAGGAAGGCTTCTGTAGAGAAGTCCATTTGTCAGAGTTGGCCTGCTGACCTCTGGGAAGTCTGCACCAGGAGAGGGAGGACTTTTTGCTCCATCATTGGCAGCGGCAGCTGAAGAGGGACTGGTGTGATGCCGCCTCACGTAGAGCAGACTCAGGCTTTGAGGATGCTTGAGGGCCATCTGGCCTAGGAGAGTCAGTCCCATGGCTTGACCTGGGGCTGCCACACTGCGAACAGGGCCATTCTGAGGGGAGACTTCTGCCTTCATGACAAGAAGGACCAGAAAGTCAAGACCATCTCACTCAGAGAGGAAGGAGGGAGGGGACAGTGGTCTCTGCCCTGAACTGGGGAGCGCAGGCTTTTTCAGGGAGAGACATGATTGTAGGGGCCAAGAGTGAGTTGGGAGCAGTCACCATTTCACCTGCAGGTGGGGTAGGCAGATGGCCTAAGGAGTTCACCCAGGGACCAGGGCAGAAAGTGGATGGGGAAGCACGAAACCAAGGCTCTATAAAAGTGAAATAGTCAGGACTGGAAGAAGTCATGGGACCATTGGATTCTCTTTTATACCTTTGATTGTGATCCAAATCAAAACATAATCACTCATTTTTCAGATTGACATTAGATTATTAGGACTTTTCTACAGTAAGCATATAGTAGTTTTATCACCAGATAAAAATGGTAGTAAAAAAGAGTTAAATCCAGGTGCACACACACACACACACACACACACACGCGCGTGTATTTGTTGGGTGTAGGTGGGTGGGGTCAGTGGGTAGATGAATGAAACAAGAATTGCAGATGTTAATCATTGTTGAAGCTGGATGATGGGTTTATGGGGATTCATTGTACTCTCCTTCTCTATCTTTGTGTGTGTTTAAAATTTCTGCAATGAAATGATTTTTTAAAGATATAGCATGAAAAGGACAAATGTTAAACTAGGAATGAAACTAACAGAGACAATCATTCACAATGGCTCTGCTCTCTGCTCTCCACACACATGGGGTTTGCCGCATGATCTGGTACACAGGCACGCCCCTGAGATGCTCAGGGTCAATGTGTCCACACCTCAGGGAGTTGTGCTATCATGTGGCCCAAGATGGCTTTGCTTGTCTAGTTAACATTTATGCAAAAGCCATAGTTCTCATCGTCTTTTTCCAGGACCACACAGCCCTGCCTTGGGAGAGTTGACCTTGACTTCAGACACTCAGTCACCAAACTTTCATTTTTATCAACTAAGCATCCTAGTGAGAGCCAGCGGCAGAGACTCTTTCAAATGATGAAGCTCTTTTGGGTGAACACTGAATGGAAGTTAAGCAGAAAACCTTCTGGACAGTGCCCTGGCTGCATTTCCTCATGGCTTCAGATACAGTAGCCAATGTTTTTTTATCATTTGAAACTTTCAGGTGGCAATAGTGCTATCAGTGTTCCTCTGCTTATTTACCCGGCTTTGTAGGAAGCAGCGTGAAATCTACAGATGAATCAGACATGGGCTCTCACTCCAGACATTTCACCAGGTAGCAGAAATAGATAAGACATTGAAATAAATAAGCTCAGTACAGGGTAGAAAGCGTAAATACAGGTTCCCTTTGCCTTCTCCTTAAGCTCTGTGAGAACAAGGACCACACGGGTCTTGCTCACCTGCAGCAGGTGCTCACTTAAAAGATGCCTGTTGAATACACAGTGTATGAATGAATGAATCAGGGTGAGTTCAGACAGGGAGAGAACTCCTGGGTTAAAGGATAGGAAAGGCTTCATAGTGGGGATATCACTTGAACTTGGACGTTGGACACACTGAGACTGGAACCATACCACGGATTCTCAGGGAAAAGAACAACAAATAAAATTTCTCGTTATTCTCCTCTCATTTATCCTTTCCTAAGTATGAAAGCAGCACATGATCTTACCACCATTAGAAGAAAATATAAAACACTCAAGTGTCTTTTATATAACTAGCCAACTTCTTTACTTATGTGGAATATGAATGTTCTTGAACTAATTCACTATTAAAATACAGTGATTTATAATAAGCATTCAAAGAATATTGGAATCCTTTATGATGTGCCAAATTCAATGCTACCTTTAAGAATATATGAAGTGCCAATAACTGAGGAAGTTACTTTTTTTTTTTTTGGCCACACTGAGAGGCAAGTGGAATCTTAGGTTCCCGGTAAGGGGCTGAATTCACACGCCCTACAATGGAGACGTGGAGCTTTAATCACCAGACCACTAGGGAAGTCCCTGAGGAAGTTACCTTTAAAACAGAAAGCAAAAATGCAGTACCTCATCTGTTGCCAGAAGTTGCTCAGTGTCAGTTAAAAAGCCAAAGTTGGTGGTGATGCCTGGAAGATGTTCCCCAGTCAGGATGTCTACCACCCCAGGCAGGCTGAGAGCTTCAGACAGATCGATAGACCTAGACAAGAACACATAGAACAGAGCTACTCAGAGGAGCCCCACAGCCTGCAGGCCATGGAGAATATGCTTAATCAGAGAATAAGATACAAGAGAGGGAAGATATGCCCAAAAACCTTACAATAGTTCTATGCCACACAATCGAGAAAGAATTTCTGGGACAATGAAATTTTCCTACGGAGGGACAAATTGTAGTAAATCCTACACTTCGACCCCATTTCACTTCTACATTGGACATTGCCAACAAATAGCCTATCCTCTTCAGACAATTACTTTTCACTAACGTGACTTATCCCCCAAAAGTAATTATTGTTTGTTGGATAAAAACTTCATCACTTACACAATCTTAGCACGAGCTCTTGAACTTGTTACAAAAGTCAAGAACAGTTCCCGGTCCACTACAGGCATGTCATCACAGTAGATGGCTTCGCCCGTGGCATGCTTAATACCAGACAGGTGCATGATGGGATGGCCAATTGGGTCTTGAGAAAGCTGCTTTAGGTCTGCATTCTGTTTAATCGATAACCAACATATCATTTTTATAATCATATTATGCACAACTCTATGTAATTTACATTCAAGCCAGAACACTTCTGAAAACGAAAACATCACTATTAATAACACCAGGACAGTAAACTTATTTCAGTAATTCAGTAGGCAAACTGGGATGTGTAGCCATGGTGTTGTTCTTATTTTTTTTCCCCACTATTTTGAATACAGACCGCAAATATTTTAACACAGATTCTATTGTGTAAGTAAATGAATATAAATCTTTCTTCTTGATTATATAAAATTACACCTTTTTACAAATGCTCATGTATATCTTTAACTTTCATTATCAAAATTATCTTACTCTTGTAGCTAGGCATGTCATGTGTACTATTTGCAGAAAAGCCGAATTACCATGGTTGTAGAAAATATCAAGTGCATTCAATTACAAGAGCTTTTATTATTTTCTATTTTGAGTGAGGAAGTCTTACCAATGGTAAGACTCATCACTTACACAATCCTGATAAAGAATGAAGACACAGAAAGCTGCATTTTGAGTAATGATTCATTAATGTTACTATTTCTTAGAGACCCATGGAGTAAAATGTCTTGCCACTGGCTTTATAAATACCTTGTACTTTATAAATACCTTGTGCTACCATAAATACCTTACGTTTGTTTCATTAACCAAAATGAAATTAAGAAATATAACATGTCCTCCAGTATTTCAAATATGAGAGAATTGTTAGCTTTCTTGGTTGCTTATTGGAAGAAGAAGATTGGAAGTATGAAGAAAGAAGAAATAAGAGACATTCCCTAGTGGCTCAGTGGTAAAGAATCCACCTGCATCGCAGGAGATCTAGGTTCGATCCCTGGGTAGGGAAGATGCCCTGGAAAAGAAAATGGCAACTCACTCCAGTATTCTTGCCTGGGAAATCCCATGGACAGAAGAAGCCTGGAGTGCTACAGTTCACGGGGTCAGAAAAGAGTCGGACATGACCGAGCAAAACAACAGCAGCAATAGAACAAGTTCAGAGACTAGGGGCAAGGCTAAAGTTGCCACAGGTGCTGCTGATGGAACTGCGGGAGGTGGAAATTCCAGAAAAATTGCCAGTCAAGCCAGCCACCATCTAAAGGCTACTCTCTGAAAGGAGAAGGCAGCTCTGAGGCCTGGAGTTCTGCCCTGCGAGGCAGTGCTGAGCCATCTCATCCACACTTCACTGGATCAGTCTTTCAACCGGCACCAGGGCTGAGGCCAGATGCTCAGAGCCTTTGCTCTAGAAGACTTGGGCCTGAGGCTGGTCAGCCAAGGTGAGGCCCAGAGAGAGCTAAAGGAGCTAAAGGCCTCTCTTCCCCATCCCACCTGCTGCCCTACACTGCTGTTCACGGGGTCACCCCAAGCCTGGTTGGGGCAGGGACTCTCTTTGAGATGAGGCTCACAGTGATTGCAGCACATGGCAGGAGGGAAGAGAGAACAGTTGCCAACAGAACACCTACTGGTCAAGACCTTTCCTGGGGGGAAAAGCAGCCATGGAAGCTGTTTCTAAATCAGCATCATTTAAGGCAGGTGGCGCTAGTGGTAGGCAACCTGCCTGCCAATGCAGGAGATGGAAGAGAGGAGGGTTCGATCCCT
Source organism: Budorcas taxicolor (assembly GCF_023091745.1). Classification (NCBI taxonomy): domain Eukaryota; kingdom Metazoa; phylum Chordata; class Mammalia; order Artiodactyla; family Bovidae; genus Budorcas; species Budorcas taxicolor. The sequence continues at coordinate 133,600,167 of NC_068911.1, read as the reverse complement.
GGGTTGGGAAGATCCCCTGGAGGAGGGCATGGCAACCCATTCCAGCATGCTTGCCTGGAGAATCCCATGGACAGAGGAGTCAGGTGGGCTATAGTCTGTACGGTCCAAAGAGGCAGACATGACTGAAGCAACTCACATGCACACACGGGAAATTTTCTAAAAGTACATACTTTCGTATTTGAGTCCCAGAATGTGCAGTTGAGAAAGCTTACACGTTGCACATTGGCAGTAAATGAGATGTTCGCTATCACCTAGAGTGGTGTGTGTGTGCTCAGTCACGTCTGACTCTATGTGACCCCAGGGATGGTAGCCCTCCAGGCTCTTCTGTCCATGGGATTTTCCAGACAAGAATGCTGTGAGTGGGTTGCTATTCCCTTCTCCAGGGGATCTTCCTGACCCAGGGACTGAACCCACATTTCCTGAGTCTCCTTCATTGGCGGGTGGATTCTTTACCACTAGTGCCACCAGGGAAGCCCTGGACACTCTGAACTTGTTCATATTTCATATAAAATATACTGTTTTACAGCAAAATATACGTTTACTGATTAACATTTATTGTTTTAAAGCCCATATTTGTTTCACTTAAATGTAAAGTTCAATTTTGTAGTTACTACAATACAAGGCACAAAAAATTAGTATTAGCTGAGTTTTTGTGTGTGTGTTCATCCTGACTTTATATAAACTAGAAAGCAGAAGATTATGAATAAAGATAATTTAGAACTTGGCCTAGGTACCATTAACTAAAGGTGGCTAGTAGGTCACAAATGTAGAGGAAGGGGGAAAATGAGAGAACATTTTACATATTCAGGCAATATGAACATATTATATAAATATATATAAATATGAAACTGATTAATTTAGCTGAAGATGTAATGTCATTAAAGCCAGTTGTAATGACTCTACTAATGAAAGAGTATGTATTTGATTACTTGCTTGTGCTTGTTATACAGCTAAAGACACCATGGAGGAAAGAATACTGTCACCTCTAACAGGTGATCTCTGATTTGGAGAAAAAAAAAAAATGCTGGTCATGAGTGCTGAAGTTCCTCTAGCAAAGTGGGTATTTGCGTGTGTGAAAACCCAGAAAAAAAAACAAAAACAAAATCAAAACATCTGTGTGAGAAATACACTACTTCCAAAACTTGGTCTTGTAATCTATAATAACAAATTATGTGAAGATTATCACTTTTCTTTGAATGATTTGAAAGCCCATTCATTTGTTGTTTTTCCTGTGGTTGTTGAAGTTTATTCCATGGTCAAGGCAATGTTAAGGTATTTATAAGCCAAACATTGCAGTAACTGTATTTTACACTGGGAAAAACGGAAGCTATTTTTGACTTTCAAAATGATCACTTTCAACACTTTCAATGGAGTTTGGTGTATTTGATTTTTGAACATATTGAACCTAAAAACTGAAGAGGTATACATCAACTTCATTGTTCATTACAACATACTGCAAAGTTTTATAACTAAGTCCAACAATAGATCCAATGAACTGAATCTATTTAAAAAGAATCTTTTAAAAGACTTTTCATGTTCTTCACTTAATAAAACCCTTGAGGTGAAGTTTCTTGCTAATAATTTCAAGGAAAACACAGTGATCTTATCCAGTTGACCAACAGGATGACTTCAGGCAATACTCTTACGACATTGTAGCTGAAAATTCCATTTGAAGGTTATGAGAAATTCTGTTCTAAAAGCTCTCATTAGGAGAGCCTCAAATTAAACTCTTAGAACTTATGCTTGATTCAGCTCTAAAACTCTAATTCACAGAGAGAACACTTGGAGAAGGGAGACTGGAAGAACAAAGTATCACCACATTCAAACAAAATAAACCAGCAGCTCTTTCAAAAAACATTACTGCATTTTCATCAGCCTCCAAGGGCTCTGTGAATAAAATCAAAGCAGCCCACGGCCCTGATACAGGGCCAAGGCCAAGAGCAAGGGCAAGGGCATGTGGCAGACCAGGCAGCTTGTTCATATCAGTGGTACAAAGTCACAGAACAAAAACACATTTGGACTCTTTGAGTTCAAAACAGACATTTAAAAAAATAACCATTGCTAGCTTAATTATTAATCACAATACTTTCCTGATTTTGAAGTTTTAATCAACACTAAGTAGGCAGTAGTTTCACCAGAAGGGGAGTTCAGGCTAAAAAGTCATGAGAATCACTGAAGAGATATGTGGGATGTCCACATGAAGAAGCTTTAGCCTGGGTCTTTTGAATTTAAAAAGAAAGAAAGAAAGAAAAAAGTCACTAACCTGGTACTTTAATGTACTCCAGTAATGTCTGCAACGAAGATCTTCTAAAGCACTCTCATACTTGCTTGCAAGGCTAGGATAGTGAACAGGGTCCTGAAAAGTAGAACCATTGTAGATATTTAAAATATGCCAGAATGGTCTTGGGAGAGAGGACAGCATGGTTCTTAGCTCTGCTGTGAAGTTTAACCTTTTTTAAGTACTTGCCTAATTCAGAATCCTGGAAGTATAAGCAGGGTTCTCCCTGACCTCCAGGACACTTCTCTGGAAGATCCATGCATAGGACGATATTTAACGAAGAGCTAAGTGAGTACAGGAGATCACTGTCTCCCAGTATCTTTATGTTTTTTAGGATTCTTTCACATGCCTTCCTAAATGATTTGAGGACTTACAAACCAATAAAACAGGAAAGTAGAAGCTAAGTAAATAATTAGAAAGGAAGAGAGGACTTAAACCAGGAAAAGGTCAGAGCAAAGGTGCACCATTGCTAATGAGTATCAAACTCCGTTCTGTATCCCCTGGTCAACCAGGAAGGAGGGAAGATGCTGGGGCTGCCTCTCTGCCACAGCCTCCCAGCAGGAAGCATTCTAGGGTCTAAGAGGAACACTTTTAGAGTTGAGTAAACCTGGGTCATTTGATCCTTACACAAGATTTTAAACAGTGCACCCAATGGTTCTTTTTTATTTTTAAATTAATGTTTTTGGAGTATACTTCTTTATAATGCTGTGTTAGTTTCTATTGTATAGCAAAGTGAATCATCTATACATGTACAGAAATCTCGTCTTTTTTGGTTTTCCTTCCCTTACAGGTCATCACAGAGCACCGAGCAGACTTCTCTATGCTATACAGTAGGTTCTCATGAGTTATCCATTTTATACATAGTAGTGTGTATATGTCAATCCCAATCTCCCAATTCATCCCATTTTCCCTTCCCCTCTTTGTACTCATAAGTTTGTGTATCTCCATTTCTGTATTGCAAGTAAGTTCATCTGTACCACCTAATGGTTATTTTTTACAATATAAAATTTTTAAGAGAAAATTAAAGCCAACAAAGCCTATTATTTTGAATGTGAACTGAAGTCGCTCAGTCATGTCCGACTCTTTGCGACCCCATGGGGTGTAGCCTATCAGGCTCCTCCGTCCACGGGATTTTCCAGGCAAGAGTGCTGGAGTGGACTGCCATTTCCTTCTCCAGGGGACCTTCCCGACCCAGGAATCGAACCCAGCTCTAGTAGAGCAATATTAATAGAAGAAATTGAATTGAAGGTAAAAGACTATAAGATGGAAGTTGTAATTTATATCATTTGATTCATTCAATAAATTATATTAGTGTGCTATTAATTGAAGGAGTTGGCTTTATTTTCTCTCTTTGGATAACCTGGTGACAATAAGTCACTTATATATGATTTCAAGCTTCTATTCTGAACACTTTGATATGACTGTTCTGGTTTTTTGTTCTTCTCATGTATGAGACGATACCTGCAGAAGCGATGATAAGAGAGGGCTCTATGTCTCTAATCTCAAGTGATCATACTTTTTTATGATCACACATACTTCTTTTATCATACATACTAATTTCTATACCACATGAGGATTGTTCACGGCTTCTGATCTAGTTTGGTCTGGTGGCTGCAGTTCAGGATTAATGTGATCAACATAGCTCAAGTTCCCTTTGGGTATAGCAAATTTATTTCGAAATAAATATTTTTTTTGTTGTGTCCTTCCTAGTCAACAGTCTTGTAAACTTTGACTGTTTGTCATAAGGGAGACCAGGTGCAAGAATGCCCAGATGATTACTACTATGATTATTAAGCAGTCTTCACCATGGTTCTCTGAAGCATTAGGGACCATATGAAGCCTTTTCCCATGATAACCCATTTCTCAGAAACTTTATGGAGAGGCTTCCATCACCATCTTACAAGTGAGAGAAACAAAGTTGAACCCAGAGAAGAAAGCCAAACATACAAAGCTAAACCTCAGCAAGTGGAAGAAATGCTTTTCTGAGGGAAAATATATTCAAACGAGTAACAAGTTCTCTGAACACCATCGAGACACACAACAGGTCAGAAAAATAAGCGAGTGGTGTTAAATCAGATCCCACACAATTCTGTGCTTGACTTGCAATTTTTCCCCAAACATACACCCCATCAACAGATGGCCTGTCATATGCCCTGCAAGCCCGTGAATTTCCGACGTGGGTTGTCTTTTCTACTCTATTCGATAGCTTTTTGGCAGGGGTTGTTGCCTTTTCTGCTTTGGGCATTCTCAGAGGCCCTCAGGCCTGCGAAAGTGAACACGTGGTCAGTTCCACTTACCATCTCCTTCAAAATCTGTGACACTTCCAGGTAGAACTTGAACAGGAAGCTGATGATGAGGGTCCTCTTGAACTCCACCTTCCCACCTGGGGCTGAGCCTGGGAGGGAGACTTCGTCCAGAATCAGCCTGCAAGCTGCATCCAGCATCTCTTCATTCCAGGGCCTGTGAGGTTCAAAAGAGGATTCCTAGCCCAACAGGACTCACTACCCCACAAGCTCAGCTAAAAGGTAAGACAAAGAGTGACAGTTTAATGAAAAAAAAAAAAAATAGTACAAGCTCCAGAGTCAGGAAATCCAAGTTCAAATCACAGCCCGCCACTCTCAGGGTGTCTGACCTGGGCACACCACTTCATCACCTGTAAAAGGGAAATCATGGTAGAATTCACCTCCTGGAATGGTCATGAGAAAGAAATGACAACTTGTGTTAAGTCCTCAACCCAGGAGTAACTGCCCCTTATATCACTAGAATGTTGACTGCATGCTAGGTTCTGTTGTAATTCTGTTTTATGGGGCTTACTGCTGGCTCAGTCTGTAAAGAGTCTGCCTGCAATGCAGAAGACTTGGGTTCGATGATGCCTCGGTTGGGAAGATCCCCTAGAGACAGGAATGGCAACTTACTCCAGTATCCTTGCCTGGAGAATTCAATCGACACAGAAGCCTATACACTCCGTGGAGTTGCAAAGAGTCAGACATGACTGAGTGGCTAACACTTACTTACTTAGACACCTTACATGTATTGATTCCAGGAGACATGTATTCACATCTATGTATTCATATCAGTAGAGAGTGAAGGACAGGGAAGCCTGGCGTGCTGCAGTTCATGGGGTCCTAGAGTCAGACACAACTGAGCTACTGCACAACAACAATGCATTCACCCACTTAATCCTCTCAACTGCCCTGAGGCATGAGATATGATTATTCCCCTTTGACAGATAAGGAAACTGTGGTACTGTAAGATTAAGTAAGCTTACTGAGATCACATAATTTACAGGAGTTGAAACGAGATTCTAACCCAGGCAGTGTGGCTTGATCAAGATCATGGTTTTAACCATTAGTTTATTACTTCTGAATGGTAATCAATACCTAGTGAAGGCTTAAGAAATAATGGCTATATCTATAGTCAAGTTATTACCTACAGAAATAAACAGCCAGGTATGCAATACACTTAGCAAGTTATTGTAAAACAAACTCCCATAATGAATCTTTCATAATGATAAATTATTCTCTCACAATAAAGAATCCAGATTTACTCATTTTGTTTACTGTGTCTCTATATCAATACTATTGGGAGATAGGTATACACACACACACACACACACACACACACACACTGTATGGTGCCCACTTCAGGATTCACTAAGACACATGGAAATAATCATGAAATCTTGTTGGAATTCCAAGTCATTAAACAGAAAGGTGATATTTTTCTTCTTGTAATTACATGTCACCACAGAAAGAGCCACTTGGTTCCCTGGAATCTCAGGACATGATTCCATACCTTCCAATGAGTTTCTGGCAGGAATTCTTTGCAAGGATGGTGGTTGGACCAACGCCTCCATATGCAATGGATAACTCTCTGATGATGCCATCTCCTTTTCCGAAACACACTCTCATTCCCGAATTAACTATTGCGAGTGCATTCTGTTCTCGCTGGGCTTGTCGGAAGGCTGACACAAACTCCCACTGAAAGCAAAAGTGAAGTGGCACTGGTAGAAGCACACTGAGGGACAACTGTGCACCAGGCAGTCTGAATGCATCGCCTCACTGGCTCCTTGCCACACTCTCTTGAACTGAACTGTGTCCCCTCAAAAGTGACATCTTGAAGTCTTAGTTCCCAGTAGTACCTCAGGATGTGACTGTATTAGGAGTTAGGGTCTTTAAAGAGGCAATTAAGTTAAAAATGAGATAATTGAGGTGGGCGATAATCCAACACGGTGGTGTCCTCATAAGAAGAGGAAATTTGGACATAGACACAGAGGGAAAACCATGTGGAGATACAGAGAGAAGACAGTTATCTACTAGCCAAGGAGAGAAGCTTCAGAGAAAATCAACACCACCAACACCCTGATATCAGACTTCTGGCCTCCAGAAGTGAGAGTGTAGTTAAGCCACTGAGGCTGTGGTTCTTTGCAGCCCTAGCTAGCAAAATCATATACTTTCCAAGGCAGGCTCGATCCTCCCCATTTACAGATGAGAATCCAAGGCTCAGACTGATTCATTAGGTCTGAACTAGGATTCACTCGAGTCTGACTCCAAAGCCCTTCTTCCTACCACTAAGTTCTATTGTAAATTTATAGCTTCTTCAAAACCTCAAGGTATAAGTAGAGGAATAGTTTCAAGTCTTACTTGTGACAAAGCCTCACAGTACAAAAAATTTTTTTAAATTTGTAGGAAGGTAACTTTAGAACTTGGTTTCAATGAGGGGAGGTACGAGGGGAGGGAGAGAGAGAAGGATGGAGAGAAAAGCAGAGTTAAAGGTCTCCTGATTCTAGGAATGATGGAGAGTACTTAATACAAGTGAAAAATATTTGCAGATCCTCATATTCTCCACTACAAACACTCCACACCTTTTTTTCTTAACTGTCTTATATGTTGCGATTAACAAGCTGTATGCTCACAGGTAAAATGAAGAAATTGAAAGGACAGTCTCACCTTCTTTGAATAGGGGATGTTCACTGAGATCAAGATTTCTTCAGGCTTAAGATCGGCACTTGGGCACTTTCTGAGAAACTGCTCATTTAAAGGAATCTGCCGTTTTCCTTCTGTGGAAAGAAAGAACACTTTCCTTGACATCTGATTTTTATTAAACAATCAAATTCCCAAAATTTGGGAAATAATTCTACCAAATACAGGAAACTGATCAGGAAAAGAAGTGCTCTTCCCTTGTTTAAAAAGTCTTTCACCATGTAATGGTGTCTTGCAGTGCTTCATCCCATCTAGAGCCCATCTTTTTTATTTTTATTTTGCCTTTTTTCTTGATTATAAATAAAAATATCTAGGTGAGTAGCCCGAGGTCAGGCAGAGAAGGACCTTAGGAATCACTTCCTGAACAGTACGATTCATTTTGAGATTTGTGAGAAGAAAGAAGATATTAATATCTCTTTTGATATTCTAATCAATTCATTCAACAAACATTTATTGTGTATAATCAAGAACTCTACTCAGTACAATAGTGAATAAATTGCCTTTAATGAATTTTTATACTAGTGAGATGTAGTCTTAATTGTTTCTATCTTTTCTCAGTACCTAAAGAATTTCTGTTCTTTAATCAATATATCGGAGGGAGGAACTATTTAAAGCTATAATGAAATAGGACTTTGGGATAAAAACTAAGAATCTTTTGATGTTTATATTTATATCACAAAACCTAATTCTCCATGAATGATTTTTTTAAAGGATGTTACTTAAGTTGATAACTGAATATACATCTTTTTTAGAACTTTATTTTTTAATTGGTGGAAAATTTTGTTTTGGTTTCTGCCGTACAACAACATGAATCAGTCATAATTATATACATATCCCCTTCCTCCTGAGCCTCCCTCCCCTGCCCCAATCCTATCTCTCTAGGTCATCGCAGAGCACCAGGCTGGTCTCCCTGTATCATTTAGCAACTTCCCACTAACTATTTTACACATGATAGTGTATATGTGTCCACTGACAGATGAATGGATAAAGAAGTTGTGGTACATCTATATAATGGAATATTACTCAGTCATAAAAAGGAACAAACTTGAGTCAACTGTAGTGAGGTAAAAAGTAAGTCAGAAAGAGAAAAACCAGTATCATATAGTAATGCATTTATGTGGAATTGAGAAATATGGACTGATGAACCTAGAACAGAATATACATCTTCTTCATTAAGATAATTTTGTGATTTAGATGCTATGAAGAGTTGGCATTTAACAATGCAGGTAAGAGAAAGTTAGTATGTATTTTTAAATTAAAAAATACAGATTTATAGAGGACCAATTGAATCTTTCTAATAATTGTTGACTAAATTGAAATGAAAGAAATAAATGAAAAAATCTTAGACTTAGTTTTCAAAAACGAAACTCAAAAAAGTATAGGATGAAGCTCAACCACTGTTCAATAGAAAAAGACTTGCAGGCTTCCATCAATGACAGCTCAAGTATGAGCCGAGAGTTCTTGTCACTCTTCAGATTACAGCAGGGCACTAACCAACACTGGTCAGGCAACCAGCATAGGAAAATATCTACCAGAAGCCTTCAAAAGGAAGGAGATGAAGACGTTAGGTGCATGTACAATTAAGACCCAACTGACTGACTTTCCAAGCATCTGAAAACGGAGATGGAATTATAATAAAAAGAATACTAATTGTCAAAACTGGACTTCCTATAACCCCGGAGAGGCAAAAGAAGAGGAGGAACAGGATTTAACAAGCCCCAGGAAGGAGGTGTCACTTACCTTTTGACAGCAGGTTGAGGGTACAGTTGCCCACAGCCAGGAGGGGGTTCAGATCTGAATCTGGATGCCTGCTCACTATGTGGCCCCCTAAAGACTTTTTAAAAAAATGGGTTATTTTCACTCCAGTTGTGAAATTATAAAGACACAAGTGGTAAAATAAGAATCAAGCTTATTACCAGAATCAAAGCTTTGGAAAACTATTCTTTTTGTCTGTTCTCAAAGAATGAAAATGTCACGATTTGATAGGAATGGTCATTCAAGGGGCACACACTAGCTATTACTGTCATCAAATACATACAGCCATATTCCTGATCTGGGGCCCAGCCAGAGTTCCCAAATGTTTCAGGAGAGCATGATACATCTGTGTCTTCTCCTCGGGGAGTTTCCGGGTCACATTAGCCAGGATGTCCTTCATCTCAGCCAGGCTGACAGCAGCACCTACGGTCAGCCCTGAAATGGAATCATTTGCAGAGAACACAATGTGATCACTGCTGACCTGGAAATGTCCATTAGATTTTAGACTGCAGATATGGGATCCCTATGCTAGATACATGTTGCCCTGCTACTGGTGGTCATGGTGGTGATGGCAGGAATCGTGGTTGGTAACGGAGGTGGGCTTCCCAAGTGGTGCAGTGGTAAAGAATCCGTCTGCCAGTGTGGGAGATACTAGTTTGATCCCTGGGTTGGGAAGATCCCCTGGAAGAGGAAATGGCAACCTACTCCAGTATTCTTGCCCAGAAAATCCCATGGATAGAGGAGCCTGGCGGGCTACAGTCTGACAGGTCGCAAACAGTTGGATACCACTGATCCCACTGAATACACACAAAGGAGGAGTTAACAGTGGTTCTAATGGTGGTGGTGAAGGAGGTGATGGTGTTGGTGACAGTGGGGGTGATAGTGGTGGAGGTGATGGAGGCTAAATTTTTTGAATACTCACTGTGTCAAGCACTATGCTGAATACTTTACAGAATCTTCTTGAATTCTAATGAAGATTTGAAATAGTAATAACCCCATACAAACTGAGGTTCAGTTAAGTATCTTGACTAACGTCTTTCAGTTAATATATGACATAGTCAGGAACTGGACTCCAGAGCCAGACTTCAAACTCACATTTCATTGCCTCTCATCATTGTCATTACATCAGTTTCCTTTATTGAAATGGAAAAGCCAGTTTGGAAGCTGCATAATACATAAACTTGCTTTGGTTATCTACTGTGCTTCTGGAGAGCAAAGACTCTCAACTTTATTGTTTATCCAGCACTTGGTATGGTACCTTTCACTGAATAATTGTTACAGTTCCCTGAATGGCAGACATAAAAGTTCTTCAGTGAAAATCTAACTATTCAGACAGTATCTCCTCTAATCATAGAGGATTCTTCCCTGAACCTCCTCCAGAATGTGATCACCTTACAAGGGAATCTCTCTGTATAATATAATCATGAAGATCTCTTCTGCATGTCTACTGAGCAAAGAAATAAGCTGTTTAATGCATTTTAACTAAGAAAGGAGGGATCCTGAGGACTCACCATTATCTGTATAGTTTACAACACTCAGTTCTTCAGTTCTATCAGGAGAAATTATAACTGGGTGAAAGATGCCTTTAAATTTCATGTCAGGGCCTGAGGATTAGGAAAAAAAAATAAGTAAACTAGGATGATGGGGGGGCCTAACTGCCTTTTAATTTTTGAAATTGTGATTAAAACTGATGTCCTTAGAACATATAAAAATGACATATCTTTCTATAGCTCTGTTCATTGCTAAATCACATACATAGAAAAAGGACAGACAGAATTTCACTAAACTTGTGAAGCCTTCTGGATTTGTCAGTGTTAAAACTTGGCTGACACATCCAAGTCGTCTTGGGGCATATTCAGAATTCTCCTTGGGAAGACTTCTAGGAGACTCCTCCAAGAAGCAAGTAGTCAAACTGAGTTTACAATGGACACAACAGAAAGACCCTGTCACTGCAATTTAAGAAAACCTACTGTATCCATTGAGACACCACTAAGAGAGGAAACAGAATAATTGCAAATCCCAGCCCCAGATCAGACTCCACATGGAAAGACAGGACAGCTGTGCTGACTTGTTACAGAGCAGGACTCTGGGGTTCAACTCTGTGTACTGCTCCGGTTAGAGTGACAGGAATTCAGTTATGTAATAGAAGCTGTGCAAGTCTCTTGAGCAATCCTCAAGGGAAGTCAAGCATAGATGATTTAAAATGTTATTTCAGACTGCTTTTCCCAAGAACATGCATATTTGAGGTTTTGCTCCCTGAAGCCCTTTTCCTGTTTTCTTCTAGGAAGCTCCTGGTTTCTACGTACCCACAGAGGTGTTCCCCATGACAACAGGGGCCTGGGGATACTTGACTTTGGCTTCTAGAAGTTCCTTCAGGGTCACCGGGGAAATCCACGTCATTCTATCACTACCAAAAATCCTGGTCTTTTGTGTCTTTTTCTCAGCCATTGTCTATTGAAAAAGCAATAAAGATTCAAGATCATCTCCTGATAATATTTCCACCTGCTTCTGCTGTCTTTATAGGAACAAGGAAAGGAAAGAGAGATCTCTTTAAAAAATAAAATAACAGTGACCTAAAAGTAGTGTTTACTAGAAATAAGAGTATGAGACAAAAATGTGACAATATTTCACTCCTTCTGGAGACTATATTTCCTGTTGGTTCTTTTATATCTTAAAAGAATCTATTTCAAAGTTTAAAAATACTTTGCATATTTAATTTCATCAAAACACTTGATGGAAGAACAAAACTCAGCAAAACTGGAAGAAGAAAACCTGTCTAAACCTCCAGATGCTGTCATTTCAGGGCATTTTGTAATAGATACTATCTGCTGATTTTTACAATCAACTGTTCCTCCCTCAGTCTCACACTCTTTAGACTGGACTGAGAATGGCAGATGGATACTACCTACTTGCCAATCAACTTTCAAGAGGATCCATAGCAAATGTCCTTCTTCACATTTCACCATGAATTCTTCTGGCATGAGTTCAACTTCGCCTTACTTACCATTAGCTCAGGAGGAAATATCAGCTCTTGAGTTGGATCCAATGGCAGAAACTCCTCTTCTGAGAAGAGTTTCAGACTTGTCTTAAAAAGAGAAAGTACCAGAAGTTATTGTCATCAGGCAGTTCTCCCTACTTTAAATCCTTTGTGGAATGAGGTCGGATGAAGATAGACACAGAACAGACAGACAGAAAAGCCCGCTGACCAGCCATGGTACCTGGGCTCTAAGCCAAGGGCTCTCACACAGACCAGGTTGCTAGCGACAGTGCACATGCTCCTTGGGGTCTGGGGGAAGCAGAGGAGGCAGCAGGCCAGACACAGCTGAGAACCAGAACCTTCCCCTGAACGTCCTGCCACCTCTCTTGTCTCTCCCTGCCCTTCCATTTTCCCTAATATCTCCACTAGCGAAAAGACTTGAAGCACATTTTTTTTTTTTAAAACTGAGAGACACTAAGAGATCAGTGTGTTTTCCCTCCTGCAGATAGTGGTAAGTGACTGAGAGTAATGTCTGGAGTGAGGGATGAAGTTGTTAAGATGGATGATGGAGTGAGAATGGGGGAGAGGACATGCTGACACGCCTCAAAACCTTGCACAGCCATTTTTCTTCCTAAAACTAAGCTGGTCTCTACTGATGTCCTGGGAAAATCTTTAAAAATTTACGTTTCACTGACCTCATTTCCTTCCTCAAATTCTGGTAATCCATTTATTCCTTGATCCAAACAGCAAACCCCATTTTCTTTACTCTGACAGCAGCCAGAAGTCTAGTGGGTGAGAAAAACAAATAACCAAGAATTTATTGTTGATTCTACTAAATATTTTTTCAGCTTTATTGAGCTATAATTAACAAATAAAATTATATATATTTAAAGTGTACAATGTGACTATTTGACATTACATTATAAGTATACTTTGTTAAATGATGATCACAACCAGGTTAATGAACACATCCATCACCTCACATAGCTAAAATTTGTGTGTGTGTGTGTATGTGTCTATTTTCTTCACAACTTTCAGGTACACAACACAGTATTATTACTATAGCCATCATGCTGTAAAGATCTTATGACAGAATCTGGCACATAACAACAATGGTTAATTTAATATTTTATTAGCAACAAATAATTTATTATTAACAATTTATCAATAACTTGGTATTAATAATTTATTTGTTGGTAAAATATTTTATTAATAATAACAAGTATTATTATTATCACTCTGTTCTTGTGATGCACTATTTCATCATGTAAATTCCAAAGCTAATCTCATGTGCCTTATTTCAATGGTGTTTATTCATCGTTGATTTGAGTGCCTACTCAACTGACACATTGGTGAAGCACCAAGCAGACCACCTCCTGGTGAAAAGACGAAAGGGTAAATGGGCAATCACACCACCATGCGACCAAGGCTGCTGTAGGGGTGTGCTCAGAGGGCTACAGGAGCACCAGGATGGGGTACCTGACCCAGACAAACAGGTCAGGAAAGATCCCTCAGCACAATGAACAATGACCAGTGGCCAATGTCAAAGTGCTCAGGTGCTTATCGTGTGGTTACCAGGGCAAGCTCAATGAACCAGGGTAGGCGCCCTGCCCAAGATCAAGTAACAAACAGCAATTACAGACCTTGAGATAAGAAGTTTTCCTGCATTAGTAACAATGGGCTATTCTTCTAATCACATCTACTGCTGCTGCTGCTGACTCTGTGTGACCCCATAGACGGCAGCCCACCGGGCTCCCCCATCCCTGGGATTCTCCAGACAAGAACACTGGAGTGGGTTGCCATTTCCTTCTCCAATCACATCTGCTATCCCCTACCATTTTATTTAACCAGGGAAAAAATATACTCAATAATGTGTTCCTTTCTACTCACTTTACAGAAAGTCTTGCACGCATCGATTATGGGCCTGTATCCAGTGCAACGACACAGGTTACCTGAAGGGGAAAAACCCAGTATTGTTAATCAAGGAATCTAGAAACAGGCACAGTTGGCCAAGAGATTGATGGGAATAAGGACCCCACCCAAGAAAGAAGCGCTGTTTGACATTTCAGCCCACCAAATCCACCAAATCAAATTTTTTCTTTTTGTCAACAACTTGAGATATTTGGCTGATAGTCTTGTGGCAGGGTCTAACAATTCAGCTATTTGTATTTTCTCTCTGCAAACAGTTATTATATACTCTGCTTGTGATAGCTGTTCAAAGAACACAGTGATTTCAAGTCAAAAACTGTTGGTATACAGCAATATTTGGGGGTTAATTTTCACAACCCAAATGGTCATCAACAGATAATTAGATTAAGAAGATGTAGTGTTAAAAACAAGATGTGGGGTGTGTGTGTGTGTTGGAATATTACTGAGTCATAAAAAAGAATGAAATACTGCCATTTGTAGCAATGTGGATGGACCTAGAGAATAATATGCTTAGTGAAATAAATCAAAGACAAATATTATACAATATAACTTATATGTGGAATAATAGAAAATAATACAAAGGAATGTATCTACAAAGCAGAGACAGACTCATGGACATAGAAAACAAACTTGTGATTACAACAGGGAGAGGGAAGAGGGAGGGATAAACTACAAGTATGGGATTAACAAAGACAAACAATAATATATAAAATACAGAATCAATAAAGGCTTACAGTATAACATAAGGAATTTTATCCATTTTTTTATAATAACCTATGAGAGAATGTTGTCTGCAAAAATACTCAATCACTGTGCTCTACGCCTGAAACTAACACAATATTGTAAATCGACTGTACTTCAATTAAAAATTTTGGTTTTCAATATCAGTAAAAATGTAAAAAAGCTAAATTTTGGTATTTAATAAAAAAGAGAGCGAGCTAAGCTTCAGTTGCTAGAAAGGTCAAAGGTATTATATAGAAGCAAAGGCAGTTTTTAAGCTGTAGAAGCAACGGGTACACAATTTATTTACAATAAATCATTAGGCCAGCGTTTCTCTACAGTGGTCCATTTCCCATGTTCTCCTCCAACCCCTAAATCTGGCATCCATTCAAAAAACAAAGCCACTGAAGCAACCTCTCTGGGGTTGGATCTCAGGAATCTTCATTCCTAACAAATTCCCGTGTAAGTCTCAAGCACCCTAAAACTTGAGAACCTCTTGTCACTTGTTTACATCATAAATGGCCATGAGATCAAATGCATAATAAGACCTAATAAGGCCAAAGACCAAAGGACAAATAAGTCCAGTTTGTGTCTTATGCACCATCTCTCCTTTTTACTTCTGTTTAGTCCTGTCTTCCCTGGAACACTTCAGCAGAGGAATTGAGCACATGAGCTTTAGGCCCATGTAATACAGCAGAGAAATAAAGTCCCTGGGAGACAGGAGACAAAGAGCCAAGGAGGATATCACCTGAAATAGCATCTGGAAGGCTCTTATTCTTTAGAACTGTTCAATCAGTTCAGTGGCTCAGTCGTGTCTGACTCTTTGCGACCCCATGGACTGCAGTGCGCCAAGCTTCCCTGAATTGTTCAGAATCTTGATAATGAAGACTCCTCCAAGACCCAGCACCAGCTCCACACACACACACTGAGTTCCCGAATTTGATAAACTAGCTCCAAATAAAGGCAGTTCTTTGAAATAAGTATCATCAGAAGATGTCAGTCTCTTTGATTTCATGTTGCGTTCATTAGGAGCCCTCTGATAATACCGTCCTGAGAGCACCCACCCCGGTAGGAGAGAACTGGAGATAACTGAATTCCTTGGAGGGTAAATGAATAAACTGGTGGTGTGGTTATTATTTAAATAAGCAAACAATAAACAAGGAGGAGACCCTTATAGATTAAGAGAGACTTGAGAAATGTGTCAGCCAAGTGCAGTATGTGGGTCTTGTCTGAAACCTGATTTGAACAAACTAACTCCTCTACTTATTGGTGGTATAATTTTTAGTAAATTACTCTCTAAACCTCAGTTTCTCCATCTATGAAATGGGAGATAATAATAGTGCCTACCTTATAAAGTTATCATAAAGAGTAAATGAAGATCTGTTTATACAGCACGTAATGCAGTGTGTGGCACTTGGTAAGTGTTTAATAGCTATTATCAGCACCATCATTTAGAAACTAGAAATTAAAGCACACACACATATAACCTACCACCAAGAGCATCATTTAGCTGACTCAGGGTGGGCTCCGGATGGTTCCTCAGCAGTGTGTATATGGACATCACCATCCCAGGGGTGCAGAAGCCACACTGTGTGCCATGACACTTGGCAATTCTCTCCTGCAAGCACAGAAACATTAAAACGTAGAATCTTGGGCTCGACCCTGGACCTACTGAATCAGACCCTGCATTCAAACAAGATCCCTGGGTGGTTCACAGGCACATTAAAGTTGGAGAAGAGGCCCCAGAAAATCCTTCTCAGCCTTGGTATCTCTCCCTTTCTTGGACTGGGGTAGCCATGATGACTGATCCTCACCAGCTCTTTGAGCTTCATTCAAAAGTTCTCAGCCTTCAGAATTGTAGGGGAAAGCTTTAAAATCTCCAAGGCCCAAGCAGCACCCCAAACTATCTGACAGAATCTCTGGGGGTGGGTCAATGACACATATTTTTAAAAGATTCCTGAGTATTTCAACCTGTAGTCCAGAAGGGGAATTTCTGAGATAAAGGAAGTCCTTCAAATAAATGAACTGAATTATCGTCAAGTTGAAAAAACTTCAAGTGTTTCCTGAGTGCCCTTATCTGCCCAGTAAAGCCCTAACTGGGGAAGGGAATGGCAACCCACTCCAGTGTTCTTGCTGGGATAATCCCATGGACAGAGAAGCCTGGCAGGCTACAGTCCATGGGGTTGCAAAGAGTCGGACACGCCCGAGCAACTGAGCATATAGCCCTAGTGCTTTGCTGCTGCTTCAGTCGTGTTCGACTCTGTGCGAACCCATAGACGGCAGCCCACCAGGCTCTGCCATCCCTGGGATTCTCCAGGCAAGAGTGCTGGAGTGGGTTGCCATTGCCTTCTCCAATGCATAGAAGTGAAAAAAGAAAGTGAAGTCGCTCAGTCGTGTCCGACTCTTAGCGACCCCATGGACCGCAGCCTACCAGGCTCCTCCGTCCATGGGATTTTCCAGGCAAGAGTACTGGAGTGGGTTGCCATTGGAATTTGTTTACAAAGTGCTATCGTTAATCCAAACAACAGTCAAGAAGGAAAGACTGCTTTGATTTTTCTTCCAAATCTCCCTGCCTCCCACCCCAGCCTGTTTTCTTTTGAGTCTAACTTCAATGGTTCAAGCCCATTTTGGAAGCCGTTGTCTGGCTACCTGACTGCCAGGAACTGGACAGCAGGTACTAAATGACAGTGTTTTCATGCCTCCAAACAGCCAAGCCTCACAGGCATATTCAGGCAGAATCTGCTCCCTCTAGGTAAAAAGGTTTCATAGAAAATAAACCGAAGCCAAGATTGCCTGAAGAATACGAAGGTGGCCCATTTTCTGCGCTGTGACTATCTTCCCCCTCTCTTTTTCTCTTTTTTTTTTTTTCCTTCCTCTCCTCTCCTCTTAAGTGATACTCATTATCTTAGACAGAAACAAGTAGCAAGAGCATCTTTCTGGGCAGCATATAAATAAGTGAAAGAGTCAGGAATCTGAGGTGTCCTTTCACTTCAGGCAAAGTTCTAACAAGGAGCATCCTTAGGAGAAAAGCCTTACAATTCATTGACAGCTACCATTACATGGCTTCCAAATAAGCCCTAAATTCAACAAATCTTTTTGGTAGCTGAGATTTTCATTCAATTTTAAAATCATGTTACATTTCCCTTTATAGAAAAAAAAAACAAGATTTTATCCCCCAATGCATAGATGGCTCTGTTTTCTATATAAGTTTGGAAGATACAAAATGGACAGGTCTCATTTAATTAGAATATAGAAAACAACCCAGCGATGTCAAGTTTTTTTTTTTTTTCTTTTTAGGAAAGAGTTCTCTAGTCTTAAAAAGTATTTTTCTAACAAGTCAGTCACATGTCCCAAGTTTCACTCCTGCCTCCCACTTTGTGTCATCTGTGGACTATGCCCAGGCAGCAGGGCCCACGGCTCTACTGTGTTAATTTCAGGAACTCATCGTGTGATTAATGATTTTCAAGGCACAGAAACCCTATGAAGAAGAGGCCCTCTCTCACCTGAACAGGATGAATCCTGGTCTTGGTGCTTCCTATGCCTTCTACTGTGGTGATGGCAGCCCCATACAGAGAACAGATGGGCGTCAGACAGGCATTAGCTGGATAATGTCTTCATATGAAAAAGAGAAGCACAAATTACATTGTATCTAGTGGGAAGGCAGCGCCTCCAATATGGCAGGTTTTATAAGATATTCCAAGCTTTGCATAGACATTTTGCCCTTAGTTAATGGCCATTTTTGTAGAAGACGACTCTGAGGGTCAGAGTGAGTTGCTCAGGATCACAGCGGGAGTGTCAGATGGGATTCAAATTAGGCCTCCAATTCTAACTCCAGAATAGTTTCCAGTAACTGTTTTTTTTTTTCTTTTCTGTTGACGGAGGGGCTGACATTCGTTTCTCTAGTCACATGTGACAATCACCTGGAGCACATTCCATCTTCCAAGCAGATGCCAGGCCAGGGGTAGCTTGGGCCATGGAGTTAATTTGATATTTTGCCTCAGAAGAAGAAACAGAGCATGGAACATAGAACTCCTCAGTCCCACAAATCTCCTGCTAGAAAATATCTAACTCAAAAGGACTCCTAAAATGTTCTCACTTTACCAAACAAAGTAACAGATGGCCAACAAATATGTGAAACAAAGGTTCAACCTCAATAACAATCACGAGAGTTTCAAATTAAGCAATGAGAAACCATTTTTATCAAAGAAAATGACAACCATTTGTAAAAATTGTAATGCGCTAAGAATGCAAAGGTTTGGGAAAACGGAATTCATAGACTGCTGAAAAGAATGTAAACTGACAGAACTGTTCTGAGAGGAATCTTGCTGGAAGCCATAAAAATTTAAAGATGCACTCGTCCTTTTACCCTCCAATTCCACCTCTATGGATCTATCATCAAGAAATCATCACAAACATAAATATAAATATACATAGACATATGAGTGCTCACTGATCCACTCCTTTATAATAGTGAAAACCAAACAATAATCTAAGTCAGCACCTTTTGGTGACAGTGATATGATAGCACATATACAGCCACTAAAATTATATTTATTATTTTGAAAAGATATTCCTAAGAAGTGTAGCAACGGAAGTTTCTAAACTGTACATGCAGTATGCTTCCATAAATAAATACACAAAAGAAAGATTGGAGGATATTAGTAGTAGCAGCGTTAGTCACTCAGTCATGTCCGACTCTTTGCGACTCCATGAACCGTAGCCCCCCAGGCTCCTCTGTCCATGGGATTCTCCAGGCAAGAATACTGGAGTGTATTCCCATCCCCTTCTCCAGAGGATCTTCCTGACCCAGGAATCGAAACTAGGTCTCCTGCATTGCCGGCAGATTCTTTACCGTAGTTTGAGCTACAGGGAAGACCTTAGAAGGATATTATTCACTTATAAATAAATGGAAACATTGAGTGCCTACTATATGCTAGGCAGAGTGACCAGGCAGTGGGATTGATTAGTGGACAAGACAGATAAAATCCCTGCCTATGTAGAGTATATCTTCTCACCGAGGGACGATGGGCAATACATACGTACTTGGACAATACATACACACAGCACACACACGATGAGAAGTACCATGAATACATTAATAAGGGAGCAGGGAGCTGCAGAGGTGAAATGGGGCATGGGTATGGGGGAGGTGATCAGGGAGGGCTGAGAAAGCAACACTTTTGCTGGAACTTGAATGGTTTGATGCCCATCATTGCATTCCCAGTGTTTACCACAGTTCCTGTCACATAGCAGGTGCGCATATTTACCAAAGAAAGGAAAACAACACAGTTGAAAGCTACAAAAATTCAACCATATGTGGACTTTGCAGCAAGGTACCTTATCTTCTTGGTAATAGGGTTATATCGTGATATCATCACTGTGCAGGCACCACAGCCTCCCCCTCCACAGCCATATTTAGTTCCTGTGAGTCGGACTGGAAAAACATAGTTAAAGATAATGTGTCTTCCATAATTTTCTTTGTAAAATAGCTCTGACCTTAAGAGACAACATCAAACATTCTTAAATGTACACTTAAGTTTGATACTTATTAATCAAATGACGTATGTATATCTTAGCTGCTATTATTTATAATCTTATAAATTCTTGATTTTCATTTGTGTGTATGTGATTTTTTGTTTTTTGTTTTTCTGACCACAGGGCACACGGATCTCAGTTCCCCAACCAGGGACTGAACTTGTGCCCTCTGCAGTGGAAGCGTGGAGTCTTAACCACTGGACGGCCAGGAAAGTCCCCCACTTGTGTGTTATGTCTAGTCTCTTCCTTTTTAAAACAACTGGACCTCAGGTTGCCAAAAAGAGGGCCAAACTTAAAAGAAGGAAGAGTCTAGACATATCAACAGCCTTGAGGATTTGTAGGTGTGAGTACCTCGCATATCTGTTCTTGCCTTATGTGTGTCTTTGATGATATACAAAGTAAAATGTCAAAGTGTAATTAATTCTTAGAATATTTATGTCATGTTATCCACATTTGCTATATTTCTGTTTCTCAATGCAGGAAACTGCTAGTTGTTTCCCCATATCTTTTCTCTTATTCTTTCTTGGTAATAGAAATGCTCAATTTTGAGCTTCACATGTGGTTGCCTGGAATAAAAAAGGTACATTTTTTATCCTCTTCTGATGCTTGGTGGGGTCATTAACAATGTTGACCACAGAGATAGAGGCATAAATGCTCTGTGTAACTTCCAGGAAGGAAACATCCTCAAAGGGAGAAGGTTGCCCCTCCCTCATCCCTTACTTCTTCCTTTGTGCTGGAATTCAGATATGATGGCTGGACCTCAGTTAGTCATCTATGACCATGAGGAGAAAGCTTCAAACTGAGGAGGGTGAAGCAGCAAGACAGAAAGACCTTAGCCCCTGATAATGCTGTGACACTGTTCTGTTAATCTGGATTGACCTACCTTCAGGATTCCTTTATGTAAGTATCACAGCCATGAGAATGTGCCTCAACATAGAGACTTCCTCCAACATAGAGGAAAACCGACCAAGAGACCCAGCTGCTGCACTTTGATATCTATCACCCCACTTTTCATCAAGGTCATGACTCCCATGGGCTGCTTCCCACTAGCGGCTTTGCGCTATGGAGATGTGTGGGAGTCCTTGTCAACCACCCTCAGTGGCTTTGATGAATCTGCCTTGGATTACATGCAGTCTGAGACTCCTCCACTCAGCCTTCTCTCTCTTTGTTCCAGGTCTAAATCTTCTCTAACTGCCCCTCTATTTCACTCAGGCATTTTTCCTAATAAAACTCTTGCATATTTAATCTCATGTTTTGGTGTCTGCTTCCCGGAGAACCTGAAATAACACAATGAGAAAGAAAGAAACTTCTACCTTATTTACTGCTATTGGGATTTTCTGTCACTCACAAATGAAACAAATCTTAAACATTACACTGGTACCATGGATAACCAGGAAATTAGTATTCATTACTTTTATGCCCCAAAACCTTGAATGACTTCCAGAAAATTGTTATTATGTTTTTGTTTGAGTTTTGTGCTCTTTGGGGAATTTCACTTTCTCTGGGGAAAACTGTACAAATTCCCATTGTCTCACAAGTTTGCATGCAATGTAGCGGGATCCACAGACTGCTAGAAGCCCACTGGAGTTCATGAACAGCAGAATAAGAATCCATTCCTTAGATTATTTACTTGGGAAGTTTTTTCAAGTTTAATTTCTCCATTGTTCTTTCGCTTCCATTTTAGGAGATTTCTGTGCTCTCTTTTTCTAACGGGCATGATGATTAGTCCTGGAAGTTAGAAGAGCAATATTGTGACTCTTAATTCTAATGGATGCTAAATTAAGCTATGTTAGCATCTGTTGCTTTAATTCCTATTGCTATTCTCCACTTTACCCAATATATTTAATGCCAAAACAGAGATTAGAAAAAACTTGATTGTCTGATAAGCGCAACTGTGCACTGTCTACAAAACTCAGGTGTAGGAGTTTCTCAAAGTAGGGGATATGACTCAGTGTGGCTCTAAAAAGATACTTAAAATATCACTTGATGAAGAGATTGGGATTATACACAGATACACATACACACACATACACAACTCAAAGCAAAGGATACGCTTCTTCCTCAGATATGGCAATAGCATTGTTTCAGGATCAACATTTTTTTCTATCACCTGTACCAAAAGAAAATAAAAGAGGTTAACACACAAAGTTAGGAGAGTTAGAATATTTACATGGGTGGTTCATGCTAATTTCATGAAGATTAATATTAACTAACTCTTATATTCTCAACTTGACATAACATTTGTGGAACACCTGTGATATGCAAGTCATCTCTCTTAAGTGTATAGCTAAATCTTGAGCCCCACCACGCCATCGCTACTGTCCGTGGTCCTGAACTATCACTGTTCTCTAAGGCAGTGGTTGTTTCTAGTAACAAAACACTAGTGACTTCTCTCCAACTTCTACAAAGTCTGAAGCAAGTGAGGGAAAAGATAACAGCAGAACTGAAAATAGCAGACAGAGAGGTAGGGGAAGTCTTCTGGACCTCTGAGAAGTTGATACAGATTTTTTCTTTTTTAAAGAATTGTTTATCATATTCAAAGAATTACAGTTTCCAGAAAGAGATCATAACCATCCATTCCTCCCAAATCTAAGAAACAAAAGAGAAGATAAAATGCATATGGCAATTGATACAAATATGTGCAAGCAAAGACACACTTAAGGAGCAAGTTTGTGTGGGCAGTCTAGCAGCATGGCAGTTAAAACAGCAGCATCTAATGGATGGCATGATTGAAATGTCATGGTTGGTTATGTTTTCCAAAGTGATCATGTTTTCCCTTTCTTAATTGAAAACTTGGATTTCTTTTAAATTCATAAATAGAAGCATGGTTTTCTTCACAATTTCAGAACTAGAGTTCATCCTTCACCCATGTTATACCAATTTTCCCTACTGGAAAGTAGGTGAAGAGGGTAAATATGCTTATTCTATAGAAGCATCCTAACCCTCAATTCTAAGTGGCCATAGGCTGCACAAAGTGAGGCAAGTGCCAATTACCAAGGTTGGATCTGTACCCTAGAGGAAACTGTGATATAATATGGATGAAATGATTTATTTGTGTGTGTGTGTGTGTGTGTGTATGTGCGCGCGCGCATACTGCAATACAAGAAAACTGTGAAGTGCCCTGAAGTATCCGCAACTTAATTGGCCCTCAGATGGAATTCTATATTTTATTTCCCAAATTTACTTCTTCCCTTCTTTTCCTGAACTTGTTTAATAGACTCACCATCTCCTAGGTCAGCCAAGCT
This sequence comes from Budorcas taxicolor, assembly GCF_023091745.1. NCBI lineage: Eukaryota > Metazoa > Chordata > Mammalia > Artiodactyla > Bovidae > Budorcas > Budorcas taxicolor. The sequence goes on along the minus strand of NC_068911.1, from coordinate 133,576,746 downwards.
TAAAAAGTCTGTGCTATTTTCTATGTTTCCCTTCCTTCAATCCACCGCAATCAGCATCACCAAGTCCTGGCCATTTACACTTCCAGAACAATTCTCGAAATACCCTTCACGTCTTCTGTCACTCCCTGAAATCCACTCTTATTACCTCCAGCCTGAACAATGGTAACAGCTGCCTAACAGGTCTCCTGTCCGCATTCTTGGCACCCAGGATGCCACCCTCTATACCACTACCAGAGTGACTTCTCTGAAATCCAAATCTGCTCATCTCCTGGGTCTGCCTAAATCCAACATTGACTCCTGGCCGCCACACTGCTGTGCTGGGAATTCCTGAATCATTCAGGGTGCTCGCTAAATTGAAACCTTTATCGGATCAAGATTTCCAGGAGAGAGAACCAGAAGACGTGCATATTTAAGAAATACACTGAGTGGGTCTTAGGTGAATTTCTACCAGCTTCTGGAATAGGGGAAGAAATTCAAACTCTTTCCCATAGCTATAAGACTTCTTTGATAAACCTTCCATCATCTGCCACTCAACCCATGTACCTTGAACTCTGGTCACATGAACTGTAACCAGAAGTGGCTGGTCCTAGTAGTGCAGGGACTTTTATCTTTTGCTTATAGGATTCCCACTGCCCTGAACGTCCTTCCTCTCTTCTCTACTTGTAAGAATCTTGTATGCCATTTGAAGCCCCGCTCAGATGTTCTCTCCTGTGGGCTGTGCAACCATCTAATATTTGCCTTCCACCCTCTGCTCCAAGCAACCATCCTCTTCTGTGCTCCCACGGTCAGTATCCACACATCTTTCACAGAACCTGTTACCCTACATCACAGTTATTTGTATATGCATAAGCCTCGCTTGATCCTGAGAGAAATCACCATCCACTATTCTTCATGTCTAACACTGAACTAGGTGCTGGGGGTATATGATAAAGATGTAATAAATGTTAATTAATTTAAATGAATAACTTGATATGTATAATTTGCTATGAGGACGTTAAGGAGGGAGGGATGATATCTCACAGGCTGGGAAATAATAAAATGGAGAAGAGCCAATAATGGTGGCAGAAACTTTCAGTTGTCTCTCCTAGCAGGCTTTCTTTCTTCCTGATGCCTGCAATAAAGATGAAATGGTTAGAATGCCAGCAGCTACTTTAGACCCTAAGGCAACACATTAATGGCAACAGGGGAAAAAGAAGAAACTTGGATATCAGATGGCACCATGAAGCTTCTGAACCAGCCCAGAATGCAATGTCTCTCTCCAGATATCCTTTGTGTAAAAGTAAAAATGACTTGTACCTTATTTGAACTACTTAGTTTTGAGTTTGAGTTATTTTCAGCTGAAACAAATCCTAATTCATACATATGATGGTGAATCCACAGGGGCCCAATTTTAAGGGAGAGATAGGATCTGGGTAACAAGGAAAAGCATTTTAGGCTTGAGAAATATTTGTGTTTTCATGAGGAATTAATGGAAGAGCAGATTTTGCTTGTTTGGGTATTTGTTCCAACAGATGTCTCAAGAGATTGGAGTCTGGCTCAAAGGACTGCTGACTTGAAATGTGTTTATTTTTCTTGATTTGGTGATTGGCACACTGGAGGAGGGAAGTGGGGCAGGGATCGGCATGTACCCTGTCTTGGCAGGTCTTGGAGTGAAACAGGGAGGTCAGGATTCAGATGGTGGCTGGGGAGTGGAAGACAATGAGGAAAGGAGTTATCCTTACTGACTCTGGTTGGGAGAGCTGATACCAGCTCTCAAGTCAGGGTCATTGCATATTCTTGTCTCAGCAAAACCTTGCATGTTACAAGGCGAGCATGTGTCCCTGTGTATCTCCACTGGCCCTTTGGGAGATGTCAAGTTCACATTACACAAAGTTGAGAAATGGCCTTCCTCTGTGCAGGGCTCATGACTTGTGAAGGGGGCGCCTTGCCAGACACAAGACAGAGGCAGAAAGAGGAAGGAGAAAGATCAGGAGGAGAGAGAAAAAGGAGAAAAGAACAGAAAATAAGGAAAGCCAAGAGGAGGAAAATGGGCAGAAGTGGTGTATACTGTGGGATATCATAGCCTTGGAATAGGGAAAGAGGTTGGAGGGGACGACCAGTGAGGACATTTGCTTGAGGCCACAAAAATGCTGAGTGTCAGAGCAGAGAGTACAGGATTCAAGTCCATGCCTAACTAGTTCCAAAGCCCACATCCTTGATCTCTACACCTCACTGCCTCATAGAACAACTTGTCCCAGTTCCTGAGATACATTGTGATGTAGCATCTAGGGCATAATTTATTCATGGGCTCTTCCTCCTTCAACTCCAGGTGAATGAACTGGGTCACCTACTCTGGAAGCTATAGGCGAAGATTTCAGAAATCTTTCTGCAACTAGGTCTCGGATCAACGTACTCGGCCCAAGCCCCTGCCCAGTGACACATTTTGGTGATTTGGGAATGAAACGTGACAGTGTTAGTCACTCAGTAGTGTCTGACTCTTTGGAACCCCATGGACTGTAGCCCGCCAGGCTCCTCTATCCATGGAATTCTCCAAGTAAGAATACTGGAGTGGGTTGCCATTCCTTTCTCCTGGAGATCTTGCTGACCCAGGGATCAAACCTGGGTCTCCCGCATTGCAGGCAGATTCTTTACCTTCTGAGCCACCAGGGAAACCCAGTGACTTGGGGGGATACCACAAAGAGCACAGAGCAGAGGGCAGTCACATCACCCAGTCTCCTAACTGGCTTCAAAGCTTCTTTTCAAGGGCAAGACTCTAATCCCAGAGGTTATGTTTGACTTCATGACCTCTCTTCCTTGTGGCTTTTTCCTCTTTTATCAACAGCCCTTCACTCTCTGATTCAGGGACGTTATTCTATTTCTATCCATGTGGCAATCAGGTTTGCTTGCCAGGATTGAAGCACATACCTAACAGAATTTGGAAGGGAGGGGCAGGAAAGAGAAAGGGTGACATAATTTCTTTTAACAGGGCAACTGCAAAAACAAAATCGGTATTTCTAATATGCACGTTCCAAACGATCATAGGATGTTTGGCCATAGATAAAACAAGCCCACAGATAAGAATCGGTTTATTTATTTTTAAAAATCAATAGAGTACAAACTATTATTAGCTGTTATGTTAAAAATTCCACTACAGTTTGTTTAGGAACAGGGGAGGGAGGCGGGGGAGAAGAAGCTAGACTCAAACACCTATTTCCTCCTTTAACCAAAACCCTTACCATCACCTAAAAAGCCCTAGTCATCTGGCCTCTGGCCACATCTCCAGGCCCTCTAGTCTCCTTGCTGTCCCCTGAACATGAAGAAATCCTTGTCTCTGAGGATTTTTGCACCTCCACTTCCTTGGTGTAGAGTGCTTTTCCCTCAGACGCCTGCTCCTCACTTCATACTGGTGACCACCCAAATGTCAGCCTCTCATCCAGTCTTAAACGTCCATCCTGCCAGAAGCACTAGCTCACATCCACTCTCTGTCCCCCCACTCTGCTCTGTTTTTCATCCTGGCATTTATCACTGCCTGACATGATACATTTCCCTTTATTTATATGCTGTTGTCTGCCTCCCAGAGGGACTTGGTCATTTCTGTGCTCGGTTGAGTTCCCCGAGGACACTGAACACTAGCATACGCATGTATGTGCTCAGTCACTCAGTCGTGTCCGACTCTTTGCGACCCCAGGGACTGGAGCCTGCCAGGCTCCTCTGTCCATGGGATTTCCCAGGCAAGAATGCTGGAGTGGGTTGCCATCTCCGCCTCCAGGGTATCTCCCCCTACCCAGGAACTGAATCCCCATCTCCTGCATTAGCAGGCGGATTCTTTACCACTGAGCCACCTGGGAAGGCCATATGGGCATAGAGCAGGCCCTTAAATCAATGCATTAAAAACTCACTACCATTCTTTGTCTAAGTAGTACTATCTCCTTTTATCAGAGGAACTGAGGGTAGGTTATATTGTCTCCCTAGGAGTTAGAGCTGGAATTGAATCCTTGTTTGTCCAAATAAAAAGGCCACAGTTGTGTCGCCTACACCATTTAGTTATGCAAAAGAAGAAAAAATGACACCATAAGACCACTTCAAATTCACCCCCGACCCCAATCCTTATGGTTCACTCTCATAGCAGTCCTGTGAGGGGATCCTAATGGCCCGCCTTCAGCAAAGTTCAGGAAAAACAAACTCATCTTATCCAGTGTGAAACTCAGGCAGCAGGTACAGAGGAAAGTTTTATACAGGACCTAGAATTTACATGATCTGGGGAAATCCTCTTTAAGAAAAATGATACAAAATCCAAATTCGAAATTAAGCTCAGGGTTTTAGAAGAGGCCTCACAGTGAGGGGCCCTGATATTTGACTTTCCTTAGCTTCCTGGTGAGTCCCAGGGCCAGTCAGGGAAAGTCAGGCTCTCCCTGACTCAGACACAGGGATCACTGGGGCTCTGAAGGCCGGTATCACAGCCCTTGCCCCATTGTTTGCTTTTAAGGAAGCCCTTTCACCTTCTTGGGCTTCCCTGAGAGCTGTTGGTAAAGAATCGACCTGCAATGCAGGAGACCCCGGTTCAGTTCCTGGGTTGGGAAGATCCCCTGGAGAAGGGAAAGGCTGCTGCTGCTGCTACTAAGTTGCTTCAGTCGTGTCCGACTCTGTGCGACCCCATAGACGGCAGCCCACTAGGCTCCTCTGTCCATGGGATTCTCCAGGCAAGAACACTTGAGTGGGTTGCCATTGAGAAGGGAAAGGCTACCACTCCAGTATTTTGGCCTGGAGAATTCCATGGACTGTATAGTGAATGGCGTCGCAAAGAGTCAGACACGACTGAGCCTCTTTCACTTCACTTCACTTTCACCTTCTTGTTTCGGTATCCCCCTTGCAAAGTGCTGGGACAACATGAAGAGTAAGCGTCTGTGGCTTCGTGCGTGGGGGTGTTTTAAAGGACTCTCTGGGGGCTTTGCTGCCTCCAAACTTCGGGCAACGGCTGGAACTGCCCCCGGGGATCTACGGAGCGAGCTTGGCTTCAGAGAGGACGGCCGCCGCGCCAGCAGGGAACCCAGTGAGGACCCTGGAGTCCCCAGAGCCGGACATGGGCTCAGCGGTGCCAGGTGCTATAACTTTGGAGACGATGGGAATGAGAAGTCTTGGTGAATCCATCTCTGCGGCCCTGTCCTGACTCCAAACTGCTCTCCGCTTATCCAAACGCACCCAAGACCGAGGCCTAACGAAAGACGTTCCCGTCTGCTGATAAGTTTGACAAGAGGAAGATTCGGGAGTACTGACTCTGCTGAATAAGAACAATCATTTCTCTTCCTATTGATGGGTTGGGCTGGGCTTGGGAATCAGCCCCTGCGTCTAAGAGGGAGAGGGGAAAGGCACATCAGGAAGGCGGGGGCTCAAAGATCCAGGCAGACCTAGAAAACGCTTCTCTTCCCTGCTCCTACGGTGCAGGTGGGACGCGCCGGCAAACCCGCATGCAGCCCAGGGCCCGGCGCCCCAGCACCGGGAGACCCGGCGGGACCGGACGGGCAGCGCGCTCACCTTGCGGCCGTTCACGTAGAAGAGCAGCTCGGCGCCCCCTTCCATGGTGGTGGGGTCCAAGGGTCCGAAGGTCCCCAGGAGGAGTCGCCGGCACCGGGGCCCCGACAAGCAGAAGGGGTCGAAGGAACCTAAAGTGCAACCACCCTCGAGGGCTCAAGTCCCACTTTAGATGCAAAGTTCCGGGAGCGCCCTGCGGGGAAAACTCTCCTCGGATCCCAGAACGTCATCGCCCGGCTCCCTCCGCGCTGAGACCATTGGCTGGGATCTTTGGACGCGATTCAGAATTCCTTGCCCAGGGCGCCAGGCGTCGGTGCTGCCTTCCCCCTCCTCTTAGCAGGTACTGCAGGTCCTGTGACGTCGCTTCGGTCGTCGTATATTAGTACATTTTAATGGCTTTCCATTAAAGTCCGGGAACAGTAGGAGTTTTTTTTCTATCTCCGCTCCCACCATGCCTGCCGCAGTCTGTACTTTTAATAGTTGATAAACTATCACACACAGTCCAGTTTTGCAAGAGAGGAACTGAAGGACAACAGAGGGTTTTATAACTTTCTCTCACACTTTTAGATATAATTATTGCAGTTTTTTTAAAAATATCAGGAGCTACTTTGACAAACTATTTTTAAAGTTTTATCATTATTCTTAATTTGCCCAGTAAATAACCATAACGTTTATTTGGTGTCAATAGTGATGTAAACCATCTCGAAAGACTTTTTTAAAAGTAAAACTTGGAAAATACTGAAACGCATAAAAATAAAAGTCACCCGGGTCCACAACTTAGAATTTACCTTTCTGGTCTATTTTTATATTTTTAAAATCTGTACTATAACACCTTTTAAAAATTCAAATGGATGAAAACTCTTTCCCAGACTTCTCTTCAACATACCTAGAACATTTTGCTATCTCATTTATGTAAATATATACATTTTATTGTGAAAATTTCTAAAATTTTGTACATAAAAGAATACAACTAGCATCCCCATACACCTGACTCACTGAGCTTTAAAAACATTTAACGTTTTGCCACACTCCCACATTTTTTCTGGAATATTTTAAAGCCCAATTTCAAACGCACTATTTTACCTCTAAATACTTCAATATGCATTAAAATGTTTTTTCTTACAAAGCCAAAGTGCCAACATATAACAAAATATTTTAACATCTTTAAATTTACCAGGGTCTTAAAAAAAATGCCTTTTCCCATTTGATGTCCTTGTTGTCTCTTTAACCTTTTAAAATCTAGTCTCCTCACCCACTCCTCATTTTTAATGCTATTAACATAATCTCTTGGGCTCCAAAATAACTGCAGATGGTGACTGCAGCCATGAAATTAAAAGATGGTTGCTCCTTGAAAGAAACGCTATGACCAACCCAGACAGCATATTAAAAAGCAGAGATGTTACTTTGCCTACAAACGTCCCTCTAGTTAAAGCTATGGTTTTTTTTCCAGTAGTCTTATGTATGGATGTGAGAGTTGGACTATAAAGCTGAGTGCCAAAGAATTGATGCTTTTGAACTGTGGTGTTGGGAGAAGATTCTTGACTCCCTTGGACTGCAAGGAGATCCAACCAGTCCATCCTAAATGAAATCAGTCTTACATATTCATTGGAATGACTGATGCTGAAGCTGAAGCTCCAATACTTTGGCCCCCTGAACTGACTCACTGGAAAAGACCCTGATGCTGGGAAAGATTGAAGGCAGGAGGAGAAGAAATGACAGAGGATGAGATGGTTGGATGGCATCACCGATTGAATGGACATGAGTTGAGCAAGCTCTGGGAGTGGGTGATGGACAGGGAAGCCTGGCGTGCTGCAGTCCATGGGGTCACAAAAAATCGGACACAACTAAGCGACTGAACTGAACATGTTGAAGAAGAAACCAGGTCAGTTGTCCTATGGAACGAATGCGCTATATTTCATATGGCTGGTTGCTTCCCCCTGGAGTTCTTTGTTCTTCCATCCTGACTTCCAGTATCTTGTCTATGGGTCTAAAGCCTTTATTAAATTCAGATTCAATTTTTTTTCACTTCTTGGGTTTTATAATTGTATCTCTTTTTTGCTTATGCCAAAAATCATGATTCTAAAACCTTGACATAATTGCTTTATCTTGTCCTTAGATCTATTTCAAAACAACCACATCACTATTATGACAGCAATAACATTAGTGAATAAAAGTTTAAGATTTCTTTACAATTTTTAGAGTATACCCTAATAAAGATACACATTTAATTTTTTCTAAGGTAGGTTATCTGTTGAACACCTTCCCCTTAGAGTCCTGGAACTCTTCCTCTAAGTCTTTACGTTTCAATAATTCCATTCTTTTCTTTATATTCCCTCAGCCCCAGAGATGGTGGGTGCTTCCCATAGTTACTTCCTGTATTATACACCACTAGTCCTCTGTCTTTTCAGTTCTTATTCAGATCTCTAGAATATGATTAACAATTGATAATTGTGGTTTTGGTCTTGGCTGAACCCTAAATAATACCGTCTCCATCCACACCAAAAGTCATGACACTCATTCATAATTTATTAAAAAAGCACTGAATAAAACAGTAATTGATAGGTAATACTTTAATGTGATTATAAGCATACACAACCAGCTCATTCCACAGCATCTTACTTAATGCGGTAAAGCCAGAGGCATTCCTGTGAAAATCAGGAACAAGACAATGATATCCACCATTCTCACTGCTATTTAACACTAAATATAAGGTAACAGCCATGCAGTTACACAAGAGAAAGCAGTGAGAGGCCTTAGGATTGGAGAGAAAGGAGGAAAAACAGCCTGGTTTCCAAGTATATATATCTGGAAAATAGTATAAACAATAATAGAGTTTAGTAATTAACTTACAGAAATCAATAATCTTCATATATACACATGATAATTGATTAGAAAAGAGACTCAAAGATTCCATTTATACGTATTACCAGGAAAAAAGAATGCCAAGGCATCAAGAAATGTGGAAAACCTCCACGAGGGAAGTTTTGAAACTCCCCTAACGTCCCTATAAGACAACGATAGAGGGGCATAAAAAGACAGAAACTAGTAGAGGGAACAGAAAATTGAGAATTAAGTTTAAATGTATATGGAAATACAACATTGAAAAATGTGGCACTTCAAATCAGTAGTGGAAAACATGGACTTTTTAATTAATGGGCGATCCTTTGGGAAAGGGTCAAAAATTGTGTTCATATCTCACCATAAAACAAAATCCACATGAATCAGAAATTTAAACGTCAAAACAAAATGAAACCATGGGTAAATATCTTTCTTAATCTGGGAACAGGAAAACTTTCTTAATACGTCTGAGTTCCACCAATAAAAGATTGTAAGTCTGACATACAATGAAAAGTAATTTGCATGGAACAACAACAAAAAAAGACAAACCTCATGGAAAGGAGGAAAAAATAGAAACACTAGGAAACCAAATACCAGATAATGACAGAGATTCAAAGCCTTAAAGTAATAATAGTACAGGAAAGGAAAAACTGTCAGGGTGCTAAGCTTGAAACCAGTCTAAATTGTTCCTTTAATAAAGCATGTAGCCTCCATTCAACAGACACTGTTGATAAATGAGTAAGTTCTGTGGGACTCTGTAGTCTTACAACTGTTTCTCAAAGTTTGGTCCTAGGACAGTCTGCCCCAGAATTATCTGAGGTGTTTGTTAAACAAAATGTAGATTTCTTGGGCTCACTCTTTTAGTTGCTGGATATAAGAAAGCTTTTCCATCTAGGCAGAATAGATTTTTATTAATCATTTCAATACAGTAAGCTATGTTTGTTAATCTCAGATATGAATAGGATTTACTACTTTTTAATACTGGAATAATAAGTGATCTTTAAAGTTACAAAACCCAAATTCAAAAGCACCTGAGAGAGAAACCCTCTCACGTCATCAGATTACATATAATGGAAGTAATGCAGCAGCTGACAGTGAACAAGTAATTTTGAAAGTTGAAGAATGAAGAGTGAGAGAAAACTGGCCAGGGCAGAGGGTGACTTTTAAAATCTTATAGGTGTTCACATTTACTGAATGGTTTTAAAAACAAAATAAAACAAGGTAGTTTGGTGTATAACAAGATAATCAGTGCAAAAGTATTTATAATACAGTTTATTCGGTTAAAAGGTTAATAGCTATGTTTTAGTTAAAGGCTGTTTGGTTGAAAGGAGATTAAATGAGCAGGAAGATAAGTTATAAGATGACCAAAATAACTTAGTGCTTAATATTACAAAATAGCTATTTTATGCATATTATCTACACATAAAAATAAACACTCCATAAAAAAGCAGGAGATGAAAAAAAAAAACAAAAACCCAGAACTTTTCATCTTCTTGATCCTAGTTAGATCCCTGTTTTGAACTGCTATCGTCTGAGAATTCAGGAAAACCAGAATGTATAAATTCACCTCATCTTCTCATCTTCCTGCAAAGTAGAAAAAAAGGAAGATTAACAATCACCTAAAGCTAATGCTTTTGCTGCAAAGTATGGAAAGGAAAATTGCTGCATCATAAAAATAAAATGCAGATTCCTCAAACCACAAGTTGTGTCACATATTTAAAATATTCTATGATGGGGGAATTACAGATGAGGTTTAAGAGAAATTAATCAGGTTCTATACATTACATGTTTTACTATATATTTCCTTTTAATTACGAACTTTAGCATATATTAGAGAAGGCAATGGCACCCCACTCCAGTACTCTTGCCTGGAAAATCCCATGGACAGAGGAGCCTGTGGGCTGCAGTCCATGGGGTCACTAAGAGTCGGACATGACTGAGCGACTTCACTTTCACTTTTCACTTTCATGCATTGGAGAAGGAAATGGCAACCCACTCCAGTGTTCTTGCCTGGAGGATCCCAGGGACAGTGGAGCCTGATTGGCTGCTGTCTATGGGGTCGCACAGAGTCAGACATGACTGAAGTGACTTAGCAGTAGCAGCAGCAGCAGCAGTAGCAGCAAGAATACATGAAAATGTACAATTTAAAACTAATCAAATGCTGATACACCAACATCCAGGTTAAGAAATAAACTCTTACCACATCTCTGGTGTGCTTCCCAGTGTTCTCTTTGGGAGACAAAATCTCAGCTCTCTCATCTCCCAAGAAGTGACCACTATTCTGAATTGAGTTCATCAATCCCTTGTTGAATTACTAGCAGGAATAGTGGACATTCTTGACTTGTTCTTAAGTATAAATACCTCTATTGTCTCCCCATTAAACAAGATACTGGCTTTAGGATTAGGGTATGCAAGTACAATTCATCATTTTATGAAAGTATCCTTCAATGTCTATTGAGTATTTTAATCATGAGTGACTACTGAATTTTGTCAGAGGCTTTTTCAGTATCTATGAAAAAAATCATATGCTTTATTTTCTTAGACTTATTAACATGGTATACGACGATAAGTTTTGTAATATTAAACCAACTTTGCATTCCTGGAATACACCTTACTTGGTGGGTTTGTTTTTCATAGCATGGTGTTGGATATGCTTTTGTAATTGGGCCATGAACACTTAAGAGGGGTGTGTATTCTCTCTTCTCAGAGTGTGGTGTTTGATATGTAAACCGTAAGATTTACCCTACTAATTATGTTGTTTAGATCTCCATCTCCTTACTAACTTTTTGCCCACTTTATTTGCTTTATATTGAATAGTATATAAAAATTTATTCATGTATTCCTATCTGTCTCTATGTATCTCCTATAGTTTTTGCTTCATGAAAGTAGTTGTTATGCTATTTGGTATATAATATCATAACTATTTATATATTCTTTGTGGATTAGGGCTTTTACTATTAAAAATATCTCCTTTGTTATGTTCAGTTCTTTGGGACTTAAGAGATAAAGACTTTAAAAAATATTTGTATTACTCTCCTGATAACTGCTCCCATTCTCAATGCCTATGATGACCATTCCATAACATATTGTAAGCAGTTTTCATCAGGATTTATTCTCACTGGGGGCCTATCAAAAGCTATGATATACCTGCTGCATGCCATTCCCAGTCCAAAAAGAAAAAGTGGCAACTGGATCATTCTTAGTATTTATCCTGATGTACATTGCGTTATTCTTTTTAAAAATTTACCAACTAAACTGATTGCCAGATAATCTGCATGCCCAGTAGATCTAAACTAAAATAGAACACTAATTCATAAGAGCATTTTATTATATTTATTATATTTAGTTTAGAATAGGTAGCTCTTTTAAAAGAATTTATTAACTATTACCTAGCTGTAGAAAGTGGAGAAGGCAATGGCAACCCACTCCAGTACTCTTGCCTGGAAAATCTCATGGATGGAGGAGCCTGGTAGGCTGCAGTCCATGGGGTCGCTAAGAATCAGATACGACTGAGCGACTTCACTTTCACTTTTCACTCTCATGCATTGGAGAAGAAAATGGCAACCCACTCCAGTGTTCTTGCCTGGAGAATCCATGGACAGAGGAGCCTGGTGGGCTACAGTCCAAAGAGTCGCAAAGAGTTGGACATGACAATGTAAGTGTGCACACACACGCCATATGACTTAGCAATTCCACAACTAGGCATATACCCAAGAGAAATGAAAACATATATAGACAAAAGCTCACAAATGTTTGCAGCAGCATTATTTATAATAGCAAAAAAGTGCAAACAAGTAAATAACCATCAACAGACAAATGGATATATAAAATGTGGTGTATTTTCAATAGAATATTTTATTCAGTCATAGAAAGGAATGAAATACTACTCATACATGTTCATCAGGAATGAATCTTGAAAACATTATGCTCAGTGAAAGAGGCCAGTCACAAAGACTACATATTATATAATTTCATTCATATGAAATGGCTGAAGAGGACATCTGTAGAGATAGGAATTAGGTGATCAGTTGGTTGTCTAGGGCTGAGGGATACAGCAATGACAGCTAAAGGGCATGGGGTTTCTTTCTGAAATGAAGAAGTGTTCTTAAATTGACTGTGGTGATGGTGTACATGTCTGTGAATCTACTGAAAAACCACCGAACTGTACACTTTAAATGGATGAAATATATGGTAATGTGAACTATAGCTCAAAAAAGCTATTTTTTAGAAAAGCCCGTAGTCCTTCATTTTTGACTGGCTTCTCTTGCACACTCTCTTACACTACTGACATCTGCTGGTTATTTTTTAAAAATACATGTTAAAACAATCAATGTCTAATTTTATAAAGAAGCAAACACTGAGACAATGCAAAGAGAAAATTTGAGGATATTTCTATCCTTTTAAAAATACCATCCCAAATATGATCAGGTTCTCTGAAATAGCTATTTATCCCTGGAAAAAATAGGATTTTTGAATTAAACATATGTAAAAGGCATTTGGACATTTTTGAGATAATCAAGGAAATGGGAATAGGGATTTGCTATTAGATGACAGTGAAGAATTATTGATAATTTTTCTAGTTGTGATTACTGTTGTCCAGTTTTATTAAGTTCTTATTTTCTAGGTATATATATATATTTTATTTTCTAGGTATACACACACAGAAGTGTTTTAGGAATTAAATGACTCAATATTAGGGATATGCTTTAAAGACACTACAACAGAAAACAGATAGTAAAAGTAAATGTGGCGAGGGTATATTTGAGGTTTAAAAAAAAAGAGGGCTGTTACACTTTGAGACTAAAGGACATATAAACCATTATGAATTCTTCTAAAGACAAGGTAGAAAATAAAGAGAGGTAACAGTTAACAAGGAGTTTGCAAATTATAGGCAACAAAAAATGTTTAAGCCTGTTTAAGAAGGCAAATCTTACCCATATCATACTATGGGTATTACATGTCAGCAATAATATATGACATTCACACTCAAAACTGTTCAAATACAGGCAGGAATCCTTTTAAAAGCATGGATTTTATAGCACCACACTGAAATCACTTTTACGTCACTGAAATACTCACCCTTTGAGACTTGGCTCCTTTAAAGAGAGAGGAGTACACCTCCTTCTTCGGCTTGGCAGCTCTGAAGATAGGTCTTCTACCTTGTTTTCAAATTTAGCAGCGGTATTTGAAAGAAAACTGGTATTTGTCAAGTCTTGTAGCATTCTAACACCTGAAAGGGGTATGTTTTCAAAAATATTTTTAATAGTATAGAATATTGAAATATATGTAGGATATTTACTGGTTTATAAATGATTGGTATCAAATGTTTCAATTTAATCAATTATAACTTTGAATTTTATAAAAGTAGCACTGAAATTATCTGTAAATCAGCTTTTTTTCCCTAACAATAATGAGAGGAAGAGACTTACTATTTAAAACAAACTACCAAAGTAGCACCCTGTAATATTTTTACACTAAAATCATTTAGGGGGACAGAAATTCTTTGATTCAATTCGATGTCAGTGACTGCTCACACTACGAAAGGCAACATGAGACACAGGTGAAAGACAGCTCACCAGTCTCTACAATGTCCTGCAACTCGAGACCTTTGTACTTCTTTGGCATCAGTATTCCTTTTACCTGGAACAGTCTTCTCCATAAAAATCCTAGTGTTCTACATACATCTATTGAAATGTTACACTTCTGGTAGAAAACTTTAATTGACATGGGAATTGTCCAACATAGCAACATTTCCAATAACAAAGTGAAAGTTGCTCAGTCGTGTCCAACTCTTTGTGACCCCATGGACTATACAATCCATGGAATTCTCCAGGCCAGAATATTGGAGTGGGTAGCCTTTCCCTTCTCCAGGGGATCTTCCCAACCCAAGGATCAAACCCAGGTCTCCCACACTGCGGGCAGATTCCTTACCAGCTGAGCCACAAGGGAAGCCCAAGAATACTGGAGTGGGTAGCCTTATCCCTTCTCCAGATTTTCCTAACCCAGAAATCAAACCAGGGTCTCCTGCATTGCAGGCAGATTCTTTACAAAATGAGCTATCAGGGAAGTCCTTAATAACAAAAAAATGTTAATGTTAAGAGGAAAAAGTGAGGTAAGTAATGTTATATATAGTATGATTTCAAATATGTATTTTAAAATGCATAGATTCAAGTCTGCATGCATATAGCAAAATGTTGACTGCAGTTCTTCTGGGTGATGGTTTTTCCTATTTTCTGATTCTCTACTTTCAATTTTCTGCAATGAGCATTATTTCAATAACTGGAGAAAATAAGAAACACTAAACCTAAAAATCCTCTCTATCCTTTTAGGTCCTAAAGTGCGATGTATTTGATGATGCTTCTGCAGGTTTCTCTAGCCAAAACTATTCCCCATCATTACATCCCTTCATATGTGTTTTTATTAAAGCATTTGCCATGTTTAAACACTGTACTTTTCCATACATGGATGAGGAAAGGGAGCTGGTATTCTTAATTTTTAATCCCCTAAAACACTTTTTTTTTTGGCTTTACCCAGTGCCATGCAAGCTAGGTCCTGGACTGGACATGAAACCTGTGCACCCTGCAGGGCATCTGTGGAATCTTAACCACCAGATCACCAGTAAAGTCCCTAGAATAATGTTTTGATCATACTAAATGTATGCTGTTGGAGATGGTCCTGTCCTTAAGAAATTTGCAATTGTCTTTGGTAAAATCAAACTAGGGCAGTTCATTATTGTTGTTGTTCAGTTGCTAAGTTGTGTTCAATTCTTTATGACCCCATGGATTGCAGCACACCAGGCTCCTCAGTCCTCCATTATCTCCTGGAGTTTGCTCAACTGGCTCAGATGGTAAAGAATCTGCCTGCAGTGCAGGAGACTGGGGTTCGATCTCTGGGTTGGGGAAATCCCCTGCAGAAGGAAACGGCAACCCACTCCAATATTCCTGCCTGGAGAATTCCATGCACAGAGGAGGCTGGTGCGCTATAGTCCATGGGGTTGGACACGACTGAGTGACTAACATATAGCAGGTATATATATATATATATATCTCCACTGAGTTGATGATGGTGTCTAACCATCTTATCCTCTGTTGCCACATTTAAAACACTCAATTTCCTTCAAAAATATGAACAAGGAAATTATCTGCCCAATGTCATCATCAGACAACTTTGTGCTAAAGGTCAAAATACATGAATGTCCAAGCCACTCTCATTGTTACCTTAAAGTATTAAGCTTTCTTTAAATTCCTCCATATTGCTTCTACAGATCAGGCTACATAGTTATACATTATTTTAAAATTCCATAAAAATCAGTTATAATAGGAAATGCTTTACTGGCTAAATGAATATATGTATCATTTAAGACTTTGTCACTTCGGGTATGGACCCACCTATTTCTGATCTTTGTGTTCTCTGGTCGACTTTAAATTTCATGTCTTTCATCTTCTCATGTACCTCATCACTTACTTGAAAGATGGGTGAGCTCTCTGGGGCAAAATTTTCTTTCAGATTTTTATTAGAAGTACTCAAAGGCACTGAACCCTCAAGAACACTGTTACAGGAAGAATCTTGTCTGCTAGGTGAATACTGTTGAGATAAAGATATCAACATTTTTGTGTAAAAGTCTGATTTGACAGTTTCCCCATTTTCCAACTTTTTTCCCTTAACAGTGTACTCAGGTTCAACTGACACTTCCTGAATGGTGTTGGATATCCTCTCCATTAGTTCATGACTATCCCGAGAAGGATCTTCGAAGGTCTTCCTTTTCTTTGATTTGGATGTCATCTTACTTACTTTTTTGACCTGGCACTCTCCTTCCTTCGTCACCTCCACAAAGTGGCTCTCTCTCTTTCTATTCAGAGTTTTAGTGCTTAGCTTCGAGCTCCTATGTGATTCCATTTGGTTTCCAGTGTCAGAATCTGCCTCATCAGTAATATGTTTTAAACCTGGTTCTAAGACAGACATCTGTGAAGAACCTGTCAAGTGCAAAACAGGCATGTTGTCACTTTTTGCCAAAATGTTCTTTGCCTTGTCTGATTCTTTCCCATGCTTTTTAATTGGTTTATAAGGATTTGAAATTTCATCACAATTTTCTTTCTCATCACTGTTGATTTCCATACAGTATCCACTAATAACAGCTTGGCCTTCAGGTCTTTGTTTATTTATTTTAAAATCAAGATTTTTTGTATAGCTTTCTTGGCCATGCACATTTTTATCATTATCCTCATATATCTGGCACATTTCAGAAATTATATCTGTCTTTCGATTTACTTTCTGCTTCTGCTTAAGGTTCTTATTTATTTTTGATTCATTCTGCTGAGTAGGTTGCTTATCAGTGACACACTTTGTCAACTCCAACGTATTCTGGGTCTTATAATCATATAAATGTCCATCATCTTTGGTGGAAAGATAAATTGTCTGAAATTCTTGTGTGACTTTTAGGTTTTCAGAAATGGTTTCTTCATTATTTGGGGTTAGGGAGAAGTCACCTTTTTCTGGGCCACATATACCTTTATTGTTAAACTCATTTTTTCTGTTCATTTCCAAAATTATTTCTGTCTTCCGACTTACTTTCTGCCTGGGTCTCTTATTTATTTTTGATTCCTTTTGCTTCCCAGTATCACTAACACACTTTTTCACCCCTAAAAGGTTTTGAGTCTCATAATCACATAGGTTCCTATTAACTCGGGGGGAAGGGTCAACTATCTGAAACTCATTTGTGTCTTCCAGGTTTTCAGGGATGATTTCCGTATCTTTTTGGATTAGAGAAAGTAAGTTACCTTTTTCCGGGTCATGCCTGCCTTTGTCATCACTCTTATATATTTGGTTGACTTCAGAAATGATTTTTGTCTTCCGACATACCTTTTGCCTAAGCTTCTTATCTATTTTTGATTCATTCTGACAAGCAGGTTGTATATCATGAACATACACTTTCACCCCCAAAACATTCTGAGTGTCATAATCATATAGGTCTCTATTGTCTTTGGAAGAAAGACTGGGTGTTTGAAACTCACGTGTATCCACTAGGTTTTCAGGGATGATTTCTTTACCCTTTTCTGGGCAATATTCACTTGTGTTATCTAAATGATTCACTGTGGAAATTATTTCTGTCTTCCGATTTACTTTCTGCCTAAGAGTCTTATTAATTCTTGTTTCATTTTGCTGCACAGGGTATGCATCGGTGATCTGCTTTTGCAAACCCAACACATTCTGGGTTTCACAATCACACAGGTTTCCATTATTGGCAGTGGAAAGAACAGATTTCTGAAACTCATTCGAAACATCTAGGTTTCTAGAGATGGTTTCTTTATCCTCTTGGGTTTGGAAGGAACAGTTACCTTTTTCTGGGCCTTGCACATCTTTAGTATTATCCCCAAGTATTTGGTTCATTTTAGAAATTATTTCTGTTTTCCGATTTATTTTCTGCCAAACCTTATTTATTTTTGATTCATTTTGCTGAGTGGGTTGTGTATCAGTGACATGCTTTTTCAAATCAAACATATTTTGGGTCTCATCATCACATAACTTTGGATTACCTTTGTTGGAAAGATAAGCTGTTTGAAATTCATTTGTGACACCTAGGTCTTCAGAGGTGGTTTCTTGAACCTTTTGGTTTGGGAATAAGTTATCTTTTTCTAACGTATGAATCACAAATGTCTGTCTAGAAGCTTTACTCTTCTTACAAGCTAGAGAACTCAGACACAAATCAAATTTACTATCCTGTGGGAGTTTATCTGAACTTTGGGAGGAAGAGTATGTTTCCTCTTGCTCATCTGTTACATGAATTCTTTTCTTCTTTTTGTTACACTGCAAACTTTGTTTGTCACCCTGATCAAAGCCATTAGGAAGGGTTATTTTCTTCAGCGTGTTCAACTGAGTCAACTGTTCAGTCCTGAAGATAAAATTTGGATCTCTTGAATCCCCTTCAACATCCAGGTCAACAGATGTTCTTTCTGGTCCACTTTCAATTTTTTCCTCAATATTTGCATCTGAACAATTTTTAAATTGTCTCTTTGATCTTTCTCTCTTTTTTTCAGAGCTTGGATCTTTCACTTTTCTGAAAGTTTTCATTCCACAATCATCTGGATTTTTCTTTTTCTTCTTAGTGCCTGTTGAAACTGTAATAATTTTGCTGACTTCACTAGCAGTTAAATCCATGTCATCATCATACACAGTTTTCTGCAGCTCAAAGTCATTACCCTGAAGTGCATTCATGCCTTTTGTAGGAGGTTCACTTGCAGACTCAGATGAGGCAGGAAGGCACAATATGTTTCTCTGCATTGTATTTGTTTCATTAGTATAATCTTTTATCTCATTATTCCAATTTAATATTGGACTTGAAACCTGTTGTTGATCTAAATCTGTTACATAAGGAGTGTCTGCAGGATTATCTGACTCCCAAGATGAAACACGTTTTTTCCTTTTAGTCACATTACTAGGAGATGACTTCTCTTTATTGTGGCTAATCGCCTGGGCATTTTTCTTCTCACTTGTTAGAGAGCTCCTAGAACTTTGGTCTGAGTGGGAATGGTTTTCTGTAAAATAAAGAGAAACAAAATTCAGAAATAAGTAGTAACAAGTAATTTATTACTTTCAGAGAAACGATTTCTGGCAATGCATTCTGTTTAGATAACTTACATTATGAAGAATTTATGCTGATAAAAAATAAAGTAGAACTGACTGGAGTAGGCATAAGTCAGATTTTACATTTCTATCAACAGAAAATATGTACTGGGAATTCACTCTGCCTTGGCCTCAAGTGTAGAGCAGAGAATAGCCAGCAGTAAAACCGTGAACATTAATGTAAGTTTCTAAGTGGGAGGAGGCCAGCAAATGAACCCAAATAACAGTGATAACTCTAATAAGGCTTACTGTCAAAATGTTCTTAGCAAGCAGCTAAAATTTATACAATTATATACACACACTCATATACATTTTTAGAATGGAAAATAATTCAAACTCCAAACTCAATATAGTTATGGTCCCATAGGCCAATCTGAAATTCTATGTCAAATATATAACCCAGACTACATCACAGGATTATTATTTTAAAAACCATAAAAATATGTGTCACCATTTTTTCTTGCTCAACCATTACCCAGGCTCAAGTTTCTGTTTTATCAGTACTGGTTATGATGTTGAAAAATTCACTACACCTATCTAAAGTCTCAATTTTCATATCTATGAAAAGGAAAGGATTTAACTAAATAACATACTTTTAATTCATAAGCTAAGATACCACAAAAAGCTCTTAGGCCAGCTCATTTGGAAATACTGTTTCCAAAGTAATAGTATTAGCCACTGTGGACCTCACATTTGTCAGCATTTACTTTTAAATTAAGTTTTTCACCAGAAATTTTAAATGGTATAAGTTAGTAAATCTGTAACATAAGAAATCTAACTTATTAACTGTTTATAGATAGCCCTGTTGATAGCCCTCAAGAAGAAAATCTGATGAATGTTAACTATTTAATACTGATACTCAAAATGAACTTTAAAAATACCTCACCTTTGGGAAGTATATCAACAACAGAAGAAACATGTTTTGAATCATTTACACTACAAACATTCTGATCATTTTCTTTAACAAATAGCAATCTTAGATTATTCTGAGTTGACACTGGTCTTGCTGATACCAAAGAGGGACTATCAGGTGATGTCTTCGATATGGTGCTGTCATCACACTGTATTTTCTCTTTATCTTCATCATCATCGTCATTTGAAGTTAATGGAACCCTAAGGGCAAGTAAGAATGAATGGGCAATTTTGTATTTTATAAGAATTATTTAGAAAATTACATGGATAGTTGTTTCTACACTCCATTTATTTAAGAGCCATCCACAAACACATCTTGGTACCATTTTGCATTCAATGAAGGCAATTATAGGAAGGAAACAGGTAGTTTCTAATAGAACAGAACTTGGAATAAAACAGGAATGCTTCTTATCGTCTTTTCTCCAATGGTTCCAAAAGGAGATAAATGATATAATCCCTGGTTGAGCTATTAGGATAATAATACTAATGAAATGAATAAAGTTCAAACATACTTACAAATATTCATGTATAATATTTATAATTTTCCTGTAATTAATTCTATGGAAAACCCCAAACTCTTCCTATACAATCATAGGTAAAGTTTTGTGTGCTGTAAAATTCGCTGTTTCCAAAAGGTATCCATGTAAACTAAAGCCATATTCCTAGAGTAATTAAATCTATGGGGGGAAAAATACAGAAAGCTACAGAAATAATTCAACAAAATGAATTCAAAGAATAAAGAGTGTGTGTGTGTATGCATGCTACATCCCTTCAGTTGAGTCTGATTCTTTGCAACCCTATGGACTGCAGCTTGCCAGGTTTCTCTGTCCACAGCATTCTCCAAGCAAAAATCCTGGGGTGGGTTGCCATGCCCTCCTCCAGATGCAGGGATCAAACCTGTGTCTCTTATGTCTCCAGCATTGACCGGCAGGTTCTTTACCACTAGCACCACCTGGGAAGCCCCAATTAGACAAAATGACTGTTTTGAATTCAAAGAATAAAGAGTAATAGACTCCAATGATAAAGATTTTGCCTTATATGCCAAATTATAGATATTTTAAAATTACTGATGATGATAAAATAAATAGAAAATATTTGTTAAATATTTAAAGGCAACTATTAATAGAATAACTATTGGGAGGAAATGTCTATACCACTTAAAGAAACAAGTTAGTAAAAATAAACAGAGGAGAGGTTCTGCTTCATGAAATGGCTAAATAGTTACTATTGAATCAACCGTATCAAACTATAAATTTGATACCGTATAAAAGCTATAAATTCTAGAAGAAATACAAAAAACTACCCAAAGTCACTGGAGAGTCTATAAAAAGCAACTAGATACAGAAGAGAGGTTGGCACTTGGAAAAAGAACAAGCGTCCCAGTGTTTACAAACCTCAGTGCCACATTTTCTAAAAGTTAGAAATCTAGTTTCGTTAGTATTAGTTCAAGGTCAGAATTCAGGACAACTACAACTGCTGTAAAGTGTGTGTGATGAGAGAAATAACAGGACAAGCGGAGAGGGGAGTCTCGAATTTTGTGCAAATAGATATACATATATAAGCTGGATTCATCCAAAGATACCACTAAGAGAGTAAAGAGGCAAGCCACAGGGTAAAAAACATTTGAAATGCAGAAAGGATTTACACATGGTGTATAGAAAGATTACAAACCTGTAAAAAAAAAAAGAACCTGATAGAAAGAAAATAAACATATAAACAGATGCTTAACTTCATTAATTATCAGGGAAATTAAAACTTCAGTGTAATACCTATAACACTTCCCACATGACTAAAATGAAAAAGATGGACAATAACAAGTGTTGTTGGAGACACGTAACAATAAAAATTCTCATATACTGCTGCTAGAAATATAAATTGGTATAATCCCTATAGAAAATTATTTAACAGATTATTCCAAAGCCAAATATATTAAACTCCAGCAATTCTAAATATATACCTAAAAAATGTATACATATATTAATCAAAAGGCAGAAACACAGCAGAATTACTTATAAGAAACCCAAACTATCAACAATAAAAAGAACCAGAAGGATGAAAACATTATGGAAAAATCATGCAATGGCACACTACACAGCAATAAGAAAGACTGATCTACAACTACACAGGACAATGTGAATGAATCTCACAGACACAATGCTGAGCTAAAGAAGTCGGAGACAAAAATCATACATCCTGTATGATTTCATTACATGAAATCCAAAGCTAGGCAAAATTAATTAATCTACAATGTAAAAAGTCAGTATAATATTTATCCTTGGGTGGGTAGTGAGTAGTGATTGGCAAAGGGCACAAGGATATCTGAGGTATTGGCAATATTCTCTTTCTTGGTCTGCGTATTGGTTATACCATAGTGTTCACTGTGAACATTCACCATTCTCTAAAGATTTTTGCACTTTTAAAAAATATATATTATACTTCAAACAATAAATTTATATGAAATAATGCAAGTATAATAACAGTCAAATTTTCTTGAAAAAGAACCGTGCACCTACAAGACAATAAAATGTACCATTTAAAAACTAAATTAATTAAAATGTACAGGTGCAGTGTGGCACCAGTACAAAAAAGAGAGAACAATGGCACAAAGTGGAATGAATAAGAAAATGATACAATAGATATAAGCATTGTTTTTTTTACTATGGTACAGATACCACTTCAATACATAGGTGCATTTACTTGTACACTTGAATAAATGCATTAAACCTGTAATTTATGTAACAGAAGAACACTGTTTAAAAGAGACAAAACCATTCTGATCAATGCTATTAACTCACTGAGTCATTTAAACTCTCTGGACCTCAATAACTGTCTTTAAAAGTGATAGGTTTGAAATAGGGTATTTACTAAGATAGTGGAAAGTGAAAGTATGTGTCACTCAGTCGTGTCCAACTCTGTGATCCCATGGACTGTAGCCCTCCAGGCTCCTCTGTCCATGGAATTCTCCAGGCAAGGATACTAAGATTATAATCAAATTATTCAAGAAGTGGGAATTTTGGTCCAGTGAATAGTAAAGATGAAAGTTAAAGTCTGAGTAGTATGCAAGATAGTAAAGGTAGAAATAGTTATCAGATATATCCAACAAAAAACATGAGGCCAGTGGTGACCTGGAGGAAAAGAAGGAACTGAAGAATAGCGGGATTCTATAGACGACCAAATACAACCTACTGTAGCGAGATACCGCAAACCATTTCATTTCTGCCTTAATAGGCAACCTGAACACTGTATGACACACAAAGACAATGACTGTTACATGAAAATCTAAGTGCTCTCAAACGCTGTAATTCAAACCCAGGTAACTCAAGGTGTACCTGTGCCACTTTCCTCTCCAGAAACTATGGGAAAGCTGAACATTATTATTTCAAAGTTTAAAACTGAATTCCATTAGATGATATCTTTAATTTCTTTCACTGGTACAATATTGATCAGTATGTCATTATTTATTTTTAAATGTTTTTCTGTTTCAAGGAAGCAGTCCAAATAAAAACTACTCAAAGTCCAATTCAGGCAGAAGTGTGCAAGTCAATATTTAAACAAGTTGTGAAGCAATTACCTTGCAAATGGAAGACGTGTCAATTTGCACTGCTGACTAACCTGTTTCTTCT
This sequence comes from Budorcas taxicolor, assembly GCF_023091745.1. Classification (NCBI taxonomy): domain Eukaryota; kingdom Metazoa; phylum Chordata; class Mammalia; order Artiodactyla; family Bovidae; genus Budorcas; species Budorcas taxicolor. The sequence continues at coordinate 133,553,245 of NC_068911.1, read as the reverse complement.
TGCTACTTGGCAGTAGAAAGGGACTCTGATGGAACTATTTTTGAAAAGAACAAAGAAAATGAAAATGAATGAAATTTTTAATTTCATTAAATCATGTTTGTCATTTAAGTACTAAATTATACAAGGATATTAATAGTAATGGAACAATTCTTGTGTTCAGCCTTCAGTAGTTTAATGAGAATAATAAAATGATAAGGTTAAACACAGTTCATCCTTAATCACGCCATACAAAGATAATCACTACTAGTATTTTGATATATAACCTCCCAAACTTTATTCTATGCCTATGAATAAATCCACACGTGTATACCCATGCATACACCCATGTATACTCATGCATACACAATATTTCGACATATTCAGTTAATCCTTGAACAACATGGGGCTCTAGGGTCTACCTCTGCTTTTTTCCCTAGAGTTTTTCAACTGTGTCTATCTTCTAAAATAATACCAATTCTTCTCTAATTTGAAATACTACTTTTCTACTAATATCTTTTATGTTTTTGAGTCTGTTTAATCCTGTGTTCCACTGAGCTGTCTAGTCTTGTGTTACTTTTAATCAGAAGTTCATTTTTACACAAGAATTTTAATAACCAATTACATCAAATAACAGTCTGCTGTTAGCCAATTAAAATTAGCATTATCTCCATTCCTTTGTACAAAGTTTAAGATATGAATCTAACCTTGATGCTATGTAACTAATCTCAATTATCTTCAGTAATGTTAAAAAATATTACACTATTTAGCATAAATTCTACTTACCTCAGAAAGAGTGCTCATTTCAATTGCAGTTATCAAGTTATTGTTCATGAGTGCTTCTATTTCTATAAGCTTCTTATTCTGAAATAAAGACCTTTTTAATCACTTAAAATTTTGAGTTTACTATATTTTTATGAATACCATCAGTTGAAAAGACTTAAAAAATATGGAGATCACATTGAGCTAAAAAGGTGTTACACTGTATAGTTCAAATAGACACAGACACATACATACAGACACACACATATATTTTGAATGCTTTTGAGCTATCAACTGTAAATCTTCCTCTTTTTTTGGCCATACCACATGGAATGTGGGATCTTAATTTTCTGACCAGGGATCAAACTCACACCCCCTGCATTGGAAGTGTGGAGTCTTAACCACTGGACCACCAGGGAAGTCCCTTCTTACATTTTTCAATCTTCTCATAATAATACATCATGTGGCAAGTGACCATAGGCTGTCAGTCATAGGAATTTCACCTCCAATAAGTATAGTAAGTCTTTTTTCCATTTTAATTTCTACTCACTATGGAATTAAGAGTTACAGTTGTAACCTAGCTGAACACTGGCTCTCACTGCCCTATCTGTGGACAGAGCTGGAATTCGGAAGGAAAAGCAATGACTACAATCTTCATTCTACTGATACTTGGCTTGTAGCCAGTGGAAAGTTGCCATTGAGGGAACACACTGAAGAGAACTTCCCTCCTTTCAATTCATTGGAGAAAACATACCAATCTTCTTCTTCTTTTTAAAATTTTTTTAAAATGTATTTAACTGAAGGATAATTGCTTTACACATTGCATTGATCCAATTTTCTTAAAATATATTAATGTATCAAGTTTTGCTTAAGATAAGCAATCAAATGTTGATCAAGGTATTATACTAGTTTGCAGAGCAGCAAGTACACATTCAGAACGTAGATTCAAGACACCTATTTCATTACCCATTAACAGTTTGTCCATTAATATAGCACAATCTTTCAATAACTTTTTTATACTAATTGCATATTTAAAAAACATTTTTGGAGCTTCTATAATAATACAGTTTCAGAATTCAAACACAATATAGTTTCCATACCAAATTGTTTAGCTTTAGACGAAGAAATGTGTTCTCAAAATTCAGTTTATCCACTTCTTTTTGCAATAGCATCTTTTCAGTTGTAATTATGCGAGAATTCTCTCTCTCTTTACTAAGAGCTAGAGCTAATGCCCTGTTGTTATGCTTTAAAGAAATTTTGAAAATAGAAGAATTGTCTGTAAAAAAAAAAAAAATTGTAAGAGTTAATACTGAAATTCTTAATACGTTTTCATATTTCGTAGTAAAACTATTTTGAACAAAACTGATTTCACTTTGTAAATTTTAGCTGAAGGTAGAAGAGAATGACAACACAAATGTAGTTTTGAAAAAAAATGTACCCAGAGTTTGGAACTGAAGAAATAAAAGCGAGATGCAAGATGAATAAAAGTGGAGAGAAGTGCAGAATGTTTGTGAATAGAGAGTCAGGAATAAGAGGACTCTAGTATAGACACAGTGCTGTGTGTGCTGTGCTTAGGTGTTCAGTCGTGTCCAACTCTTTTTGACCCCATGGACTGTATGTAGCTCACCAGGCTCCTCTGTCCGTGAGGATTCTCCAGGAAAGAATACTGGAGCAGGTGGCTATGCCCTTCTCTAGGGAATCTTCCCAACCCATGTATCGAACCCAGGTCTCCCGCACTGCAGACAGATTCTTTACTGACTAAGCCACCAGGGAAGCCCAAGACTCCTAGAATGGGTAGCCTATCCTATCTCCAGGGGAACTTCCTGACCTAGGAATTGAACCAGGGTCTCCTGCATTGCAGGCAGATTCTTTACCAGCTGAGCTACAAGGGAAGCCCATAGACACAGTATTCTAGCATTCCAGATAATTAGATCAGTCACAAAATCTAAGTTTTGTTACTTGTTGCTCTATCCTATCTTTGATGAGGAGGCAGGATAGAGAAGCTGTAACTAAAGATGTCCCAGAGAAATTAGGGGATCTGTGAAATTAGGCCAATCTCTGAAAATTTTAGTCAGTTTCTGTGGCTCCAGAACTCAACACATTAATGCTCCCAAAGTTCATTTTTCAAAACCTCTAGTGAAAGGGAGCCATACTTACGGTAATGTTGGACAGATTATCTAAACCCTGTGGGACCTTCTAGCCCTACCTCAAATACCCTCTTATTTCTATGCATCTATTGCAATCTATACTTGATCCCTTCTCTTTACAAGCACTATGTAAATATAATTTAATTCAGAATGCTTTCCTGTTTTTAGCAAATAAATTTAATTGTGAATTCCTTAGTAAAGCTCACCTTACACAGTGTTCCCTTAGTACACCTAAAGAATAATTATATTTTCACAATTTTGATTTACATGCCACTATTCTCAGATGGTAAAGCATCTGTCTGCAATGCAAGAGACCTGGGTTCGATCCCTGGGTTGGGAAGGTCCCTTGGAGAAGGAAATGGCAGCCCACTTCAGTATTCTTGCCTGGAAAATCCCATGGACAGAGGAGCCTGGTAGGCTACTGTCTGTGGGGTTGCAAAGATTCGGACACAACTAAGTGATTTCACTTTCACTTTCATTCAATAACATATCTCACTGATGACAGCCACCTTTGACAAATCAAAGGGCGATAAGACTAGAACCAGTCCAGGACTTGTAGAAGCTAAAGGATAATAACATTTTGCTGTTACATTCCTCAAACTCAGTGTATTCCTTCATAACAGTGGGTGTGCAGTGGTCCTGTCAAAGAGAACAGGAAACTGCCACTACAGAAAGTGGTTTGATACAAAAGATGGTCCTAGAGACCTTGGAAGGATCAAAACTATGAGTTGAAGATACTCAGGAGGCTTGGCTATTTCACAAGGCACAATTACCTTCTACATGTGCTACAGTAGCAGGAATCCTCCCCCAATTAGGCTAAAATGAAGATGAATCATTGAGATAATTTTCTGAAGTAATGCAAATTTATTCTGGGGAACTTTCCTCACCTTTTTTTTTTTTGCCTTCCAACATCTTAGCTCCAGAATCCATGAAACCCCATCTCCAAAGTGCTCAGTGCCCTCATGATGAGCTTTGGTTATATAAAATCACCCACTACAGCACACTATATAGTCCAGCCACCCCTAGATTACCCATCATCCAAATGCTACAACCTATCAGGACAACCCATCACTCTTTTCAAGTTCTTTTTCAGAAATGTCACTTTGGCATTTTCTTTGCAGTGTAGGAGGTAGCTGCCTTGGGCCACCCATCCCCCAGCCTCACTGCTGAAAATTCAGCTGTCATGACTGACAGTAAATCATCATAAGCACCCCCAAATAAAAGGAGTTGAAAAAAGTAAAAATATGAGTATACTTTAAGACAAATGACACTTACTTATTATTTTTGTTTTTATTTTTGAAGCAAGAGAAACATTCAACTTAGTAGTCTTTGAGATTCTTCTGTCTTTCACATGTTTCTTAATTCCTGAAGGAAAAATTGAACTAGTTTCCATTGCTGAGTACTCCATCACTGAAGTAAAAAAAGAAAGGAAGCAGAAAATCATAGTACTAATTAATAAAGGGAAAAAGAGCAACTGATAAATACACTCTAAGAAGTAAATTATGACTTAAATACTACGCTTTGTACATAAAGTGAAAGTGAAGTCACTCAGTGGTGTCCGACTCTTTGTGACCCCGTGCACTGTAGCCTACCACACTCCTCTCTCTAGGCAAGTATTGGATTTTCCAGGCAAGAGTACTGGAGTGGGTTGCCATGCATAAGTATTTGCAGAACCCTTCATATAAAATCTGAAAGTATGAATGTAATTTAAAAATGGTTTAAAAGTAGAATCCTAAAAAGGTAAATGACTTTGTTTTTTCACTCAAACCTATATCATTATGTCTGCCTGCCAGGAGCTAAGGTAGGCACTGGGTACAGAAAACAGGATCAGGCTGCACAGGAATGCAGAGTTATAGAACGTAGGCATAGACTATACTGTGACACAAAGTAAGAAGTGTAACCTCGGACTTATGAACAGAAGAGATATACCTAAACCTATGGGGACTGTTCCCACTTCATCCTCAGATATGCATTCCATTTTCTGCAGCCTTTACAGCAAAACTCTTTTTTTAAAAAAAAAAAAGTATCTATAGTCAGTTTCCAATCGTCTTGTAACTCTACTTCACTCAGGCTTTCACTCTATTCCAACAAAATGACTTTTGTCAAGGTTTCTAATGACCTTCATACTGCTAACCTAATGGTCAGTTCTCAATCCTCATCTAATTTGATTTAACAGCAGCATTAAATGTGGTTAATTTATCCTTGCTCCTCAAAAATGATATTTTGTTGGCTATCAGAACACCACAAACTCCTGCTATTTTTTTCCCCTCTAGCTAACTAGTTGCTTCTTCTTAGTCTCTTTTATAGATTCCTAAGCTATAATAGGTTCTCTTCTTGGATTTCTTTATCTACCCTCACTCTTCCAGTGAATTCAGTCATGGTTTAAAATACCACCTAGATGTAAGAACTTCAAAATTTATGTCCTCTGTCTGGAACTCTTTCCTAAACTTCCCTGGATTCATATCATTATCTACTCCACAACTCCACTTGGATAACTAAAACAGCATATCAAACTTGGCCTGCCCAAGCATGCAACACTCAGAGCTTCAACTCTGTCCTTCCAGTTGCTTGGTCAAAAATCCCCCACATCCCAATCTACCTTCACAATTCATTTAGACTCTGACTACTTTTAAGTATCTCCACTGCTATCAACCTAGATTCAGGTACTAACATGTCTCACCTGAATTATTTCAATAGCTTCTTTCCAACCCTACTTCCACTCCTGCCCTCAGTACAGTTTATTAATCTCTAGAATCTAAAACTCTTCACCATCTACTCTTCTTCCCATTTCTATAATTTAAACTCCTCTTTTTCTCCCCCTTGTCCATTCTTCTCAAGCCACAGTGGGCACCAAGATCTAACTGCTACTAGTATATGCCTGGTATTCTTCAGCTTCATGTCTCTGTATTGAAGTACCCATCCTAGGGTGACTTACCATACAGAGATTGAGGTACAGTCATTCCTTGGTACCTGCAGAGTACTTGTTCTAGGACCCCACAGATACCAAAATCCATTATGCTCAAGTTCCTTATATAAAATGGCATAACGTTTACATATGACCTACATTAATCCTTCTGTATAGTTTATATTATCTTTATATTACTCATAATACCTAATACACTGTAAATCGTAGTATGAAAGAAAGAAAGTGAAAGTGAAGTCATTCAGTCGTGTCTGACTCTTTTCGACCCCATAGACTGTAGCCTACCAGGCTCCTCCATCCGTGGGATTTTCCAGGCAAGAGTATTGGAGTGGGGTGTCATTTCCTTCTCCAGAGGATCTACCTGACCCAGGGATCAAACTTGGCTCTCCTGCATTGTAGGCAGACGCTTTACCATCTGAGCCACCAGGGAAGCCCTAAATCGTAGTTAATTTCAGTTCAGTAGCTCAGTCGTCTCCGACTCTTTGCGACCCCATGAATTGCAGCACGCCAGGCCTCCCTGTCCATCACCATCTCCCGGAGTTCACTCAAACTCACGTCTATCGAGTTGGTGATGCCATCCAGCCATCTCATCCTCTGTTGTCCCCTTTTCCTCCTGCCCCCAATCCCTCCCAGCATCAGAGTCTTTTCCAATGGGTCAACTCTTCGCATGAGGTGGCCAAAGTACTGGAGTTTCAGCTTTAGCATCATTCCTTCCAAAGAAATCCCAGGGCTGATCTCCTTTAGGATGGACTGGTTGGATCTCCTTGCAGTTCAAAGGACTCTCAAGAGTCTTCTCCAACACCACAGTTCAAAAGCATCACTTCTTCGGCACTCAGCTTTCTTCACAGTCCAAGTCTCGCATCATACATGACCACTGGAAAAACCATAGCCTTGACTAGACGGACCTTAGTCGGCAAAGTAATGTCTCTGCTTTTCAACATGCTATTTAGGTTGGTCATAACTTTCCTTCCAAGGAGTAAGCATCTTTTAATTTCATGGCTGCAATCACCATCTGCAGTGAGTTTGGAGCCCCCCCCAAAATAAAGTCTGACACTGTTTCCACTGTTTCCCTATCTATTTCCCATGAAGTGATTGGACCAGAGGCCATGATCTTCGTTTTCTGAATGCTGAGCTTTAAGCCAACTTTTTCACTCTCCTCTTTCACTCTCATCAAGAGGGTTTTTAAATCCTCTTCACTTTCTGCCATAAGAGTGGTATCATCTGCATATCTGAGGTTATTGATATTTCTCCCAGAAATCTTGATTCCAGCTGGTGCTTCTTCCAGCTCAGTGTTTCTCATGATGTACTCTGCACAGAAGTTAAACAAGCAGGGTGACAATATACAGCCTTGACGTACTGCTTTTCCTGCAGGGTGACAATATACAGCCTTGACGTACTGCTTTTCCTATTTGGAACCAGTCTGTTGTTCCATGTCCAGTTCTAACTGCTGCTTCCTGACCTGCATATAGGTTTCTCAAGAGGCAGGTCAGGTGGTCTGGTATTCCCATCTCTTCTCATCCCATGAGATGGCATTTTCCACAGTTTCCTGTGATCCACACAGTCAAAGGCTTTGGCATAGTCAATAAAGCAGAAATAGAAGTTTTTTTTTTGAACTCTCTTGCTTTTTCGATGATCCACCGGATGTTGGCAATTTGATCTCTGGTTCCTCTGCCTTTTCTAAAACCAGCTTGAACATCTGGAAGTTCACGGTTCACGTATTGCTGAGCCTGGCCTGCAGAATTTTGAACATCACTTTACTAGCATGTGAGATGAGTGCAATTGTGCAGTAGTTTGACCATTCTTTGGCATTGCCTTTCTTTAGGATTGGCATGAAAACTGACCTTTTCCAGTCCTGTGGCCACTGCTGAGTTTTCCAAATTTGCTGGCATATTGAGTGCAGCACTTTCACAGCATCATTTTTTAGGATTTAAAATAGCTCAACTGGAATGCCATCACCTCCACTAGCTTTGTTTGTAGTGATGCTTTCTAAGGCCCCCTTGGCTTCACATTCCAGGATGTCTGGCTCTAGGTGAGTGATCATACCATTGTGATTATCTTGGTCGTGAAGCTCTTTTTTGTACAGTTCTTCTGTGTATTCTTGCCACCTCTTCTTAATATCTTCTGCTTCTGTTAGGTCCATACCATTTCTGTTGTTTATCAAGCCCATCTTTGCTTGAAATGCTCCTTGGTATCTCTAATTTTCTTGAAGAGATCTCTAGTCTTTCCCATTTTGTTGTTTTCCTCTATTTCTTTGCATTGATTGCTGAGGAAGGCTTTCTTATCTCTTGCTATTCTTTGGAACTCTGCATTCAGATGTTTATATCTTTACTCCTTTGCTAAATCGTAGTAAGCACAATATAAATTTACATAGCATTTATATTTAAATCGTAGTAAGCACAATATAAATGTTATGTAAATAGTTGCTCCTTTGCCCTTGGGCGTGGGGTATTTCCTCAAAGTCACTCCAGCACCAGTGCAGCTGCCGCTCCAGCGCCGCTCCACATCCAAGGGCAAAGGAGAAGCCTCAGGAAGATGGTAGGAGGGGTGAAATCGCATTTAGAATCAAATCCCATACCCACCAGAGACGCTTAGAGGGCTCAAACCTTATGCACACCAGGACCCAGAGACCCCACAGAGACTGAGACAGAACTGTGTTTGAATGTCTCCTGAGGAGGTACGGGTCAGCAGTGGACTGCTGGAGGGGGAGGGGCTCTGGGTACAGTAGACCTGGGTATGGCATAAGCCCTCTTGGAGGAGGTCACCATTAACCCCACCATAGAGCCACCAGAACTTACACACGACTGGGGAAACAGACTCTTGGAGGGCACAAACAAAACCTTGTGTGCACTAGGACCCAGGAGAAAGGGGCAGTGACCTCACAAGATACTGACCCAGACTTGCCCATAAGTGTCCAGGAGTCTCAGGGGAGGTGTGGGTTGGTGGTGGCCTGCTGCAGGGCTGGGGGCACTGAGTGCAGCAGTGCGTGCATGGGACCTTTTGAAGGAGGTCAACATTATCTTCATTACGTCTACCATAGTTTGGCCTCAGGTCAAATAACAGGGAGGGAACACAGCCCAGTCCATTAATTGAAAATTGGATTAAAGATTTACTGAGCATGGTCCCACAACATTAGAACAAGACCCAGTTTCCCCATCAGTCAGTCTCTCCCATCAGAAAGCTGCCATAAGCCTCTCAGCCCTCTCCATCAGAGGGCAGACAGAATGAAAACCACAATCACAGAAAACTAAACAATCTGATCACATGCACCACAGCCTTGTCTAACTCAATGAAACTGTGAGCCACGCCATATAGGGCCACCCAAGATGGACGGGTCATGATGGAGAGTTCTGATAAAATGTGATCCATTGGAGAAAGCAATGGCAAACCACTTCAGTATTCCTGCCTTGAGAATCCCATGAACAGTATGAAAAGGCAAAAAGATAGGACACTGAAAGATGAACTCCCCAGGTTGGTAGGTGCCCAATATGCTACTGGAGATCAGTGGAGAAATACTACCAGAAAGAATGAAGAGACAGAGCCAAAGCAAAAACAACACCCAGTGGTGGATGTGACTAGCGATGGAACTAAGTCTGATGCTGTAAAGAGCAATATTGCATAGGAACCTGGAATGTTAGGTCCAAGAATCAAGGCAAATTGGAAGTGGTCAAACATGAGATGGCAGGAGTGAACATTGAGATTTTAGGAATAAGTGAACTAAAATGGACTGGAATGGGTGAATTTAACTCAGATGACCATTATATCTACCACTGTGGGCAAGAATCCCTTAGAAGAAACGGAGTAGCCCTCAGAGTCAACAAAATAGTACGAAATGCAGTCCTTAGATGCAATCTCAAAAACGACAGAATGATTTCTGTTCGTTTCCAAGGCAAACCATTCAATATGAAGTAATCCAAGGCTATGCCCCAAACAGTAATGCTGCAGAAGCTGAAGTTGAACGATTCTGTGATGACCTACAAGACCTAGAACTAACAGCAAAAAAAAAGATGTCCTTTTCATTACAGGGGACTGGAATGCAAGTAGGAAGTCAGAGATACGTGGAATAATAGGCAAATTTGGCCTTGGAGTACAGAATGAAGCAGGGCAAAGGCTAATAGAGTTTTGCCAAGAGAACACACTGGTCATAGCAAACACCCTCTTCCAACATAAGAGAAGACTTTACACATGGACATCACCAGATGGTCAACACCGAAATCAGATTGATTATATTCTTTGCAGCCAAAGATGGAGAAGCTCTATACAGTCAGCAAAAAACAAGACTGGGAGCTTACTGTGGCTCAGATCATGAACTCCTTATTGCCATATTCAGACTTAATTTGAAGAAAGAAGGGAGAATCACTAGACCATTCAGTTCAGTTCAGTTCAGTCGCTCAGTTGTGTCCGACTCTTTGCAACCCCATGAACCAGAGCACGCCAGGCCTCCCTGTCCATCACCAACTCCCAGAGTTCACTCAGACTCATGTCCATCGAGTCAGTGATGCCATCCAGCCATCTCATCCTCTGTTGTCCCCTTCTCCTCCTGCCCCCAGTCCCTCCCAGCATCAGAGTCTTTTCCAATGAGTCAACTCTTCGCATGAGGTGGCCAAGTACTGGAGCTTCAGCTTTAGCATCATTCCTTCCAAAGAAATCCCAGGGCTGATCTCCTTCAGAATGGACTGACCATTCAGGTATGACCTAAATAAAATCCCTTACGATTATACAGTGGAAGTGACATATCAATTCAAGGGATTAGATCTGATAGAGTGCATGAAGAACTATGGACAGAGGTTCATGATATTGTACAGGAGGCAGTGATTGAGACCATCCCCAAGAAAAAGAAATGCAAAAAGGCAAAATGGTTGTCTGAGGAGGCCTTACAAATAGCCAAGAAAAGAAGAGAAGTGAACGGCAAAGGAGAAAAGGAAAGATATACCCATCTGAATGCAGGGTTCCAAAGAATAGCAAGGAGAGATAAGAAAGCCTTCCTCAGTGATCAACGCAAAGAAATAGAGGAAAACAACAGAATGGGAAGGCCCAGGGATCTCTTCAAGAAAATTAGAGATACCAAGGGAACATTTCATGCAAAGTTGGGAACAATAAAGGACAAAAAAACGGTATGGGCCTAACAGAAGCAGAAGATACTAAGAAGAGGTGACAAGAATACACAGAAGAACTATACAAAAAAAGATCTTATGACTCAGATAATCACGATGGTATGATCACTCACCTAGAGCAAGACATCCTGGAGTCTGAAATCAAGTGGTCCTCACGAAGCATCACTACGAACAAAGCTAGTGGAGGTGATGGAATTCCAGCTGAGTTTTTTCAAATTCTGAAAGATGATGCTGTGAAAGTGCTGCACTCAACATGCCAGCAAATTTGGAAAACTCAGCGGTGGCTACAGGACTGGAAAAGGTCAGTTTTCATTCCAATCCCAAAGAAAGGCAATGCCAAAGAATGCTCAAACTACCGCACAATTGCACTCATCTCACAGGCTAGCAAAGTAATGCTCAAAATTCTCCAAGCCAGGCTTCAGCAATACTTCATCCGAGAATTTCCAGATGTTCAAGCTGGATTTAGAAAAGCCAGAGGAAACAGAGATCACATTGCCAACATCTGTTAGGTCATGAAAAAAGCAAGAGAGTTCCAGAAAAACATCTATTTCTGCTTTATTGACCATACCAAAGCCTCTGACTGTGTGGATCACAACAGACTGTGGAAAATTCTTAAAGAGATCGGAAAACCAGACCACCTTACCTGCCTCCTGAGAAATGTGTATGCAGGTCAAGAAGCAACAATTAGAACCAGACATGGAACAACAGACTGGTTCAAACTGGGAAAGGAGTATGTCAAGACTGTATATTGTCACCCTACTTGTTTAACTTATATGCAAAGTACATCATGCTAAATGCCAGACTATGACGCACAAGCTGGAATTTAGATTGCATGGAGAAGTATCAATAACCTCAGATATGCAAATGACACCACCCTTACAGCAGAAAGCGAAGTTGAACTTAAGAGCCTCTTGATGAAAGTGCAAGAGGAGAGGGAAAAAGTTAGTTTAAAACTCAACATTTAAAAACTAAGATCATAGCATCCGGTTGCATCACTTCATGGCAAACAGATGGGGAAACAATGGAAACCGTGAAAGACTATTTTTGGGCTCCAAAACACTGCCGATGGTGACTGCAGTCATGAAATTAAAAGACATTTGCTCCTTGGAAGAAAAGCTATGACCAATCTAGACAGCATATTAAAAAGCAGAGACATTACTTTGCTGACAAAGGTCCGTCTAGTCAAAGCTATGGTTCTTCCAGTAGTCATGTATGGATGTGAGAGTTCAACTACTAAAGACAGCTGAGTGCCGAAGAATTAATGCTTTTGAGCTGTGGTGTTGGAGAAGTCCCTTGGACTGCAAGGCGATCAAACCAGTCAATCCTAAAGGAAATCAGTCCTTAACATTCGTTGGAAGCACTGATGCTGAAGCTGAAGATCTAATACTTTGGCCTGCTGATGCAAAGAACTGACTCCTTGGAAAAGACCCTGATGCTGGAAAGACTGAAGTCAGGAAGAGAAGGGGAGCACAGAGGATGAGATGGTTGGATGTCATCACCGACTAGATAGACATGAGTTTGAGCAAGCTCCGGGAGTTGGTGATAGATAGTGAAGCCTGGCGTGCTGCACTCCATGGAGTCGCAAAGAATCGGACACCACTGAACGACTGAACTGAACTGAAATATTTGCTCAGCAATTGGTAAAATCAAACTTTGCTTTCAGGAACTTTCTGAAATTTCCCCCAATTTTTTCCATCACTGATTCAGTTGGTTGAATGAGCAGATTCAGAACCAGGATGGATCACTGACTGTATTAAAAATAGTGGTTAGATGGTTTCCAGTTCTGACATTTAGTGCCCCAGTCCTAATATTTCATAGCTATGTGATCCTAGCATCTCCAAGTCTCAATTTCCAGACTTAGACCATTATTTTAAAAATATAAATAAGGGCATCTCACTGTAGGCACTTAATGAGCCAATGCATATACAGTGCTTAGTATTGGACATAGCACACAGCTCTCACTAACATTACCTATGTATTATTTCTCTGGCTAGCATCTCGGCTATCTTTAAAGCAGAGCTACTCGGTTCCACACCCAATTCTCCCGAGTTTAATTCCTCATGTAGAAAAATCACAGTCCATACTGCCTAGCGAAATCCTACCTGTACGGCAAGACCCTACCCAGTTCAAGTTCTAAGCTCTTCCCAGTCTTCTATCACCCCTTCGCCTTCAGTCAGCCTCCCTTCTAAATCAGCGCTCCAAAGGAGAGGGCTCCTCCGAGAACCTGGGTAAGCAGTCTCTTAACAGTCATTCAGCCTATTTACTGAGAGCTCACAGTGAATCAGATATTGTTCTAAAAGCAGTATAGTCATAAGGACAGAAATCCCTTCCTGCCAGGAGCTGGCTTGTCGGCTCGCCTCCTCACAGAACCGAGCGCTCAATTCCCCAGGACACGAGGCAGCCACTCAGATACGACCCAGCGCCTTTCCCAAGAAGAAGCCCTTCGGCTACGAAGCTTAAGTCGCGGATCCGGCGACCGGAGTGGGCGGGGCCGCGGGCCGCGGGCGGCTCGGCAGACCAGAGACCGCGGAAGGCAGCGCACAGTGCTTCGGCTCGGGAAAGGAATGGATACCGCCAGACGGCAGGACCCACATCAAATGTCATAGGCACTAACTTACCGCTTTTTCAGGGTCGGGGGAACCAGCACCCAGCTCCCAAAGCCCGGCGTTCGCGGCCAGGGCTTGAGTTTAAACTCCGTAACCGTTAGCGTTCGCCGCACCAGCCAATCAGGTCCTGAGAAGGAGGCGCAAAGCAGCTTGGTTACCAGGAAGTGGGACGTGAAAGGGGTGGGACCTCGTCGTGAGCGGCAGAAGGGGACGAGGCCAGGCAAGCCAGGGCCCACCCAGCATGGGTGCAAAGGGCTTCCTTAGATGTTGAGCTGGTACTGTTCGCTGTCTCCTAATGCGTTTAAGAAAAAGGAAACTCCCCTTTGACAAAACTAGGTTTCTCAATCAGATGTTTAAAAGGCTTGGCAGCCACCTGAAGCCTGTTGGAAAGTTTTCCTTGTTTCTGACGCTACTGTAAAACTGCCTGCCCACATTTTACCAGTTCTTCTGCATCTTTGCAGTATGATGCCAGCAGGGTTATTTAGTTTCCACTTAAAAGCCCTCTCCATTTTTTCTTTTAACTTTCTGAGGGGAATGCAGCAAAGAAATTTGAAATGCTGCTGCTACTGCTAAGTCACTTCAGTCGTGTCCGACTCTGTGCTACCCCATAGATGGCAGCCCACCAGGCTCCGCCGTCCCTGGGATTCTCCAGGCAAGAATACTGGAGTGGGTTGCCATTTCCTTCTCCAATGCATGAAAGTGAAAGTGAAGTTGCTCAGTCATGTCCAACTCTTAGCGACCCCATGGACTGCAGCCTACCAGGCTCCTCTACCCATGGGATTTTCCAGGCAAGAGTACTGGAGTGGGGTGCCATTGCCTGGATCTCATTAATACTTAGTTCTTATACTAATGGTTTGTTTTAGCTAAATATACAAGAAGGGCATTTTCCGTTATTCACAACGACACAAGAATATGTATTATTCACTTTATGTTCCAGGTGAATTAGCTTAGTTTCCTTTCACAAGTGACTTTCATAATCTGGAAAAACTATACAGAGAATAAAACTTTCTCTTTGTATTGTATTAGTTTGAAAATGAAAATAGTTGGTTGAATCTAGGTTTTACTAGTTAATTATACAGTGATGTAGTCAGCCTTATAGCCATGTCAATATTTTGTTCATTTGGAAACATTTGAGATTCACAACTTTTCATTTACTTTATAGAATCTAGATAAATTATGCAAATAATGGTTTTGAATTAGATCTTTAATATATTTCAAGATCAGTCTCCAAAGATATCTAGCTGAGTCTTCTGTAAGCAGAAAAGCATTTACTGACTGGCCACCTGCTAAAATTACAGTGTATACTATAGTAAAAACTCCAATAATAGTGGTTTAAAATGAAATTGATTATAGAAATCTCTGCATATCTAGAGTTTAGCTAGCACTATGTCTTGTGTACTCAGCTTGACACATTCAAGTCAGTTCAATTCAGTTGCTCAGTCATGTCTGACTCTTTGTGACTCAATGGACTGCAGCACGCCAGGCTTCCTTGTCCATCACCAATTCCCAGAGCTTGCTCAAATTCACACCATCCAACCATCTCATCCTCTGTTGTCCTCTTCTCTCCTGCCTTCAATCTTTCCCAGCATTAGGGTCTTTTCTAATGAGTCAGATCTTCTCATTAGGTGGCCAAAGAATTGAAGCTTCAGCATCAGTCCTTCCAATGAATAATCAGGACTGATTTCCTTTATGATTGACTGGTTTGATCTCCTCGCAGTCCAAAGGATGCTCAAGAGTCTTCTCCAACACCACAGTTCGAAAGCATAAATTCTTCAGTCCTACTCTCACATCCATATGTGACTACTGGAAAAACCATAGCTTTGACTAGATGGGCCTTTGTTGGTAAAGTAATGTCTCTCCTTTTAACATGCTGTCTAGGTTGGTCATAGCTTTTCTTTCAAGGAGCAAGTGTCTTTTGATTTCATGGCTGCAGTCACCATCTGCAGTGATTTTGGAGGCCAAGAAAATAAAGTCTCTGTTTCCATTGTTTCCTCACCTATTTGCCATGAAGTGATGCGACTGGATGCATGATCTTAGCTTTTTGAACTAAGTTAGCTTTTTCCCTCTCCTCTTGCATTTTCATCAAGAGGATCTTTAGTTCCACTTCACTGTCTGCTGTAAGGGTGGTGTCATCTGCATATCTGAGGTTATTGATACTTCTCCATGCAATCTAGATTCCAGCCTGTGCTTCATAGTCTGGCATTTAGCATGATGTACTTTGCATATAAGTTAAATAAGCAGGGTGACAATATACAGCCTTGACGTACTCCTTTTCCAATTTGGAACTAGTCTGTTGATCCATGTATGGTTCTAATTGTTGCTTCTTGACCTTCATACACATTTCTCAGGAGGCAGTTAAGGTGGTCTGGTTTTCCGATCTCTTTAAGAATTTCCCACAGTCTGTTGTGATCCACACAGTCAAAGGCTTTGGCATAGTCAATAAAGCAGAAATAGAACTGGAACTCTTGCTTTTTTGATGATCCAACAGATATTGGCAATTTGATCTCTGGTTCCTCTGCCTTTTCTAAATCCAGCTTGATTGAACATCTGGAAGTCCTTGGTTCATGTACTGGTGAAGCCTAGCTTGGAGAATTTTGAGCATTACTTTGCTAGCCTGTGAGATGAGTGTAATTGTGTGATAATTTGAGCTTCTTTCGCATTGCCTTTCTTTGGATTGGAATGAAAACTGACCTTTTCCAGTCCTGTAGCCACTGCTAAGTTTTCCAAATTTGCTGGCATATTGAGTGCAGCACTTTCACAGCATCATCTTTTAAGCTCTGAAATAGCTCAGCTGGAATTCCATAACTTCGACTAGCTTTGTTCGTAGTGATGCTTCCCGAGGCCCACTTGACTTTGCACTCCAGGATGTCTTGCTCTAGGTGAGTGACCACACCATTGTGGTTATCTGGCTCATTAAGATGTCTTTTGTATAGTTCTTCTGTGTATTCTTGTCACCTCTTCTTAGTATCTTCTGCTTCTGTTCGGGCCATACTGTTTCTGTCCGGCCCATACTGTTTCTGTCCTTTATTATCCCCAACTTTGAATGAAATGTTCCCTTGGTATCTCCAATTTTCTTGAAGAGATCCCTAGTCTTTCCCATCCTATTGTTTTCTGCTATTTCTTTGCATTGATCACTTAGGAAGGCTTTCTTATCTCTCCTTGCTATTTGGAACTCTGCATTCAGATGGGTATATCTTTCCTTTTCTCCTTTGCCTTTCACTTCTTTTCTCAACTATTTGTAAGGCCTCCTCAGACAACTATTTTGCCTTCTTGCATTTCTATTTCTTGAGGATGGTTTTAATCACCACCTTCTCCTCCATCCATAGTTCTTCAGGCACTGTATCAGATCTAATCTCTTGAATTGATTTGTCACTTCCACTGTATAATCATAAGGGATTTGATTTGGGTCATACCTGAATGGTTTAGTGGTTTTCCCTACTGTCTTCAATTTAAGTCTGAATTTGGCAATAAGGAGTTCATGATCTGAGGCACAGTCAGCTCCCGGTCTTGTTTTTGCTGACTGTATAGAGCTTCTCCATCTTTGGTGCAAAGAATATAATCAATATGATTTGCTTCAAAGAATATAATCAATCTGATTTTGGAATTGACCATCTGGTGATGTCCCTGCGTAGAGTCTTCTCTTGTGTTGTTGGAATAGGGTGCTTGTTATGACCAGTGAGTTCTCATGGCAAAATTTTGTTAGCCTTTACTCTTCTTCATTTTGTACTCCAAGGCCAAATTTGCCTGTTACTCCAGGTGTTTCTTGACTTCCTACTTTGCATTCCAGTCTCCTATGATTAAAAGGACATCTTTTTTTGGTGTTAGTTGTAGAAGTTCTTGTACGTCATCACAGAACCATTCAACTTCAGCTTCTTCAGCATTAGTGGGTGGGGCATAGACTTGGATTATTGTGATACTGAATGGAAATTTGCCTTGGAAAGGAACAGAGATCATTCTCTGACCCTGCCCATCAGAACAAGACCCAGATTCCCCTGCCCATGGCCCCACTTATCAGAATAAGACCCAGATTCCCTCACAGGCAGTCCCTCCCGTCAGGAAGCTTCCACAAGCTCCTTATCCTTATCCATCAGAGAGCAGACAGAATGAAAACCACAATCACAGAAAACTAACCAAACTGGTCATATAGATCACAGTTTTGTCTAACTCAATGAAACTATGAGCCATGTCGTGTAGGGCCACCCAAGATAGATGGGTCATGGTGGAGAGTTCTGATACAACATAGTCCACTGGAGAAGGCAATGGCAAACCACTTCAGTATTTTTGCCTTCAGAACCCCATGAACAGTATGAGAAGGCAAAGAATAGGACACTGAAAGATGAACTCCCCAGGTCAGAAGGTACCCAGTATGCTACTGGAGAAGAGTGGAAAAATAACTCCAGAAAGAATGAAGAGAGAGAGCCAAAGCAAAAACAGCACCCGGTTGTGGATGTGACTGGCGATGGAAGTAATGCCCAGTGCTGGAAAGAACCATATTGCATAGGAACCTGGAGTGTTAGGTCTATGAATCAGGGTAAACTGGAAGTGGTCAATCAGGAGATGCCAAGAATGAACATTGACATTTTAGGAATAAGTGAACTAAAATGGACTAGAATGGGTGAGTTTAATTCAGATGACCATTATATCTACTACTGTGGGCAAAAATCCCTTAGAAGAAATGGAGTAGCCCTCACAGTCAACAAAAGAGTCCAAAATACTTGACACATTAAATGCTTAATATATGTTGCTGCTGCTGCTGCTGCTAAGTTGTTTCAGTCGTGTCCGACTCTGTGCGACCCCATAGACAGCAGCCCACCAGGCTCCCCTGTCCCTGGGATTCTCCAGGCAAGAACACTGGAATGGGTTGCCATTTCCTTCTCCAATGCATGAAAGTGAAAAGTGAAAGGGAAGTCGCTCAGTTGTGTCCGACTCTTGGCGACCCCATGGACTGCAGCCTACCAGGCTCCTCCATTCTTGGGATTTTCCAGGCAAGAGTACTGGAGTGGGGTGCCATTGCCTTCTCCTTATATGTACCTTATTTCACAGTTCAGAGAACATAATGAACCAAACACTTTGTAAACTATAAAAAGCTCTTCAAAATGTAACTTCTTATGCGTGTGCATGCTAAATCACTTCAGTTGTGTCCAACTCTTTGTGACCCTATGGACTGTAACCTGCCAAGCTCCTCTGTCCAATGGATTCTCCAGGCAAGAATACTGGAGTGGGTTGCCATGCCCTCCTCCAGGGGATCTTCCTGACCCAGGGATCGAATCCACATCTGTCTCCTGCATTTGCAGGCAGGTTCTTTATCATTAGCACCACCTGGGAAGCCCAAATTCTTATCATACACAACCATAAAGTCAAAAAGTATAATTGAAAGGGCTGAATTTAACCTGATCTTAGCTTGTTTTAGGGGTTTCCCTGGTGGCTCAGATGGTAAAGAATCTGCCTGCAATGTGGGAAATCTGGGTTTGCTCCCTTGGTTGGGAAGATCCTCTGGAAAAGGAAATGGAAACCACGCCAGTATTCTTGCCTGGAGAATTCCATGGACAGTACAGTCCACAGGGTCGCAAAGAGTCGGATATGACTGAGCAGCTAATACTTTCACTTTTACCTTGCTTTTACGTCATTTGCCTCTTGGATGGAGACAAGTAGGTAGAACCATAAGCCCTGGACTAGGAGTGTGAAGATGCAGTTAGTTGTATCTTGAACACACATTACCTTTGGGTTCTTTGTTGCAAGTTCCTATCCATAAAATAAACCAGTTAAATGAGCTCACAGTTGTGTTGTGGTACTCTTATGCAGAGGGCACTGATTTTCCTCCTCTCCCTCTATTTCAATTTTCATACTCATTGATTGCCTGATTTTCTCTTCCTAAGAGTAGATTCCAGTCCATTAGAATTTGATTGTATTGAAACCCTCCCCTGCCCTCCACCTGACACACACCAAAAAAGAAGACAGAGGGAAAGGGAGAAGAGGAAAGCTTCCTACCAAACAACAACAATAAACAATCCTCTTAAACATCTCAGCATTACTAAAACAAAAATCATCTAAGAAAAACAGCCCCTGAACAGGAGCACACTGCAAATCAATAAGCCAATAAAGGTAGAAATAATGTATGTGCCTTTTATTAAGCTATCTGATCTGATAGTCTTTATCAGTCTGGCAGGTTGAAAAATTAACCTAAGCTGATAGAAGCAGTAAAGGACACTGGGTTATTTAAAGCATTTCTGGAGAGGATACAGCTACAAGCTTGGAAAACAGGCAGGAACGAGGGCTCCTGGCAGCAGACAAGACTCACCCACAGTCACAGCCTGTGAGGATGCTGCTGATCCTGCATGGCCAGCTGTGGCCTTGCACGCTGCTGTTGGGACCATTGCTTCCACTACCTCTGAGAAAAGTGGGCATACTGTATTGTAGTGCTCCCTATACCTGCCACTTGGCTTCACTAGCTCCTGTTGCTAGGCCTGGGTTGAGCGTACCTGATTGGTCCAGCTTGGATCTCAGGCTACAAATGCTACCTGCAAGGGAGTCCTGAACATGCAACCTGTATCAGGCGCTGTTAGGTTTTTAGTGATAGGCCATCTCTGCCTCCCAGCTAGACTTAGAAGGGCATTTTGAACTGGGTAGCCAAAAGCATGACAAAAGGTTGTTTCAATATTTGGTACTACCTTACTGCTAAGCTAAGTCACTTTAGTCGTGTCCGACTCTGTGCGACCCCATAGACAGCAGCCCACCAGGCTCGCCCATCCCTGGGATTCTCCAGGCAAGAACACTGGAGTGGGTTGCCATTTCCTTCTCCAATGCATGAAAGTGAACAGTGAAAGTGAAGTCTCTCAGCCGTGTCCAGCTCTTAGCGACCCCACGGACTGCAGCCTACCAGCCTCCTCTGTCCATGGGATTTTCCAGCAAGAGTACTGGAGTGGGGTGCCATTGCCTTCTCCTACTATCTTACTACAATCACTATTTCTATCCTCATTAATGAAAAGACTTCCTGCTGTGCCAGGTGAGGGACAGGTAATAATTACAACAGCAGCAGATAACATTTATCAAGTGCTTACCATTTCCTAAGCCCTATGTCACGGAGAAGGCGATGGCACCCCACTCCAGTACTCTTGCCTGGAAAATCCCATGGACAGAGGAGGCTGGTAGGCTGCAGTCCATGGGGTCGCTAAGAGTCGGACACAACTGAGTGACTTCCCTTTCACTTTTCACTTTCATGCATTGGAGAAGGAAATGGCAACCCACTCCAGTGTTCTTGCCTGGAGAATCCCAGGGATGGGGGAGCCTGGTGGGCTGCCGTCTATGGGGTTGCACAGAGTCGGACATGACTGAAGTGACTTAGCAGTAGCAGCAGTAAGCCCTATGTCAAGCCCTTTATATGCCTTTTAAATTCTCATAATGATCACATGTGTAGTTATTATTATTTCCTTTTTATGGCTGAGGAAACTGAGGCACAGAATATATAAGTAACTTCTGTAAAGTTTAGTCCATAGTGCAGCTGGCATTTAAACCCAGGCAGTCTGGCCTAAGCCTCTTTCTGAAAGAGC
Source organism: Budorcas taxicolor (assembly GCF_023091745.1). Classification (NCBI taxonomy): domain Eukaryota; kingdom Metazoa; phylum Chordata; class Mammalia; order Artiodactyla; family Bovidae; genus Budorcas; species Budorcas taxicolor. The sequence goes on along the minus strand of NC_068911.1, from coordinate 133,532,173 downwards.
AGAACTGACTTGTCATCTGCCACTTTGGTTTCGAGGGAGGATGTCCATCATGTGAATTTCACCAGGCCATCTGCTTGCCAGCCTCCTTTTTCTTCAGTACACATTTTTGGGGAGTCCCTTTTGGCATTATGCTAGAGGTAGAGGTGAATGGGTACAATGCGAAGATTATCCATTCCCATACATTTACATAAGTAGAGGCTGGAGGTGATTTTAAACTATTTCTTTGGTTTAGGCAAGAACAGAGTGAGTGAGCGAAAGTCACTCAGTCATGCCTGAGTATTTGCGACCCCATGGACGGTGGCCCACTAGGCTCCTCTGTCCATGGAATTCTCCAGGCCAGATTACTGGAGTGGGTAGCTGTTCCCTTCTTAAGGGGATCTTCCCAACCCAGGGATCAAACCTAGGTATCCTGCATTGCAGGAGGATTCTTTACTGTCTAAACCACCAGGGAAACTCAGGGAAGGACAGGGAATATGGAATAGGAATACCAAGCATTCTTCTTTCTGATCTGGGTATGTGTATATATGGAAGGAGGCTTCCCTGAGGAAGGACAAACTATTCAGGGGTTATGTTGGGCTACCATTTGTCCAGCTGCATAGCCTCTAGCAGTAGCTCTCACTGCACCTCTTTCACCTACACCTCGCTAATCCACATGCTGGGCCATATTGAGAGAGAGGGAGTGGGTGGGGGGAGTGTCTTCTTCCCAACCTCTATACTGTGCTTCCACAGGAAACTCCAAGAAGGTTCAAACATTTCTTTATTCAAGACTTCCAGTGATAAAGGCTTCCCTAGTGGCTCAGACAGTAAAGGATCTGCCTGCAGTGCAGGAGACCTGGATTCAGTTTCTGGGTTGGGAAGATCCCCTGGAGAAGGGAATGATCACTCACTCCAGTATTCTTGCCTGGAGAACTCCATGGACAGAGAAGCCTGGGAGGCTACAGTCCATGGGGTCGCAAAGAGTCAGACATGACTGAGCAACTAACACTTGGGGTTTCCCAGGTGGCACTAGTAAAGAACCTGCCTGCCAATGCAGGAGATGTAAGAGACGCAGGTTTGATCCCTGGGTTGGGAATATCCTCTGGAGAAGGAAAAGGCAACCCACTCCAGTATCCTTACCTGGAGAATCCCATGGACAGATCCAAACCATACAAACTAGAGGTTTGGGGAAGGTTTGCAAAGTCAGCTGTTGTGGTCACTAGCTTTACCAACAGACTTATATTCACATGTACTGTCCAACAATGTGGGGGCCCTGAAGCCCACATCTCCAGTGTTCTCTCCACGCAGACATTTCCCTGGATCTCAAGAGGTCTCTGTCCCCACACTTCCTTATATATACTCCTTCTCCCTTCTGCTCCTCACTGCAAATGCAAAGGAATAGCAGTTGTGGAAAACAATGAATTCTGCTGTTTTCAAGTCCCTTTGGGTTAACTATCCAAGTACAAATGTCCAGCAGACACACAGGTATAAAACATGGAGCCTAGAAGAGATGTCTGGATTTGGGAGTCAGCAGTTAACAGTTATAGAAATTGTTGGAGTCAGTTAAGGAGGGAGAGTATGTGTAAGCACAAGGAGGGTAGAAGATAGAACCCTGGTGAGCATCAACACAGGGAGGAAAGATGAAAGGGCAACAAAAAAGGCAGTGAAGGGGAGGAGGAGGAGACATAGGCCTCATGGAGGAGCTCATTTCAAAGAGGACACAGCCACTTCGTCTTTTGCAACTGGAGATATGAGTGCAAACAGCCTCGGAGGTTAACAGTAAGGGTGCAGCACAGAGGATGCAGAGATGAGAGAGGAAACGATTCTTTGAGGATGAAGAGAGAAGTGACAATAGCTCCAGGGTACCCAGGGTAGAGGGATGGTTTGTGTTCTTTGTGTAGACTGGAGGAAAGGTCAGTAGAAAGAGAGAACAGATGACACAGGAAAGAAGTGAGTTGTGATGAAGCAGACTTCCATGGATGCTATGCCATGGGCTGAAGGGTTGCCTCTTCCTCTGAAGCAGGAAGAAAAGATGAAAGGCCTGATGTCATAGACATAGATGAGTATGAAAGCAAAAGAGCTTTGTAAGGTTTCAAATTCATACAAAAGTAGGCTATTAACTATCATTTTATTTAAAACATTTGCTTCCTTAAAAGGCCATCTCTACATTTAAAACAGTTTGATGCCTTAATTTAGTAAAAACTAAGGTCAGGGACATTAAACAAGAACCAAAACTTTCCCATCTCTGTAAACAGTTTCTTTAACAGAATGAAAGGAAAGAGTTTGTGCCTAAAACTCTCAGCTGTTATCAAATTAACCATTATACAAAGTTAGGAACTCTTAAGATACAATTAGTTATAGAAATAAATATAAAAAGCGCTGGTTTCAAACTGGGTTGCCGGATGACTAAAGCCCTGTAGAATTTGAGAGGGAAAAGGTAAATACTGTGGATTGCAGATTTCTCCCAAAGTAAAAATGTAGACAATGAATGTAAATAATCTCAAACAAATAGCGTCATCAAATCAAAATTTTCTCAGCCAAGGCAGGAGCCATAAGTAGCTAAATATTTATCATAACAGTTGGCTATAGAAAACTTTGCTACATTCACCCTTAAAGCAAATATGAAATACTTTTCTCAGTTAAAGGACAACACATAATTTTTTTAACTCACAAAACACATATTTCTCATTCTCAAAGACAGGAGACCTCACTGACCACAGGTGAACAGAAAGGCCCCTTGGAAGTCAAAGAGAAGTGATGTCAAGGGATGCTCTACCCATAGGCCTTTGCAGTAGAATTCACCTTGGCTAAGAGATATGTGCACACACATGGGAGACTCCTGAGACATGCTAAACATGGACTGTGAACAAGGCAAATAGAAATGATTAGCCAAAAGAAACCCTGGGAGAAATGCCCCATAACAGTAACTTAAAATGCCATGAGGGTACGACTCAGCAACTCTCCCTCTGAGTCCACCTGTGTTTCTATCCACAAATACTGTATACTCTGCCTCCAAATAAATATTGTACTTGTTTCACTACTGTCCATCTTTGTGGGAATTCTTTTCTCCAAAGCTGAAGGACCAGGGCCCTTGTTACTGACCGCTGGCCTAGCGGCTAGGATTTGGTGCTCTTACCACCGTGACCCAGCCTTAATCTCTGACTGGGAACCCAAGTCCCGCTCCAAGCCATCGCAGGCTGAGGTCACCGGAGATCATTTCAAGGTGGATATTTAATTCTCTTTGGAGTTTCTGTTGTAGTTTTTTTTTTTTTTTTTCCTTTTCTGCTTTGGGGTAGTTTTTTTTTCCAGGGGGGAGCACTTTTTATTAGTTGAAGTTGTCTTGTTTTCTGTTTTCTTCTTGTAACATTTTGTGTATATTTACTCAGTTGTCATCTATTCATTTCAAAGATTTTTGAAAGTTTTTTCTTACTGGATGGTTCTTATGTGTCTATGCACGTGTGTATGAGTGATATGGGCTAAAGTGAAAGTATTAGTTGCTCAGTCGTGTCCTACTCTTTGAGACTCCATGGACTGTAGCCCACCAGGCTCCTCTGTCCATGGAATTCTCCAGGTAAGAATATTGGAGTGGGTTTCCATTTCCTTCTCCAGGAGATCTTCCCAACCCAGGGATCAAAACCAGGTCTCCTGCATGGCAGGTGAACTCTTTACCATCTGAGCCACCAGGGAAGCTCATGGACTTATGGGCTAATGATTACATATTTTCACAGCTTTGGATCTCTTTTTTTTACTTGACCCTAAAATTTCCTTTTGCTTCTTTTCTTCTTCACCAGATTCCAAAAGGGGCCTCTCCATTCCTTTTTAACCTTCTATTTCAGAAGCAAGGGTTTTACACACTGTCTCCTTGAAGTACGTCCATCTTTACTTTTTAAAAACATATGCAAGTGTTTTGATTTACCAGGGTTCTTTCCCCGTATCTTAGCACAAAAGTGGACTTTCTCCTTTTTGTGGTTATCTTAGACCAATCATACAACCACCAGTAGTCTTCTAGTCTATGCATTTTCTCTGTACTGTTCCTTATTTCTGTGCAAGTTTGCAGCAGGAGAAGGGGCACAGCTTGCTGAGATTTGGTGTTTATTTTTCTACTTCCAGATAATCTGAAGTTTGGGCATTCTCTTTTAGTTATGCAGATGACATGGGTTTTGTGCAGTTCTGTTATCTATTTTGTGTTCAGTTTTATGGACAATGAGTTCAGATTTACGCTGCAATGGCTGCTATTATCTTGGCTATTCAGGAATTCTACCCCTAGCGTTATTTTGATAGAAGTGTGGTGATGCTAGTGGTAAAGAAGCCACCTGCCAATGCAAGAGACTTTAGAGATGCAGGTTAGATCCCTGGATCAGCAAGATCCCCTGGAGGAGGGCATGGCAACCCACTTCCGTATTCCCCACAGACAGAGGACCCTGGAAGGCTACAGTCCATAGGGATGCAGAATCGGACACAACTGAAGTGACTTAGCACACATGCACCTGCCCTCTGCACCAGAAATTTTTAAAAGAAAAACAATGCAATTCACTCAGGTTTTGCAAATAAAGGAGCAACTAGACCCCTCATTCTCTTTCCAATACTTTGTCCTGGCTTGGAGGAAGAGGGTTGCTTATGGTTTGGGAATCTTTTCCTGAAGGATGAACATAAAGTTATTTACTTCTCAAACATGACAAGTCCCTATCTTTCCCATTCCAGGAAGAGCCAGAAGAGGAGGGTAGTCTTGAGTCTGATCAGGTCTGTGACTCAGGCTCTTCCTATCTCCCTTCTCCTCAAGCTCCTGTGCATCAGAGCTAGGATTCCTTTACTTCTGGGAGAGCTGGTGGAGGGAATAGTCACCCAAAGGCTTTCCTAATGCTTGGGTTCCTTGTAAGACCTGCCCATTCACTCTGTTTACCATAGAATTGGGAGCAGCCAGAGGGTGACCTCAATAACTACTGAGGCCATCCAATACTGCTAAATATCTGGATTTTGGCTTTAACTTTGAACTAACAGAACATTAGGACTGTTCTCATCATGGTTCACATCCCTGTCTACCTTAATCCTCCCAGTAATTCCAAACCCTCAAGTTGTCCACTGTTACCTGAGCTTCTGTTCCTATATTGCCAGTATGTCCATCACTCTGAGCCAATCCCCCACTCTTTCCATTCCTCTCAAACACTTCCACTGAGCCCTTTAAAATTCCCTTTTTTAAAATGTCCCATCTTTTTCTTTTTTTAATGAGAGTTCTCTGCTTCTCGTGTCTGTTTCTCCCATTTGAACAAAAGTAGGCAAATTCGGACCCATGGGTAGCCCACACTCTACGAATGGTTTTTACATATTTAATGGTTTTTGAAATATTCAAGAATATTTCATGACACATGAAAATTACATGAAATTCAAATTTCAGTATCCATAAATAAAACTGGAACAGAGTCACTGTCATTCGTTTATGTATTATCTATGGCTGCTTTAACACTACAACAGCAAAGTTGAGTAGTTATGTATGGCCCACAAAGCCAAAAATATCTACAGACAAGGTCTTCTGACAACTGCACTAGAATGGAAATGCCATGAGACATTAGGTCAGGGACACTGATCAGGGACATTGTTTAGTCCTTCACTTCCAGGGCCTACTTCACAGTTCTGTTGTTGTTGTTCAGTTGCCCAGTCGTGTCTGACTCTTTGCGACCCCATGGATGGCAGCAAGCCAGGCCTCCCTGTCCCTCACCATCTCTTGGAGTTTGCCCAAGTTCAGGTCCACTGCACCCTGGACACAACAACGGACAATATTTTATTGAGTGTTAGTTAACTAGTTCGTAGCTAGCACTCAATAATTATAGGTTGAACAAACCTTCTCCCTTTCCTGCATACTATCAATATCTGAGGGGTAGGTGGGCTTATCTCACGCTTATTCCCTTCTAAGACCCGGTTAGAAAAATTGGGAACCAATTATTATTGAGTCCGGGAAAGTACTTTCAGAATAGTACTGTGTTTTATCCATTTTGAAATACCTAGCAAAGTCTCTTCCACAAGTTAGACTGCAGTTGGAAACCAAAAGCGCTCTTGGGGTTATTGTTAAGAGAAAATTAGTGCATACAAAGGATTCAGAAGAACCTCAGGTGTACAGAAGTATTCAATAAATGTTTGCTCCTGCCTCAGTGTTCCTTTCTGTAACAGGAATAATACAGGACTGTCATACAGCTAATTTAAACAAGAACGCTCTGTGTGAAACAGCTTTGTAAGCCATAAACACCATCCAAAAGCACAAATATTCATTGGCATGGCATTGAGCAGCCCAGTTTGGAGGGAAGGGCCTTCATCTAGAGGTGAGAAAACCTAACTCAGCCTCTTACCACTATGAATTGACCCTGGACGATTGCAATTTCGGCTATGTTTTCTTCAAGTGTAAAAGTAGCCTCTGAATGGTCAAGATCGTTCCTCGGGCATCCAGCCTGCGTCTCCGTCCAGTGACCTTTCTTTTCCCGGCAGGATAGGGAGACTAGGTGACCTCCCACCATCCCCTCCGCAGCCTCCTCTGCGGCGGCTGAGGGGCGGGGCGCTGGGGGGGCGCGTCCGAGGCGTATCCCGGGCGGGGCCTCCTTTCCCAGGCTCTGCCGGGACGCACGGGGGCGCCGCTGGGCTCGCGCTTCTACAGGAGTTGCCGAGCAGCAGAGGAGGCGCTCACTTCCGCGTCGGGCCAGGCGGCGTCCGGCGGCGGCGGCGCCCACGGCCAGGCGGGCCGCAGGTCAGTCGGGGATGCCGCCTACCCTGCCTCTCCCATCCGGAGGAGCGGGGCTTTGGGTGGGCCTCAGGCCCGGGAGGCGGCGCGGCGCCCTGATGAAGGGCCCGGGCCGCGCTGATAACACGGTCTCCCCGGGCTGCAGACTCGGCTTCCGGCAGATCCGGGATCCCCGGAGTGCGGGGAGACCCCGGCGGGGCTTTGTGGTGTCCCAGCCCCTCCCCTTTCGTCTGGCGTCATGGGAGGAGCTCGAGGCCCTTGAGCACCGTTTCTCAAAGTAGGGTCCGCTGGCGAACTCCTGACCCACCTCATACTTTCTGAACCGGAGTCTCTATCGTGGTCGGGGAATCTGCATTTTCAGCAAGCCTCCCTGATGGTTTTGATGCAGGTGGTCACAGGACTGCACTCTGGGAATGCTTTCTTAGAGGACTGGGCACTTCCGACTCCCTCCGACCCAGCAGGGAGCCCAAGTGGGTCCATTTGAGGATGGGGCCCTATGACTGGCCTGGAAGTGGTAGTCCTCTGTCTTAGGGGTTCTCTTGAATCCTTGCGCTCAGGGTGCTGCTGTGTTACTGTTGCCATCAGCAGGAGTCTTCAGATGGACAGATGTTTAGTGAGTGACATGCCCGGGTCAGGAGCCTTAGTGAGAGTGCTTGAAGGAGGCCGTGTGGCGTGCGGCTGGAAGAACTTGGAGTTGGTCCAGCTGTCCTGGATTGGGGCAGGCTTCACCATTTATAGCAGGGTGCGCATTCTTATATCTTTCTCCAGTGTCCTCACCTGGAGAAGGCAATGGCAACCCACTCCAGTACTCTTGCCTGGAAACTCCCCTGGGCGGAGGAGCCTGGTACGCTACAGTGCACGGGGTCGCGGAGAGACCGACAGGACTGAGCGACTTCACTTTCATGCACTGGAGAAGGAAATGGCGACCCACTCCAGTGTTCTTGCCTGGCGAATCCCAGGGACGGGGGAGCCTTGTGGGCTGCTGTCTATGTGGTCGCACAGAGTCGGACACGACAAGTGACTTAGCAGCAGCAGCAATGTCCTTACCTGTCAGTAGGGACAGGAACGCCTACCCAGTAGGACTTTTCTGTGAATTAGGTAAAATCAGCCCAATGACTGCTACAGTGGCTGGCACAAAGCACTCAGTAAATGGAAATTGTTAAGGGTGACGCTAAGGGTTGGATGTCATCACCTACTCCATGGACATGAGCTTGAACAAACTCCGGGAATTAGTGAAAGATAGGGAAACCTGGCATGCTGCCTGCAGTCAGTGAGGTCTCAGAGTAGGACACAACTTAGCAACTGAAGAACAACAATAGAGGTGATGCAATTTATAGTCCCCCAAGCTAGAGATTTAGTCAAGTGGAATAGTATGTGGAGAGGGGTACAGAGTATATCTGGACAACAAAGATTCTGACTGCGGTTGCTTGGGAAGTTCATGTAACCAATGAGGTTTGCCTGCAGATTTGAAGAATAGAGAGGATTCCAGGGAGCTGCTAACAGGGACAGCGTGAACCAGTTCCACCCCAGGCCTCAGAAGTGGTTCTTTCACATGGTTTGTTGCTGGGCTGCTGCTTGGACTTACAGGCAGTGTAGGAAGTCACATTGAAAAATGGATTTTGAAGGCTGGACTGTTGGCCCATAATAGTTTCTGTCTACTGATTATGTTTTACACACATGGTATTCCTCAGACTCTAATGGTCTCCTTCTCTTATTTCATTGGAAGTTGGCTAAATTGGAGCATCTAGGAAAAGATCATAGGTGATGGCATGGGTGAATGGCCATGGATGCTGTGGGTGTAGTTGAGCCTCTTGGCAGCCATTTTACACTTGCTATGAAAGGTCCAGATACATTGGGAGTGCCTTTTTCATCATGGTATTGTTTTAGATTACGTAAAACACTGCGGTCACCTGTGGTTCACCTATCTCCAGAATGGATTAGGAAATAAAATCTATAAAATGTCCCCAAAGCTTCAGCTATTTTGGAGGGAAGAAGCCAGATGATTTACAGATATCATTTTGTTCCTCTAGACCAGTTTGTGTGTTGGTATGCGTGGAATTCTAACCTTAGTTGACAAATTATATTTGCTTAATTTAAGCATTATCATTACCATTGTTAGTAATGTCTGCTCTTAGGTTTCCTTAAATCTCTGGAGCCAATATAACGTCTTTCAGTATATACCTTCTGGTAAATTTTTATATCATTATAGATGCTATTTATCATTTATTGAGTACTTACTTGGAGCCAGAGACTGTTCTACATACTTTTAGAATTTTTTGTCAGTCATTCCTGTGATAGTCCTTTAAGGGAAGCATCATCCTTACCTCCAGTTTAGACATGGGGAAACAGGCAAAGGAGGACTGATGTTTGCCTAAGGTCCCAGGATAGTAAGTAGTAGCATCTAGTAGCCTGATTCCATGGTTATGCTCATAACCTCTGCAAGTCTACATTGCTCCCTAAGACGACTTATAGTTTAAAAAGATGGGTGAGTACAGGAGATCATAAGCACACCTCACCTATGCTCTAAATGTAACAGACAATGCATTAGGTATCTCGTTTAATTCTTTAAGCAGTCATCTCAACACCTCGATTTGGTTATAATAGTTTAGTATCATTTACATACTTGGGGACAGTTTTCCAGCTTCTCAGAATATCTGAGACTTCTTTTCAGTTATATAAAATCCTTCAATTCAGTATGGCCAGTGCTGAGGAATTTGTTTAAAATCACGTTTGACTGTATACTTTTTATTCTATTTCATGTATTATTGGAAATGTCAATGGTGATTGTCCTTTGTTTTTACAGAGGGGGACTGAGACCACATTGTTTTGCAGTTTCTGAAAGTATTTCAAGGCAAAACTTTGGGTGTTGGAGAGAGCAATGGAAGGTCACAAGGCAGAAGAAGAGATGTTAGATATTCTTCGACTGAACGTGGGTGGCTGTATTTATACAGCCAGGCGGGAGTCCTTGTGCCGCTTTAAGGATTCAATGCTGGCATCCATGTTCAGTGGTCGTTTCCCCTTAAAAACAGATGAATCGGGTAAATACCTCAAGTCTATAAGCATGATCATGAATATTCATTAAAATAGAAGTCTAGTTTAAATTCCCTTTAATTTTTCTAATTATGACAGGATGTGTTAGCTCAGTATGCTGATTACTAAGATCATTAGGACTGTATGGAGTTTCATTAAGTACCTGGAGAAATTAAATACCAGTTTCTAGAATATGTGATGCTGTTGCTAAAAGTTGACAAAAAAGTGAATGTATATAAAGGTCAAAAAGTGAAACTGTCCAACTCTTTGCAACCCGATGGACTGTAGCCCGCCAGGCTCCCCTGTCCATGAGATTTCCTAGGCAAGAGTATTGGAGTGGGTATCCATTCCCCTCTTCAGGGGATCTTCTAAATCCAGGGATTGAACTCAGGGTCTCCTGCATTGCAGGCAGATTCTTTACCATCTGAGCCATCAGGGAAGCCCATATACAGTCCAACCATGGATCTGATTTGGGGGATTAATTATATTTGGAAAGGTGTTACATTTATGCAACTCAGTGGGTCTTTGTATTGAGCTTGATTAAAATATATTATGTGCTTCTGTATGTGCTCTTCAAGTTAAAAATTGTGTTTCTTGGAGAAAGCAGCTGGCTTCATAGCTAAGGGCAGGCACTGCCAGTGTAGAATTAGTGTTAATTCACTCCTAGTCCAGCTGCAGAGCCTTGTGTGGGCTGACATGTATGTCATAGAAAATGTCAGTGCAGTGATACTATCAGTTACCCATGGGAGAGGACTGCAAATTGGTGTTTCAGAAGAAACGGTAAAACGCAAGGATTAGGGTCCTAGTGCTGCTCTTTGCTTCAAGTGTTTTGGGGTACACTGAACCTACTGCTGGCTGTAAAAAAACTTCAGCAATGCAAGTAGGGCTTTTTGTATATCCTAGGGATTCTGGGGCTCAGAGCACTCACCCTTGCTTCTGCGTCAGACTGAGGAGTTCTGAGCCTGAAGGGCTGTTAGTATCCCTGGGTCTTGTTTGCCAGATGAATGGCAGTTGAAAGAATGGAAAACTCACTGATGTGTGGTGCCCAGGACTTGATGTACATCTGGACAGAAAGGCTGTGGTGAAAAAGTGGTCAGTGGGAAGTGAGTGTTTCCTCTGCCGCAAAGTTTATAGCTTCTTAATTCTTTTATTCCAAACTAATCAAGGGAGAAAAGGAATTATTGAATAACCTCATGGTGGTGGTTTAGTCACTAAGTTGTATCCGACTATGACCTCATGGACTGTAGCCTGTCAGGCTCCTCTGTCCATACAGAAGTATTTAAAAAAAAAAAATTCTGCTGAATTGTCTTAAGAAAAGCCCTTTTTCATAAAGTAGTACCCGCATAGCATTTCTCTTTTAAAGTTTAGTACAAAAGGACAAGCCTAGTAAGTCCAAACATATGATGTGTCCAGGTCTTGGAACCATGGGTTTATATGTCAGTGACACTACAAGTTGATTTGTACGATCACTGACATACGAATGCCAGACGTAGTAATGAGCACTCACATACCCTCATTAGGGGAGAACTCCATACACCTCTCCTGGCCCAGCCAGGAGAACTTAGAATTCTAGAACTTAAAATTCTACCAGCAGTTTGAGGCTTCCATGGTCTTTGTGGTGGCCAGCAGTGGGAATGTGGTCATTGTATCCCAAATTCCTGATGGAGCGCAGAATACATTTTCCTATATAGTAGGTGCGAATACAGAGGACCCTTAAATTTGACTAAATCTACTTGAACACATGATATTAACTTTCTTATGAGAAAGAAACATTTCTACTGGTAGAGGTCTGCAGTCTAATTTTAGTTTGACATGTTGAAACTTTATCATGGTTATTTGTATCTATGCAATAATTTTTGAACTGAATGTTTTCTAGGAGCTTGTGTTATTGACCGTGATGGACATCTATTTAAATACCTTTTGGATTATCTTCATGGAGAAGTTCACATTCCCACAGAGGAGCAAACTCGGGTTGCTCTGCAGGAAGAAGCTGATTACTTTGGCATCCCGTATCCATACAGCCTGTCTGACCACTTGGCCAATGAAATGGAGACATATTCTTTAAGGTCAAATATAGAACTTAAAAAGGTCTTGGCATTTTCTTAAGCTTTAAAATACATATATGAATATATAATATTCATTTATTATTCACAAAGCAGTGTATGTTATTTTGCATAGCCTGTGTTGTAACATAAGCCAAAATAAGACAGTTTTACATCTTACAATTTTTGAAGTTGTGTTTCTTAATTACCAATATTCATTTTTAGGCCAAAATTCTATTCTAAGAAAGTATATTACAAAGCCACTTAAAGGTTTCTGGAGTTTTTATTCCTTGTTGAAAATTTACCACTTTTTGATAAGAGTATAAGAACTCTTATATTCTTGAAGTTCTCCTCAAATTAAGAGCAGCACTGTAGTATGTAAAGATATAGTGGTAATAATTTCTTTCCCAAAATGATATTTTGAAAGGATAAATGTGTTAGTTGCTTAGTCATGTCCAACTTTGTGACCTCATGGACTGTAGCCCACCAAGCTCCTCTTTCCATAGAATTCTCCAGGCAAGAATCCTGGAATGGATTGCCATTTCCTCCTCCAGGGGATCTTCCTGACCCCAGGATTGAACTCTTGTCTCCAGCATTGCAGGCAGATTCTTTACCATCTGAGCAACCAGGGAAGCATAATTTTAAAAGGATGGTGATGAGAAATAAAAGATTGTATAAAATCTTTCACCTGATTGAGTGTAGCAGTTGATTATTAAGTTGAAATATGTTTGATTAGTTCACCTTGAGATCAGTAAATCTTTTTTTTTTAAACTGCTTCTATTTTAAATCACATTTTAAAGGTGTTTACATGATATGAACAGCTTCATCTTTTTTTCTCACTAATAAGTATCATATTTGTTATTACTTAGCACTTTGCGGCATCTAAGAAAAATATTTTTCCTAAATAATTGTGCATAGTGAAAACTGATCTGAATTGGTCTGAATTCTTTTGACTTAGACGTCAGTGTTTAGGAGAGCAAGTTGGTGGTATAGTTATTAGGAATGCAGCATGAAGAGAAAGTTGATTTGGTTCCAGATTCCCTTTGGGAATTTGCATGGTTGTATAGATTCTGGTACTGGAGTTATTTATAAACTGAGTTGTTAAACAGTCTTTTGGTACTGTTTGTTGCATCTGCAGAGTGGGGCTAAAAAAAAAAACCTAATTAGGGTTAGTTGGGGTGGATTAACATTGACCTTTATAGTCTTTCATTTCTGATTTGTATGCACAAAGGACAGAGCATGCATACGGTCATTCTGTCAGCCAACTCATATTTATTTCACATAAGACACTGTTCTGGGGACTGTGTGGGACATTCAGTTTTTGCCGTTGAACAGTTTATAATGTAGTTCATGATTTTCACTGATGTGCAAGTGAAGATAAAAGCCAATTCAGGAATTAGATAGCAATATTAAATGCAACACACGTTAGGGTCCTCTTTTCCTTCTCTGAGTCAGTAAATAGTAAGCATCTCCTTTGTGTCAGACCCTTTTCTAGGCACTTGGGATACAAAACCAACGAAACATTATTGGCCACAGCAGTAATGCCATTTCTCCCAGGGAAGGCCTGAGCCACCCCACCGGGTGAAGTCCTCATGCTCTGTGCCCCTCAGCACCTCGTAGGCTGAGGTAGCACTTATTTCACTGTGTGCTGACAACTTATTTAATGTCTGTCTGCTCCATCAGCTATAAATTGAGGAGGGCTGGGACCCTGTCTCCAGGACCTTACACACATAGTATTCACGTATCACTTAGTATTCAAGTGACTGACTGAATAGGTGGATAAATGCCAAATGAGTTCAGATAGTAGGCATTTAGTTTCATATATTCATATCCTTCAGTGTGAAAGACAAGTTAATCTGGTTCATCCATGGTTGGATTTTGAGTTCAGAATAAGCATCCACCATGGGGTTAGTGAATAGAAGGTAAAAGGAAAATTGAGACAAATGGAAAATTTGGGGGAAAAGAAAGAATTCTAACTTTTAGTGATCATATGAAGATTTTAAAATGATGGTGATAGTGAGTCTAGAGGAGGAGGAAATGAGGCATAATTTCCTAGTAGAAAAGGATTCTCTAGATGAAAAAGTGTTGGATTTTGGGATAGTGAAATGCCCAAGCCCCGTCTACAACACCCCAAATTCAACAAATGTTTTGTTTTTTAAAGGCATAAAAAGTAGATTATATGTTTAGTCTTTTTATTTCCCTCACAACCAAGTGAAATGATAGCTTTACAGGAAAGTAATAGAACAAATTCATTTTTACTTTGCTCCAGAGTTAAATTCAAACTTTATAGGTATATATATTTTTTGCTTCAGGCTTTAACAGACTTCTGTGATTCGTATGGTTTAGTATGCAATAAACCAACAGTTTGGGTTCTCCACTATCTTAACACATCTGGTGCAAGCTGTGAGAGTAGAATTATTGGTGTATATTCCACAAAAACTGATGGAACAGATGCTATTGATAAGCAGCTGGGAGGAAGAATTCACAGTAAAAGCATTTTTAAAAGGTATGTCCATATTTAAATATGAAAAGGAACAAAATAAATCTTGGTCTCTTCTAAGAGGTGTTATTGAGTTTAATGTGTGGTTGACTAGGAAAGATCATCAATACTTCTCAACAGATAGAGTGAGTTTCATAGCTGTTGAGATAAGCCTGCTTCATGAAGAGATTGCAATTCTGGCCATTTGTTATCTGTAGAAGTAATAGGCTATCCACCTGGTCTTACAGAGGTTCTCAGCTAGGAATAGTCACCAGAATCCCCTGAAAGGCCTTATACAGAGAGAAAAGAAAGAAGAGAAAAGCCATATGCCTGGACTACAGTTCATGAGCAGAAGCCTGACCTAGAAGTCAGCAGGCCTGCTGAGTGACCCAGGACTGGCCTGTGTCTTGGTGTCCTGGTTTAAGAAATGCCAAGAGTCATACATGACTGAGTGACTGAACTGAACTGAAAGGCTTTTCATCCAGTCTCATCCCAACTTGAAAATTCTATACCTTGAGCATGTTAAATTCTTAAGGGTTATTCTGTTAATGTTTTCCTTGCAATCTTATTTATGCTGGTCAATTCACCTAGCAATTTTTTTTTAATTCTCTGGGAGATTGGACTGGGTCACATATTAGTGACTAATGCATGACCACATGAGCTTGCTTTTTAGACAATTAATATATCATCATTTTCTGAATTCTTTACGGACAGAGATGTTTGTGTATAAGTACATGGCATAGTGTTAGAAAAGTTTTAGTCAAAGTTCCACCTTTTCTAACTTTGCTGGGGTTAGGTGATTTTTTAGAAAACTTATTTAAAGATTTATTAGTTTGTCTACACAGTTTATATTGTGGAGTTAACAAATACTTTGCCACAGTAAAAAGATAAAATGTAGATTAGTATGTAAGTTTAGTATATTATAATAATATAGCATGTCGTGTATATATATGCTTAAGGATCACAGAAGAACAACTCAGTACCGACATATTTTTTTCCTTAATTAACAAGCACTTATTAAGTATCTTATTTGCTGTGTACATGTACATACATTCATACTTAGGTAGTATATTTTCATTACCTTTTGCAATATTTCTAGGGAGGCGGGAAATAATGTTCAGTACATTTGGAGCTATTATTCAGTAGCAGAATTGAAGAAAATGATGGATGCCTTTGATGCCTGGGAAGGAAAAGGTACAGTACAATTTTTCTATTTCAAGGCAGAAGGTAGACTTTTCCTTAATAAGACAAAGCAAGGTCACATACTGCATTGCTGTTTTAGAGAATGTAATTTTTGGTGTGGGTCCAGGTATTTGTCACCTCATAGTAACATTGAGGCAGTTTACTTAAAAAATTTTAAAACTCATGCATTGCTGGATATTATTAATAATTTACAGTTCAGTAACCTAAAATATTCTTTTGTTAGTTATGCTTATTTAATTCAATTTAAAAAGAGTTCCTGTAACACCTTTTGGGTACCTAGCATTGTCCTAGGAAGTATACATCTACATAATCAAAAGGAGAGAGAGAGAGAGAGAGAGAGAAAATGAAAATAATGCTGGGAAGATAGCTAAAGAGCCCTTAGAAAATAAAATATTCTTTAAATGCACACTTTGAAATTTGACCATTTTTACCAAGCTGCTAATGTGGGTTGATAATAATACTCCTACTTGATATGCAGTGTGATACGTAGTTTACACTTAGTATCTGTTAGTCCTAAAACTTTGTGCTGTTTACCATTTATTGATGAGGAAAAGAAGTCTCAGAGAGGCATACCACTTGTTATAGATGGCAGAGAGTTAACTGTTCTATGCGTAAATACTTTTTTTCTTACTTAACATGTATTAACACTTCAGTATTCTTGCCTTGAGAACCCCGTGAACAGTATGAAAAGGCAAAATGATAGGATACTGAAAGAGGAACTCCCTGGGTTGGTAGGTGCCCAATATGCTACTGGAGATCAGTGGAGAAATAACTCCAGAAAGAATGAAGGGATGGAGCCAAGCAAAAACAATACCCAGTTGTGGACGTGACTGGTGATAGAAGCAAGGTCCGATGCTGTAAAGAGCAATATTGCATAGGAACCTGGAATGTCAGGTCCATGAATCAGGGCAAATTGGAAGTGGTCAAACAGGAGACGGCAAGAGTGAACGTCGACATTCTAGGAATCAGCGAACTAAAATGGACTGGAATGGGTGAATTTAACTCAGATGACCATTATATCTACTGCTGCAGGCAGGAATCCCTTAGAAGAAATGGAGTAGCCATAATGGTCAACAAAAGAGTCTGAAATGCAGTACTTGGATGCAGTCTCAAAAATGACAGAATAATCTCTGTTTGTTTCCAAAGCAAACCATTCAATATCATGGTAATCCAAGCCTATGCCCCAACCAGTACCACTGAAGAAGCTTAAGTTGAACGGTTCTATGAAGACCTACAAGACCTTTTAGAACTGACACCCAAAAAAGATGTCCTTTTCATTATAGGGGACTGGAACGCAAAAGTAGGAGGTCAAGAAACACCTGGAGTAACAGGCAAATTTGGCCTTGGAGTACGGAATGAAGCAGGGCAAAGGCTAATAGAGTTTTGCCAAGAGAACACACTGGTCATAGCAAACACCCTCTTCCAACAACACAAGAGAAGACTCTACACATGGACATCACCAGATGGTCAACACTGAAATCAGATTGATTACATTCTTTGCAGCCAAAGATGGAGAAGCTCTGTACAGTCAGCAAAAACAAGACCAGGAGCTGACTGTGGCTCAGATCATGAACTCCTTATTGCCAAATTCAGACTTAACTTGAAGAAAGAAGGGAAAACCCCTAGACCATTCAGGTATGACCTAAATCAAATCCCTTATGATTATACAGTGGAAGTGAGAAATAGATTTAAGGCACTAGATCTGATAGACAGAGTGCCTGATGAACTATGGACAGAGGTTCATGACATTGTACTAGAGATAGGGATCAAGACCATCCCCATGGAAAAGAAATGCAAAAAAGCAAAATGGCTGCTGGGGAGCCCTTACAAATAGCTGTGAAAAGAAGAGAAGCGAAAAGCAAAGGAGAAAAGGAAAGATATACCCATCTGAATGCAGAGTTCTAAAGCATAGCAAGGAGAGATAAGAAAGCCTTCCTCAGCGGTCAGTGCAAAGAAATAGAGGAAAGCAACAGAATGGGAAAGACTAGAGATCTCTTCAAGATAATGAGAGATACCAAGGGAACATTTCATGCAAAGATGGGCTCGATAAAGGACAGAAATGGTCTGGACCTAACAGAAGCAGAAGATATTAAGAAGAGGTGGCAAGAATACACAGAAGAACTGTACAAAAAAGAGCTTCAGGACCCGGATAATCATGATGGTGTGATCACTCACCTAGAGCCAGACATCCTGGAATGTGAAGTCAAGTGGGCCTTAGAAAAGATCACTACGAACAAAGCTAGTGGAGGTGATGAAATTCCAGTTGAGCTATTTCAAATCCTGAAAGATGATGCTGTGAAAGTGCTGCACTCAATATGCCAGCAAGTTTGGAAAACTGAGCAGTGGCCACAGGACTGGAAAAGGTCAGTTTTCATTCCAATCCCAAAGAAAGGCAATGCCAAAGAATGCTCAAACTACCACACAGTTGCACTCATCTCACATGCTAGTAAAGTAATGCTCAAAATTCTCCAAGCCAGGCTCCAGCAGTACGTGAACCGTGAACTCCCTTATGTTCAAGCTGGTTTTAGAAAAGGCAGAGGAACCAGAGATCAAATTGCCAACATCCACTGGATCATGGAAAAAGCAAGAGAGTTCCAGAAAAACATCTATTTCTGCTTTATTGACTGTGTCAAAGCCTTTGACTATGTGGATCACAAGAAACTGTGGAAAATGCTGAGAAGAGATGGGAATACCAGACCACCTGACCTGCCTCTTGAGAAATCTGTATGCAGGTCAGGAAGCAACAGTTAGAACTGGACATGGAACAACAGACTGGTTCCAAATAGGAAAAGGAGTACGTCAATGCTGTATATTGTCACCCTGCTTATTTAACTTCTATGCAGAGTACATCATGAGAAACGCCGGGCTGGAAGAAGCACAAGCTGGAATCAAGATTGCCGGGAGAAATCTCAATAACCTCAGATATGCAGATGATACCACCCTTATGGCAGAAAGTGAAGAGGAACTCAAAAGCCTCTTGATGAAAGTGAAAGAGGAGAGCGAAAAAGTTGATTTAAAGCTCAACATTCAGAAAACTAAGATCATGGCATCTGGTCCCATGACTTCATGGAAATAGATGGGGAAACAGTGGAAACAGTGTCAGACTTTATTTTCTTGGGCTCCAAACTCACTGCAGACGGTGACTGCAGCCATGAAATTAAAAGACGCTTACTCCTTGGAAGGAAAGTTATGACCAACCTAGATAGTATATTGAAAAGCAGAGATATTCCTTTGCCAACAAAGGTCTGTCTAGTCAAGGCTATGGTTTTCCCAGTGGTCATGTATGGATGTGAGAGTTGGACTGTGAAGAAAGCTGAGCACCGAAGAATTGATGCTTTTGAACTGTGGTGTTGGAGAAGACTCTTGAGAGTCCCTTGGACTGCAAGGAGATCCAACCAGTCCATCCTAAAGGAGATCAGTCCTGGGTGTTCATTGGAAGGACTGATGCTGAAGTTGAAACTGCAATACTTTGGCCACCTCATGCCAAGAGTTGGCTCATTGGAAAAGACCCTGATGCTGGGAAGGATTGGGGGCAGGAGGAGAAGGGGACGACAGAGGATGAGATGGCTGGATGGCATCACCGACTCGATGCACATGAGTTTGGGTGAACTCTGGGAGTTGGTGATGGACAGGGAGGCCTGGCATGCTGTGATTCATGGGGTCGCAAAGAGTTCGACATGACTGAGCGACTAAACTGAACTGAACTGAACATGTATTGATATCTGTTAGGTGCAAGCACTATTATAAGTCCTAAAATTATCCAAAGAGAAATAAGACACATCTTAGTCCTCAAATGATCTTGAAAGCTGGTAGAGACGACATTGCAAGTCACATAAGATTGAATAGAGAACGGAAGAGCCTTTTAAAAACTCTTCATCAGCTGTTCCTCTTTCAGGCAGGATGCTGGTCCCAATCCTTTTTTCCTTAGTCCCCCACCAACCCCCACTTTTCCTCCTTTTTTTAAATATCATGCCCCTGAAACAGATAGGATGAAGTGTAATGAACAAAGTGCTATTCTCTCTAAGCTTATTACTTGAGACTTAATTGACTTTGAGACACTTGGGCTTATGTTGAGGAACACCCCCCCTGGTGTTCTCAGTCTCCTTTTGTGCCCCTGGACTGCCAGGCTGCCCAGGAAGCTTTGGGAGGTCCTGGCTGGGATTCCTTCTCCACTGACTCAGGAAGCTGGGATCTCTGACTCTTAACAAAGCATGTATGTGTGACTGACTTTAACTTTTTAGAAAGCATGCTATAAAGTATTATTGTTATCTTACAAAAGTTCTGGGAGGCCTGTTGAAAGCCATAATACAGGAAACAGAAATGAGAGAAAGAACTATTGAAAAAAAGAAGATGAAAGTGAAAAAAGTATGCAAGTGTTAGCTGCTCAGTTGTGTCCAACTCTTTGCGACCCCATGGACTGCAGCCCTCCAGGCTCCTCTGTCCATGGAATTCTCCAGACAAGAATACTGGAGTGGATTGCCATTCCCTTCTCCAGGGTATCTTTCTGACCTAGAAATTGATCCCAGGTCTCCTGCATTGCAGGCTGATTCTTACTGTCTGAGTCACCAGGGAAACCTTAAGAAAGCTTTAAATACCAGTAAAGAAGGATAGGTTATTTGAGAAACATGCTTGGGAGAAGAACATAACTTTAACCTCACAGCATTTATCAAAATACTACCAG
The DNA here is from genome assembly GCF_023091745.1 of Budorcas taxicolor. NCBI lineage: Eukaryota > Metazoa > Chordata > Mammalia > Artiodactyla > Bovidae > Budorcas > Budorcas taxicolor. Next base: position 133,512,038 of record NC_068911.1, on the reverse strand, counting down.
GTAAATTTATGAATGAAAAATGAAACTTTTATAAACTGTAGTAAGACATAAGCAAATAACTGATTTCTTAATTGGAAAAGAAATTATAAGCTTAAAATGAAACATAAAGAGAAAGATAAATTTGCTTATACAATATTTAATGTATTAACTTTAAAGCATAAAACATTATAAATAAAATTTTAAAACTAATTAAAAAACTTGCATGAAAGTGTTACGTTAAGCAAAGATTATCCTTACAATAAATAGTTTATTTAAATTGACTAGAAAATCAGTTCAACCCTATTAAAAATAAAGATATAAGATTCATGACCATAAAATTCCCAGAAAAGGAAATAAATGTGTCAGAGGTTCAAACTCATTATTAATGAAATATGCATTAAATGAGAACTATTTTTATATACCAGATTAGTAAAGATTTCACACATTCTTGGCAGGAGTAAAATTAATATTACTTTTTTGGAAATTATCAGTACATATCAATAGCATCAATATTACTCATATCTTTTGACTCAGTAATTCTACTTCCAGAAATCTACCTTATAGACATAATCAAATGCAGAAAAAGGTTTATGAACAGAGATGTTCAACTAGGCATTATTCACAATAGGGAAAAAGTAAAAACAATGTTAATGTCTATAATACAGGGCTGAATACATATTGGCACATCCACAGGATATAGATGGGATATAGCTATTTGAATTAACCTTGAATAACTTTTTACATTGATGAGTGCCTATGATTAAGAAATGGCCAAAAGTAGGAAACAAAATTAAATGTAATGTTTTCAATTATGTGCATATCACATGAATAGAAAAAAGACTCGAATGACATACATCAAAATGTCATGAGCCATGACTCCTAATCCCTTAATTAGAAGTGATTTTTATTTTTTATATGTACTTTTACATATTTTCCAAGTTTTATACAATGAGCATGAATTATATAGAAAAAAATAAAGTTTTAAAAATAGTTTGCTATATATCCATATAATGGAGTTCTACTCAGAAATAAAAATAAATGACTATTGATACATAACTCAACACGGATGAATCTTCAAAGCATCACGCTAAAGAAGCCAGACACAAAAGGCTGCATATGTCATGTATGATTCCATTTATGTGACCCTCTGGCAAAGGCAAAACTAAGGAATGGAGGGCAGGGCATTGACTGTAGAAGGACACAAAGCAACTTTTGAGGGTGATAGAAATGTTGTATATCTTGATTGTGGCCATAGTTACATGACTGTACACACTTGTCAAAACTCAGAGTACTTAAAAACAGTAAATTTTATTTTATGTAAGTTATATTTCAATAAACCAGACTTAGAGGTGAAAACTTACTGGATGAGATTTAGGGATGTTTTTGTGGTGTTTAAGTAGGTTTGGGAGTATGATCAAGCAGTTCTAGAAAGTTGCCTTAAAATGAGGTCCACAGACTTTGAGTATTGGACATGATATATATAATAATTTATGGGCTCACCTTGGTAAGTTGGTTATTACTGGACCTTTAATGATTAAAAAGAAAACGCCAAATTCTTTCTTGGGATTTAAAGATTACTTTTGTTTTTAATGCCAAGCCATTTTTATTCAGCATCATTCTTTAAACTTTTTCTAATGTGTCTATGTATAATTTTTATGGTTCTTTTTAAAAAAACTGAGGTGAAATTCACATAAGAATTAAAGTACACATTTCAGTGACATTTGGTACACTAACAGTGTGTGTAACCAGCACCTCTGTTTAGTTCCAAAACATTTCCTTCACCCTAAATGGAAACCCAGTATCCATTAAGCAGTTCCTCTACATTCTCCTCTCCCCTCAGCCCCTAGCAACTACCAGTCTGCTTTCTATCTCAATGGATTTGCATATTCTGGATTTTTATATAAATTGAATCCTACAATATATGACCTTTTGTGTCTGGCTTCTTTCACTTAGATAATGTTTTTAAGTTTCATAAGAATACATTTTCAGCTTTCAATCAGAAATGTATCAAACTAACTGTTACCTATAGAATAAACAACAAGGTCCTATTGTCCTGAATCCTGTGATAAACATAATGGAAAAGAATATGAAAAATAATATATACATATATATGTATAACCGAATCACTGTTGTACAGCAGAAATTAACACAGCACTGTAAATCAAGTATACGTCAATAAAATAAATTTTAAAAAGAAACCGCAGATTTAAAAATTAAGTGAACTTGACTGGAATCTTCGCTTACCATATTAACTCATTCTTTTTTCTTTTTTTAAAGAAGACTTATTTATTTATGTTTGGCTGTGCTCTGCTCATTGCCGCGTGTGGGCTCTCTCTAGTTGCGGTGAGCAGGCTTCTCATTGTGGTGTCTTCCCTTGTTGCGGAGCACACGCTCCAGGCACGTGGGCTTTAGCAGTTGTGGCGTGAGGACTCTAGGGTGCTGGCTTAGTAGTTGTGGATCACGGGCTTAGTTGCTCCGTGGCACGTGGGATCTCCCCAGACCAGGGATTGAACCTGTGTTTCCCACACTGGCTGGTGTTTCTGCCCCTCAGAGTATTCTTGTTTGAACAGGTGCCTATAAAGTATTGACACCTCCTGTTCATATAGTGGTTGCCTTTTATAAAGTGGTTCGCAAAATTTATCTGAATTAATAAATACCTCACAGCAACCTAGTGAGGTAGAGAGGGCAAGTGTTAGAGTCTTTTCACGTTACTACCCAGTGTCCAGTCTTTTCACGTTACTACCAACACTGTGATTTACGATAAAGGTACCGAACATCTCTTGAGTGCTAAGTCTGTGCCAGGCCTTGTTCTAGGCACTTTGCTTTTATTTTCTCATTTAAGGTTTGAATTCTCATCATCATTTCACAGATGAGGAAATTTGGGCATAGAAAAGTTGTTTACTTTCCCAAGGTGTTATGATTAGCGAATGATAGAAATGGGATCCAGACCCAGGCAGTCTTGGCTCCAGAACCTGTGGCCTTAACCAGCATACACTCAGTTGCCCAGGTTGATATAATGACCTGCTGATTATCAGTGGCAGAGCTGGGCTGGCAGCTCTTCGTAGACCCAGGTCATGAGCTGTGTCCCTGCTGCCCTGGCTCTTCGTGGGACCTTTTCCTGTGTGTATTTTTTGTTAAACAGGAGGCATGAAGTTTAAGGTTTTCCTGGCCAGTTTTATACAGAACAATGTTGCTAAATCTTTGGCAGTGGACAACGGTTCTCTAAATTGTCTTTTATCTTCCAGGTGTTAGCTACTGGCGGGTACCTCACGAGCTGATAGAATGCTGGACTCTGGAAGAGCGCCCTTTACTTGGAAGCCTGAGTCACATGGCTCCAATTCGAAAGAGGTTATTCATTCTCTGTTGGTTTATTATTATTAATCTATCACCTTTATTTTTACTGCCTTTATTGGGAGAATAAATAATGGTTCTGAACCTCACTGAGCTTACTAATCACCTTAATAAATATTCTGACTTACCATCAAAATATAAATCTAGATAAATGCAAAGTTACCAGAACTATGTAAAAAGTAGAAGTAATTCTTTAAAACTGAGTTATATAGTTTATTATTATTATTTGGGGGAGAGTCTGATTTTAAAAATACTACTGGACACAGTGGGAATGCTGTGGTATTTTTCCCCACTAAAGTGAAATCTCAGGCTTTATTGGCAATAGTTAAAAAAAATGTATTAGACTTAATATTTGAAACTTCCTGTGATTTACTCTGAATTCTTTTCTGTAACTACAAATACTAATAGCATTTTTATTTAGTAGTATTTTATTATGTTCTATGAAATAATTAGCATTAAATTCACTGCACATCTGTGTCTTTCACTGTGCTTTACATACATTTAAAATTATTTCATTTTCATTGTCTGGGTATTATTCGTGGCTTTCTGATGTTCTGATTTCTTGATCATCTATTTTAGACTTTGTTTCTGTCCTCCTATGAAACTTCAAACTGCTTTCTTTTACTCTCTGAATCTTTCACAGAATGCAGAGAATTTTACTTAGTGTTTAGTATTAATCCTATATTATTAAAACAGATCTTTTTTATTAAGGGTTCTCATTTTATTATCATTATTTCTTTTTGCCATCTGAACTTACAGCGAGCAGATATCATTTGGGTCTAGAGCAGTGGTTCTCAACCAGAGGCAGTTTTGTTATCCAGGGGATATATTTGGCAATGTTTGGAGACACTGTAGGGTGGGGGATGCTGCTGGCATTTAGAGGTTTGCTTCCTAGAAGGCAGAGGGCAGCCCCTCACAACAAAGAATTATTGAACCCCAAATGGCAATAGTGCTAAGGTGGAGAAAGACGGGACTGGAGTCTTCAGTGGAAGATGCATGAAAAATGCGAAGCAAGCAGAAGGGGCTTTATGGAAGCTCTCCTCTATGTTGGTTGTCTTTCCTCTGGGATTGTATTAAGCATTATTTTTGATTCATGGTCGAGATGGTGATAATGATGACTTAGCAGCACTTGTGAGGTCCCAAACAACCATTTTTCACCTACAAAATTTCAGTTGTGTTCAGTAGAGTTTAAAGGTCAAATATATTCACAGTTTTCAAATCAGTATGCTATTATGATTCCATTTCTAAGAATCTGATGTTAAGTACAGCTAACTCCAGCTTTCTGTTTTCTTTTGGTTTTTGTGGAATATCTTTTCCGATCCCTTCACTTTTCGTCTGTGTGTGTCCTTACATATAGAGTGAGTACTTTGTGGGCAGCTTATAGATGGGTGCTATTGTGTGATCTATTCAGCCACCCTATCTCTTTTGATTGGGGAATGCAGTCTGTTTTCATTTAAAGTAATTATTGATAGGTCTGTATGTACTTAATTCCTCTGAAGTAGGAATCAGCAACCTGCTCCAGTATTCTTGCCTGGAAAATTCCATGGACAGAGGAGCCTGGCAGGCTACGGTCCATGGGGTCACAAAGAGTCAGACATAACTCAGTCAGACTGAGCACACACGTACTTATTTCCATTTTGTTAATTGCTTTCTGGCTGTTTTTGTAGTTCCTCTCTGTTGCTCTGTTATCTTGCTCTCTTCCTTTATGGTTTGATAACTTTCTTTAGTGGTACAAATTGTACCACTATTTGTACATATCAATATTTGTACTATCCCATGCCATGTTTTATGTTTTGATGTCATATTTTTATACTGTTTCTTAACTGATTATTTTAATCATAGTTATTTTTATTACTTTTGACTTTTAACCTTTATATCAGCTTAAAGTGATTAATATACTACCTTTACTACATGTTTACCTTTCCAGTAAGATTTATTCTTTCATATGTGTTCTTGTTACTAATTAGTGCCCTTTCTTTTAAGCTTAAAGAAGTTCCTTTAACCTTTCATGTAAGGCTGGTTTCAGTTCAGTTCAGTCGCTCCGTTCAGTTGCTCAGTTGCGTCTGACTCTTTGAGACCCCATGGACTGTAGCACACTAGGCCTCCCTGTCCATCACCAACTCCTGGAGTCCACCCAAACTCATCACCATGAGTCAGTGATGTCATCCTCTGTCATCCCCTTCTCCTCCTGCCCTCAATCTTTCCCAGCATCAGGGTCTTTTCAAATGTCAGCTCTTTGCATCAGATGGCCAAAGTATTGGAGTTTCAGCTTCAGCATCAGTCCTTCCAGTGAACACCCAGGACTGATCTCCTTCAGGATGGACTGGTTGGATCTCCTTGCAGTCCAAGGGACTCTCAGGAATCTTCTCCAACACCACAGTTCAAAAGCATCAATTCTTCAGCGCTCAGCTTTCTTCACAGTCCAACTCTCACATCCATTCAAGACTACTGGAAAAATCGTAGCCTTGACTAGACAGACCTTTGTTAGTCTCTGCTTTTCAATATACTATCTAGGTTGGTCATAACTTTCCTTCCAAGGAGTAAGCGTCTTTTAATTTCATGGCTGCAGTCACCATCTGCAGTGATTTTGGAGCCCAAAAAAACAAAGTCAGCCGCTATTTCCACTATTTTCCCATCTATTTGCCATGAAGTGATGGGATCGGATGCCATGATCTTATTTTTCTGAATGTTGAGCTTTAAGCCAACTTTTTCACTGTCTTCTTTCACTTTCATCAAGAAGCTCTTTAGTTCTTCACTGTCTGCCAGAAGGGTGGTGTCATCTGAATATCTGAGGTTATTGATATTTCTCCCAGCAATCTTGATTCCAGCTTGTGCTTCATCCAGCTCAGTGTTTCTCATGATGTATATAAGTTAAATAAGCAGGGTGACAATATACAGCCTTGACGTACTGCTTTTCCTATTTGGAACCAGTCTGTTGTTCCATGTCCAGTTCTAACTGTTGCTTCCTGACCTGCATACAGATTTCTCAAAAGGCTGGTTTAGTGGTGATGAACTCCTTTAGCTTTTGCTTGTTTGGAAAACTATTTGTCCTTCAATTCTTAATAGTAACTTTGCTGGGTAGAGTATTCTTGGTTGGATTTTTCTTTCTTTTACTACTGTGACTATATTATGCCGCTCCCTTTTGGCTTGCAAAATTTCTGCTGAAAAAATCTCTTGATAATCTTATGGGGGTTCCTTTGTATATAACAAGTTATTTTTCTCCTGCTGCTTTGAAGATTTTCTCCTTTAACTTTTGACGTTTTAATTATAATGTGTCTTAGTGTAGGTCTCTTTGGCTTTACCTTATTTGGAATTCTCTTGGGCTTCCTGGATCTGGATGTCTCTTTCCTTCTTCAGCTATGTAATTTTCAGCTATTATTTATTCAAGCAAGATTTCTTCTCCTTTCTCTCTTCTTCTGCTGCTGCTGCTAAGTTGCTTCAGTCATGTCTGACTCTGTGCGACCCCATAGATGGCAGCCCACCAGGCTCCGCTATCCCTGGGATTCTCCAGGCAAGAACACTGGAGTGGGTTGCCATTTCCTTCTCCAATGCATGAAAGGGAAAACTGAAAGTGAAGTCACTGAGTCGTGTCCAACTCTCAGCGACCCCATGGACGGAAGCCCACTAGGCTCCTCCATCCATGGGATTTTCCAGGCAAGAGTACTGGAGTGGGGTGCCATTGCCTTCTCTGTCTTCTTCTGGGAGCCCTGTGATGTGGATGTTAATTTGATGTTGTCCCATAAGTCCCTTCAGCTATCTTCAATTTTTTCACTCTTTTTCTTTCTGCTAATCTGATTGGGTGAATTCCACTGCCCTGCCTTTGAGTTGAGTGATTTTTTTCTTCTGCTTCATCTGGCCTGCTGTTGAACCCCTGTAGTATATTTTACAGTTCAGTTATAGTATTCTTCAGCTCTGTGACTTCCTTATATTTTTCATATCTTTGTTGAAGTTTTTCACTGTGTTTGTTCATTCTTCTCCCAGTTCGGTGACCATTTTTATGACCATTATTGAACTCCTTATCAGCCAAATTACTTAATCTATGTTTCATTAATGTCTTTTGGTGAGGTTTTATCTTGTTCTCTCATTTGAAACATTTTCCTCAGTTTTTTCGTTTTAGTTGATTTTCTGTGTTGATTTCTGTACAGTAGATGAAACAATCACCTGTCCACCAGTGTTCCCACTTCAGGCTTTTTACAGTGAATGGTAACTCAGTTCAGGAATCTTTGAAGGTTTCTCCAGTACTTCTCGAATTCGAAAAGCATTGAACTGTACCGTGGGTTTTACTAGTCTAGCAATTCCCAGAATGTGTTCTGTAGCATGGTAATTTTACTGGGTGCCAAAGGTTACATTACAGAATGATTGGTAAATGGAGTCAACAAAGCTAAATAGGTGTCTTTACTATAGAATCTTTGTTAACATAGAGTTTAAAACCTCAATAGAATAAAATACACACTTAGCATTTCTCAAGTTTTATTTGTGAAACCTATTTTTTCCCTTAATAAATCTCTTGTAGCTGCTTTTCTGGGAAAAACAACTTGGGACACTCCTGGTTACCCTCTGGATTGCATCAGGCTTTGTGAGAACAAGTGTATAATTCTAGTGTAACACTTCAGATTTTAACCTATCATTGGTTAAAATATCATTATGCATGAGTTTAAAAGAGTGTATTTAAATTGAAACAATCTTCTGCAACCTTGCTAATTTATTTATTGACCTTGGTGGGCAATGAGAGATGAGGTAGGTAGGTTATACGGCTAAACCTCTTGACTCAAATTCTTGACAAAAACCTTTTTGTTCACCTTGAAGTTAAACTTTGGAGACATTTTCATTAGCTATTAAACCCGTAAATGCTGACAAGGACTCACTTTTGTATTTACAGGCGACTAATCGTCAATGAAGAGGAAGAAGAAGGTGTGAACTCTAAGACTGGACCTAAGCCAGTCCGATTTTTGGGTCCTTCCACCAGCACCCAAATTAAGGTCAAGAACTCTGCTTCCATCAGGGTGTCTCCAGCCACTGCCCCTCAACCCTGGCCCCGAGCAACAGCAAACCTGGCTGCAGGAGGAAGGGCAGTGCAGCGCTCTGCCCAGTCGAAAGCGCCAACCCCGGTGGGGACCGGGCTGCCTGGGCATCCCCAGGCTGCACAGGGGACTGGGGCTGCTGAGAACGGGGCTGCGCACCTACCTCCAGCTAAGGTTCTGCTCTCGGACAAGATGACTACTCCGCACCGAGTGATCAAACTGAAACGAACTCCCCTGTGCGCCACTGGGTCTTCCCTGCCTGCCTGCACCACACCGAGGCCTTCGGGTCCTCCAGAACCATCCCCTGACGCCCTTAGCCCGCTGGGCACGTGGACTGACAATGGGCAGGACCAGACCAAGTGATGGAAACGGGGACTTGGGACTGTTTGCCTCTCCAAGCTTCCAACCCCGTTAACACAAACAAGCAGCTCTCTTTCCCTGTACTGTCTAGGTGAACACTTAAACGTTTCTATTTAGGATGATTAGTGTGAAGCAGGAATGGAGGAGGGAGACTGTAAGTGGTTGGGCCTATGTTTACTTCTCATTTTCCCAACGTTTAAATTATTTGTCTAGGGACAGTTTTAATTTCAGGTTTTTTAATGTGTAGGTTTTTTATTTTTTTAATGCTTAATTGGTATTAAGGCAACAAAACAGCTGGGCAAAGTCAAACCTAGGAAGCCTACTTTGTTGCTGAAATAATTATAGATTTTAGGCACTTATTTGATGTTACTCATTTCAGCGGAGAGATAAAAGTGAAATTGAGCTTAGCTCTTCCTGCCGGTAAAATAGAGAGGGTGATTTAGTGCTTCCCTGTGCTACGTGCCAGATGGGGAAGATTTGAGAGAAAATGTAGATCAAGGTGAACTCCCTGCAGGTGACTCTCAGATTCAAGAGGTAACGTGAAATGATGGGAAGGGGAAAAACAGTAATTTGAGATCATACTTTGACTCTCACTTAATGGAACAGTTTTCTTTCCTAGATTTACTTTTCTTACTCTTTTCCCTTAGCAGATTTATTTTATACATCACAGGAAGATTTCTTGGGTTTAGAATTATATAACATGTTTTTGGACTGAATGGTGAAAGTATTTTATTTTCATTTGGATCGTGAAGTTTTCAAAGTACTTTGAAAAAGAAAAAATTCAACTTTTTAACTAAAGTTAGTATTTTTTTTTCCAGAAATGACTATTAAAAAGTTACTCTGATTATACAATATGGTTTTTATGCATAAAATTTCCACATAATTTGAATTTAATATTTTAAAACAGTATTTTGATTAATCTTCTATTTTTTCACAGTTCAGTTGTATGTGTTTACACATACATGTTATATTTTGTAGTTGGATCACATATTTCTATCTTTAGTGAGCAGTATGTTTTCAGTGTGTTAAAAATAAGTTCATAAAACAGGATACTTTTTACTCAGTGCTTATCATTGTACTTGCATTGGTTTAAAAGACTAAAGTAAATATACTCAAAACATTGCTTTCTATTAAATAAAGCAAAACCTTTCCATAAAAAGTGATATTTTTCTGTAACTGTACTTATTTTTAAGTCCTGGAGCCCTTTAGTAGTTTGAAAGTTTGTTCATTTATATCTGTTTCTGCTCACAAAATTGCTTTCTTGTATAGTTAATGTATGAAATAGTTAAACCAATTTGGATAGCTATCTGAGTATCATCAACTTTTAAAAATAAATGGTTTATTTGGGTAGAAAAAGTGAATATTTAAAGATTCATGAATGATAGTCCCCTGGGGAATATATAAAATATGCAGTCACCTTGAAAAACACTAAAATTCAGGTCTTCTGAAAATTAAAGACCATAGTGAGTTTTCAGTACTTTCATTTAGGATATTATTGGTATTGCTTGATCTATGACATTTTGAATTGCTGATTCATATAAGAAGATTTTATAGTAATAGATGTGTATTTTATACATAGTAAACATTTGTCTGGAGAGGAAACATGTTGAAAGTTAATCATGGTTGATTTAGTTGACAGCCTGCCTTTCTTTGCACCAAGTAGTTTAAGGGACATCTATTGAGCAGATTTGGCCTTTACAAGAGGTGAGTTTTTGGAATAGCTACTGGGCCTTGGCACAGCTAAAGTGGAAAGGTACAAACTTTCCCTTATAAATATCAGGAGTCAAATGCTCCTGGAACTTGAAAATTACTTTATTTTGGTGTGATTGTGGTGGGGGAGTGGGGGGGTGGTACGTTCATTTTGCATGAAGAAACATTTTCCCTAATACCAGACTCTACAAACATACGAGCTGGCAACTCATCATACCCCTGGCCTTTCCTGGAAAATAAAAATTTTTTTAAATGAAAGAATGCTTTATAAAATAGTAATTCAGTATCATTACTTTGGAAAAGTAGGTTTGTGCAATTGTTGGGTCAAAGGAAACAATAGAAATTCTGAATGGGATGAGTTAGGGTATTTAAGTATTGTTCATTATCTTTTTTATAAAAAAGATAATTAACTATGCCCTTCTAGGTAATCTGTGTTGGAAACTGGTTTGCCCTGATTAAAACTGGTTAGTTATGCAGTGGAAAGCCTAAGGTTGACAGTAGGAATCTACTGAAACAGTTGTTTCATTTGTATTTTTAAATACCAAGTTTCTGTTTCAATATTGCCTTATGTTATAGTTTTAAAGTATTTTCATATATTTTATTTCATTGTGTTTATTTTGCTTTTTAGTTTCAGAACAACATAATGAAGGTTAGTCTTTCCTAGTCCTTTAAAGATCAGGAGGATGAAGTTAACATAGTTAAGACTGTACAATAATAACTGCGCTACTCCCAACTCACATTTTAGCTTCATAATCTAATTTTCACAGACTGACACAGCATCACTGACCAAAGGAAAAGCTAGATGTAACTAACTTCACATGTCTGTTTTCTAGAGGGACTCTGCCACCTCTGTACTGGCAATGCCTGGTACATAGTAGGCCTCTAGTATGTTGCTGACAGTTAGGGCAATCACCCCACCCCCTCTTCTACCCCAATTATTTTATAAAATGTATCTGGTAGCAGTCTTCATGGGGTGCAGAAACTGATTTCTGACCTTGCAAAATTTATCTTGTCGAACAAAGGAGATGCTTGTGAAAGTCCCTTAATTTGATGATTGTTGTTCATGACCACAGTTATCATTAGTAATGATCATTACAGTTACATAGCTTGTCAAGTTGTTTAAAGTAATTCAGAGATGTGGCTCATGAGATCCCAAAGAGGTCAGACAGATGCTGCCTGACTTCTGAGAAAGGAAAAAAGCAGCCTGGCCCCTCCCCTCCTGCCTTACTGCCCCTGCTAGAATTGCTGATGCAATTTTTCATTCACAGACTGAACCCTATTGCTTCCTTAGCAGGTACTAACATTGAAAAAATTGTTGATTCACTTCGAAGTCTAGGGTTAAATACAGTATAATTATTATCAACTATACCTTGATTTCTAAAGAAGGAATTGATATGCAAGCATATTTGGCCTTCCCTGAGAAATCATTCATACAGGAATTTTTATTTAAATAGCATTTTGAATGTGCATATAGACTTGTGGTAGTAAACTGTGCTGTAAATAAAGGCAAAAATGCTAACCTTTACATGAATGTGAGGTGTCTTGTAAAGGGTTGCCCTATTTATATACTTTCAGTCCCTTTGAATAGCTTTAATCAGCATTTGGTAGGATGTTGGTTAGAAACTAAATAGAAAGTATAAACTTCATAAGATGAAGGGAGAGAGCTTCTGCTGTAGCAAGTGAAAAATATTTTTAAATGATTTACATATGTGTATTCCTAAGTTAGCCAGGAACTTTTTAATTATGGAAAATACTGTCATTCTTCCATATGCTGAAACTCTCCCTCGAAAACTGTCAACAAGTTGCTGAATTCCTCAGCCAGTGAAGAGCGGATGAGTGATTCTTGAGGGCTGCAGCTTTCAGTCAGATGAAATCAAATGCAGGATTTCAAGCATGTAGTACAGTCAGGAAAGGAAACATCATGAATAACTAACAGAAACAAAAAAGATTGGTTTCCAGCTGTTTTCAGAATTTTATATGCACGAAATTTGGTTGGTGGTGAAGCCTCAAAGGGACCGTTTTCACTTACAGTTCTGTCAGCCTCATGAGCTACACATGGTTTATGTTGTTACAGAAAAGCTAATTTTTCTTTGTTCACATGTGTTGCCTCAGACAGCCAATACGCATTTTAGATTTGCTGGCTAGACACTTCCTGATGCAAGCTGTGGCTAAGACAAACAGAATTTTACAGTAACTGTCGATCGGTACCCTGTCCTACTTGTTTATTTAACAGCTTTTCATTTTATAATGTTGCTTCTCATATTTTCCCTTCTTTTACCTAGAACTTCCATTACCTTAGTAAAATTTTGTTCAGCTACAGGAATAAATTTGAGGGCCTGAAACTTAGAAGTGAAACATTTTAAACAGAGAGCACTTTATGGAAAGAAAAAGGTCATGTATTTGCTGAAGTTGGAAGAAGACGAACATTGCTTCTTTCTGCCAAGGGTTCTTAAAAATGTGGACATTCAACTTCAGTAGCACTTCTTTCAAGAACTTATGCCCTAATTTCTGGGTTTGGAAGATGTGGGAATCCAGCTTCTATGTAGATGACAGGAATAGCCCAAAGACATCAGAGCGTGTACACTGAGATTCCAGCTGTGGGCCAGATGGTCTGAATTTGGTAACATGGGCTGAACCAGGTGGGAACCCAGCGCAGCTGGAGGAACAAGGCAGGACATCCTTGCTCATCTGCTATTTCTGTTTTCTTTCTCCAGAGCCCTTGGAACCTCTAGATTGGGGTTTTCAGCTGTGACACTTTTGGACTAGATAACATTTTTGGACTAGACAATTCCTTATTGAGGACGGCTATACCGTGCACTGTGGGGTACTGCTGCCCCAGTTGTGACGATCAAAATGTTCTCAAACTTTTCCAGATGTCTCCTGGGGTTGGAGGGTGGACACAAAATCGATTACCCCAAGTTGAGAACCACTGCAGTAGTTGAATAACTTAACTTGAGCAAAATACTGATGGCTGCCTCTCCTAATTGGGAGGTGTGGATGAGTAAGGGAACTTTAGAGCTGTCAAACACCGGCAGGAATGGAGCCCTGGGAATTGAGGGGGAGAATAATAAAGGAAGGCTGTCCCAGGCCTGCCAATTAAGAAATTCGATCCTGTTAGTTCTCACATTTCTGGCTTTAGTATAATATTAAGAGACATTTTTGTTTGCTGTTATAACCAAGCAACTATTAATATCTAATAAAAACTAAGATGTATCCTTCTAAGCCCTTTATATGTTAACTTGATTGAATACACAAACCCTATGATGTAGGTGTCATATTATTATCTCCATTTTTCAGATGGGGGAAACTGAAGCACAGAAGGGTTTGGTAAACTGCGTTGCCTCTAGCAGGATTCACATGCATGTCACATGCAGGCCTTTCAGCTCTATTCTAGGCCTCTTCTTATAGGAGCTTGACATTGCTTCCAGAAATGAGCTAGATAGGACTTAGTGCATCTGTGTGCCTCACAGCTATGATCTATTTATCAGGTACTCTTTTAGTGCTTTCTAAGGGTATGTGGGTGCTGTGCTTAGTTACTCAGTCGTGTCCGATTCTTTGTGACCCCATGGACTGTAGCCTGCCAGGCTCCTCTGTTCATGAGGATTCTCCAGGCAAGAATACTGGAGTGGGTAGCCTGTCCCTTCTCCAGTGGATCTTCCTGACCCAGGAGTCAAACTGGGGTCTCCTGCATTGCAGGCGGATTCTTTACCAGCTGAGCTGGTAAGCCCTTCTAAGGGTATGCCAGGTATCAACTCTTTGCCTCTTGATTTCAAATCTACTCTTCATTGTCCTGTTTGTGATCCTAGAGCTGGACCCCATAAGCACTTCCCTTTAGCCAGCTGACTTTGCCACTGGAGGGACCCTGAAGAAAGAGGAGGCTTTGTTCAGTGAGTGTTCCTGTGTTCTTGTTCCTGCAACAAGTGCTCAGTTGGGGTGTGGGAAACCCATGGGCCCAAGTTTCAGCAACAGCAGGTTCCGTTCCCACAGGTCTCCTTGTTGGCTCCACAGTTCATTCAATATTACTTCCTGCAGGAAGCTTCCTAGCTGGTGCCCAGCAGGATTCCCAGTGAATTCAGTGGCATCCCTGAGGTTGGACCCTTGGTGAGTTGACCAGCCTGTCAAGGGAAAGTTCCTTGGTTCTCCAGTGCCCTGTAGGGAGCTTCTCTCTTGTTAGCACCTCAGGGAGCTTCTTGACCTCTACTGGAGCCATAGCCATACCCTCTGCAACAAGGTCAGAATCTCAGCCTTGGGAGCAGGGCTGGTGGGTGGTGGTGGTGAACTTTCGCAAACTTGATCCTTTTCCTCTGCCTCAAGCTCTAACAGTAACCATCCCAGTGTCTGCTATTCCTGTTTTCTTTAGTAGCTACTCCCATTACTATTTATAGCTTCATATATACATACATTTTTCTCTCTATAAAGCTTCCCCATATAAATTTATAAAGCATCTCCATTCAAATTACTCTGTGGTTACTGTCTCTGTACAAAGTGCTAGGCATTATTCCAAATTATTACTTTGCAAATATTAACTTATTCAATCTGTGTAGCAACCCTTCAAGATAGGTATGGTTATTAGTCCCATTTACCTGTGGAGAAATGGAGATATTGAGCTGTTTAGAAATGTGTCCACACTGACAGCCAGGAGGTGATGGGACCCTGATATGAATCCAGATAGCCTTCCCCAGGGCTGGGACTTCAGCTGCTGGTCTCTTCCCGTATTCTCTAGAATTGACAGACTGGATTATTTTGCACAAGTCATTTAGATTCCAGAATTCTCTAGCACATTGGAGTTGGTTATTCTTTCATAGTTGCTCTCTCTTCCTTGTATTTATTGAGTACTTACTATGTGCCAGGTCTGATGTTGAAGCTGAAACTCCAGTACTTTGGCCACCTCATGTGAAGAGCTGACTCATTTGAGAAGACCCTAATGCTGGGAAGGATTGAGGGCAGGAGGAGAAGGGGATGACAGAGGATGAAATGGTTGGATGGCATCACTGACTTAATGGACATGGGTTTGGGTAGGCTCCAGGAGTTGCTGTTGGACAGGGAGGCCTGGCATGCTGCAGCTCACGGGGTCACAGAGTCAGACACGACTGAGGGAGTGAACTGAACTGAACTGATGTGCCAGGTCTTCCCTTTTAGCTCAGATGGTAAAGAATCTGCATGCAGATGGAGGAGACTGGGTTTGATTCTTGGGTTGGGAAGATCCTCTGGAGGAGGAAATGGCAACCCACTCCGGTGTTCTTATCTGGAGAATCCCATGGACAGAGGAGCCTGGTGGCCTACAGTCCATGGGGTCACAAGAGTTGGACATGACTAAGCGACTAAACCACCACTATGTGCCAGGCACTAGCAGAGGAGTAATGATGTTATTGGCCAGCTTAATGGTAATTTACGAAAAGTACATGTTCTCTCAAAAGACTAGGAATAGTTAAATCTAACTCAAACTTAAGTTAAAAATAGAGTAGTTTTCTGTTCTTGACAGGAAGTCTTTTTTATGTTTATTTTCTGTAGAAGTGTCTTTGGTCATGGTTGCAATCATGGTACTAAAATATTTTTTTTTTTTTTTGCCAGAAATCTATGCACAGTCTCAGGCAAATACAGTAGACAAATTTGCCATTAAATTTATGTATTCTGTAAAAACTGTGTGTGGTTATTTCTGCTCTGAAACTTAAACTTGATAGTAACACTGAAAATGCTTCTGAGCTGTAGGAAGAAGCAGAGTTCACAGATAAGGGGACTTCCGAGAATCAGTCACCAGAAAGAATTAGTGAGAACCTTGTGTGTTTCTCTGACAGCGTGACTGAGTCCACGCTGGAGTGCCTTTGCCCGAGGGGCTGCTATAATGAAATTAAACTCTCATTTGGGCTAATCTGCCTCCAAGGATCAAGGACCTGGTTCTTGGAAACTAAGAATGGACAGAAAACTTCTTTAGGATTTATAAAGCTTTGCTGGGAAAAGCAAAAGTATGAAAAACAAAAATTCCTTTGAATAGTTTGCAATGAATAGTATTAAAATTGTGCTTCAAATGAAACCC
The DNA here is from genome assembly GCF_023091745.1 of Budorcas taxicolor. NCBI lineage: Eukaryota > Metazoa > Chordata > Mammalia > Artiodactyla > Bovidae > Budorcas > Budorcas taxicolor. The sequence continues at coordinate 133,495,583 of NC_068911.1, read as the reverse complement.
TGGCTAGCAACTCTTCCTATTTTTTCTCACCAAATTAGATCAGTTAAGATGGCTCAGTACTTTCTGAAAAATGCTAGAGCAAAGTATTAGTCATTGAATGATTATTATTTTTCATTATCTTTCACTGTGATATGGGCTTCCCTGGTGACTCAGATGGTAAAGGATCTGCCTGCATTGTGGGAGACCTGCATTCAATCCCTGGGTCAGGAAGATCCCCTGGAGAAGTGAATAGCTACCCACTCCAGTATTCTTGCCTAGAAAACTCCATGGACAGAGAAGCCTGATGGGCTACAGTCTATAGGATTGCAAAGAGTCAGACACAACTGAGTGACTAACACACTTGCTATTTTATAGTTTGTTTAGGAAATTTGGGAGCAAGTGACTGTTTCTTTCACCTTTATTGTTTGGCACCCGAGGGCAGCCTGGAATCCTAGCCTACCTGTGCCTGAATTTGATGTATAGGCTCTGAATCTAGTATGGTTATTAAAAAAAAAAAAGGTGCCATTATATGTTTTATGGATGCTGTCATTAGAGTATCTGCTGAGAAATGAAAATGTTACCATATCCAGACACAAGAGGGCACTCTAAACAGGCCAAGGAGGATACAGTATTGACAGGGAGGGATGGAGGGAAGGAGTAAGCTTAGTCAAAGGTAGTGTTGAATTCAGGCATCCCTCTGTCTCCACTGTTCCTTCTCCCCTCTAGACCACCCCACCTGCCGCAACCCTGCCTCCACTTTGCTCTAGGAAAAGAGCTGTTCAGGCCCTAGATTACCTCTTCACATGGTTAAATCGAGATTAAGGCTTTCAGAGTCAGAATTCCCAAATCTCTTACTTTGGCAAAAATCTGCATGTTGCCTTTGCTCTGCTAACTTTCCCCATTGGCCTCATTGGATATTGCTTCGCTAAGAAGGTTAAAATGGAATCTTTTTTTCTGATGCCAGCAGAATTGAACTGCTAGTGAACTGAGCTTTACATTGGATATAGAGTGTTATTTTTTTCCCTACCCACTCTCCCCCCAGCTCTTGTAAGTACAGCCTTTATTAAGGATGAATTTGATACAAACTTGTGTTTAACCCTCTGAACCTTGCTCAGCCCCTAGAATAGGCTGGATGATTGAGCTGGAGTATGGAGAGATTCTCAAATGAAATGTAAATTTGGAATGTAATTGGTAACCCAACTGAGAGGTTTGTCTTTAACAGATGGGAGTCTTGGTGATACAGTGTAGGTGAGTTTTGAAGTTATTCAATCTTCATGAGTACTAACCTCTACTAGAGGAATGTTTAAGAAAAAAGAATCTATTCTTCTGGCTACTCTGTCTTAAGTAAAGAGATTGGAGTGCTCATGGCCCATGGAATTTTTTTTAAGTTTGACACAGCTAAAAAGAATCGCAGAATTTAACCCAGATTTCTAGAATCACACCAATGATTCCATCAGAATAGACAAAGATATATATTGAAATTACCATTTCAAAAAATATACATTGGTAAATGTTTACATACCTGGGTCTACAAGAAAGGCAAAATCTAGGGAAAAACATAAACAGGTCTGCATATTTCTTAGCATGCTTTCTTGTTTCAGTAACTTGGAGCATTTGTTATGTGCTTAGGAACGTGACTGTGCTTTCTTAACCCTGAGAACAACGTGATGGGTGTGTCAAGGTTGAGAGGGGGTCCACCCCTGACAAAGACAGGTGTGCTCCTGACCTGGCAAACCCATTATTTTCCTGTTGCATGAATCACTTGACTCCTCTTTAAAGCTGCCACATTTATTTCAGCTGACATTTTCTGTGGTGAGCCAAATCTTGGTACACAAAATTTGTGCAAAGTCCTTCTGTCTTGTAAAATATAAATCCAGGGCCTCAGATGGACTAAACGGAGATTGCAGGCCCAAACGTTTATCTTTCTTATTTGAACGAACAACCCTTCCTTCCTTCCCGGAATGTGACTTAACATTTAAAATTCCTATTAAATCTCTGGATACACCCAGAGACCTCAGAAAGTTCTCTCCAGACAGAGCAAACATCCTCCTTGTATTTGGCAAAAGAAGAAACGGATGCTTGCATGGTGTGCAGACTCAGCTGCTCAGGGCTGCTCTTTGGAAGAGAAGCCCACTGAACCTGGGCTGCCAGAAAAAATGTTAACATTGAGCTGAAAAGAAGCATTTGCACTTGAAAGAGGCCAACAAATCTGCAGGATGCATGGAAGTTCGATGGAAGCAGTAGCCAAACTGAGTCACCTTGCACTCAGACTGGGGTACTTGGGGCTACTTGGGGTGTGGGCCCCTGGTATCCACTCTGTATTCCTCAGGGAACAGAAGCCCTGCTCCAGGCAGCCCCTGTGCTTTTGGGGAGCCTGCAACAACCCAACTTGGGGTGGACTCTGATTAGTCTATGCCCATTAGCACATCTCATTTGCTGATTGGTTGAGGGACAAGCCTACCCGCAATCTGGGGCAATGATATGCAAGACCCTCTCTGGGACTTTTGAGAAAGACACTTGCTCCTTGCCGCTGCTACCTGGAGAGCTTCTCTTTTCTTCTAGACCGTGTTGGGGGTGAACATGAATCTGAATCTTAGGATCAAGGCAGGTATTTCACCCCATTCTGAACACAACATCAGCCTAAGGAGGAAGGGAGAGCTAAGATAATCAGGAGAAAGGAGCTAGAATCCTGATTCAGTTGGACCCAAGGCATAATTTTATGCTGGGTTTTTCAGCCACTGAACTAATTAATCATTTTCTGTACTGTTTAAAGTAGGCTGAGTTGAGGTTTATATTACTTGCAACCAAGGTTTCCAAACTGCCAAGTCGTGTCCAAGATGATTGGGGTACACGTGCATCTGTATATGTGTAAGGTGCTGGCAAGGCTATGGTAAGGAATTCTTTCTTCCAAAAGGACCCTTGTTCCAAGAGAAAAGAGCATTGTTCAAAGCTCTGTGCCACAACCGCTTAAGTTTTCTTGAAAGTACTACATGGTACATTTTATGATAAGTGGGCTTCGATTAAAAAAAAAACAAGCCAGGTGTCAAATGCAGCATATTTTAATTTGTTTCAAATAAAGCAATATATGTATATATATATATATTTCAGAAAAACACCAGATGTTAAACTCTACAAAAGCGCATGTGTCTTCAGCAGATCATGTTTGTCTGATCAATAAGAATTTTGTTTCCAACATTAACTCTCTAAAGACGATCAATGGACTGACATCACTGCTACAACATAGGTTGCTACTGAGCCTCTGATCTTTAGCCACATCTTGATTTTCCTAACAAATGAGTAAATACTGCCTGGCTAAAATGCTGCAACATGTTGATGAGAAAAAGCGCCAACAGATCAAGCAAAGCCATGAAAGTTATGAAGCAAGCTAGAGCTGATTATTAGAATTAGTAAAAATGATTAAGAGAGGATGACACAGCCGTACAGGATTTGTGTATTCAGATTGACTCTCTTTTGGCAGCGAATTGGGTCAGCACCTCCGGCAGGGAACCGAAACTGAGTGAAAACGGCCTTTTTCTCCCTCTCTCCACGCTCAGGCCACCAACGTCACGGCCGGGACGGAGAGAACCGCGGCGTCTGTGGAAACTTCTATTCTGGTGGGGCAGAGGTTGCACTGGGAGACCCTGGCCACGTTGCCCCGGAAAGGCCTGGCCTCCGCGTGGTCCGCGGCGTGCTGCCTTCGCCGGGGCTTTTCCGGATGGGCGGGGGCCTCGGGGGTCTTCGTCCCCAAGGAGGCCTCTCGGTTTTTGGCGCCGCCTTTGTTTTTGGGACGGAAGCCGTTGTGTGGCTGTCTTCTGTGTTCGTGACGGTTGTTGCTCTTCGCCGTGGCATCGGCTTCATTACCACTGCCCTGGGGCTTGGCAGATCCATTTAGCCTGTTGTTGTGATACTGCGGATTAAATCTTCGTCTTTGGCTAGAAGACCCATTCTATAAACAGAAAGAAAGAAAGAAAGAAAGAAAAGAGGTAGATATTAGATGCCAACAAACTCCAGGTGACATCAAACCAGGGAAACCAAACCTCTAAGTCACAGGTCACCTTTTTTTTTTACACCCCAGAAGAATGTGACAACATGCAAATGAGGTCAAGCTGATAAAACCCTCAAGCTTAAAAGAATGGTGGACTGTCTTGTAAATGGAAGTTCAAGAAAATTGCTGATGTTGAAAGAGAGGTTACAGAAGTGTAAGACAGACAATTCCAGAACCAGGCCAAATAAAACCCATCAAGTATAAACCTGAAATAAAGAAATGTAACACAGAGAGGCAGGGGAATGATGGTTCTCTACCATACATATTTCTGGGACATTCTGTATGGACTATATAGATGCATTCTCATGATCACATTACCGGTTTACACACCCCTAGGTCTAAAGGGTGATTATCTCTGGAGGTGGGGACGAAGCTTAGGTGTGCAGGCAGGAGTGTCCATATTCCTATCTCTGTGCACAGCTCCCTCACAATGTGGGATGAAGCCAGAGTTGGGAAGAGACAATATTCAGACACATGGGATGTGGGCCTCTGCCTTTGTACTCCTGCCCTGGGCCCCGAGTTACTAGCGGTGGGTCTGCCCTAAACCAATACCATCCAATCACAGTACACAAACTAAGAACTTTATATATTTGTAACTTACAATATGATACATCCAGGGAAGTAGTCCAGACAGACCCTGAGAATAGGCTTGGGACATTTGGGAACAGAATTCCAGGATCTCGGGTATTTAGAGAACTTTCCAGAAGGGAGAGCGTAGATTCTGGGTAGTCACCTCTTAGTCTTACTCCGAAGGGAGGGCCATGGGCTGTGGCTGGGGAGGGCCAAAAGGGATTACTCTAAAGCATGGGGCCCAGAACAAGGGCCTTTCTTGGACTTAGATATATTTTCAAAATTAAACATGCTGTCACCTAAAATGCTTTGCTGAAAATGATAAAACAGTGAGAGCTGAAAATGTATCTATGTGGTTAACATTTAATTTGGCCTCCTTTGTTTTTAAATAAATTGTGACAGAAATACAAACTAAATTTTGGACTTAATTTTAGCATGGGGTTTAATAATGAGCAAGGAACAAAATCTGTGAAGGCGTATTTCAATGACAGTGAAACAGATTTGATTATGATCTTGAATCAAGGACTGTATGAAACACTCCTTGTCAAAGTGCAATTTTAAAGTTCATGAAGACATCTGGGGCTAGAGAAATGCCTGTCAGAGTCACTAATGAGAATTCTAACAGACCAAGACCACAAAAGCCAACAGGGCATCTGTTAGAAAACCAGCATTTTGGAATGCTTAAAAAAAGTCTCATTATTCAAGCTCTCTTTCTGAAAGAGGATGAAAAATATCTTTATAGCATGCCCAACTTCTGAATCATCAAATCCCATTTCGTGGCCATTTCGCAGGGATCACTTCTCAAGAATATAATGGAGAAGCAGAAGGAGAGAAGACTGTCCTTTGGATATTTCTGTTTTTAAGGGTCATTGTAATGAGAATTAATAATGTCATTTTGAAATGCATGCTGAAAGCCCGAGAGAAGAAAGAGCAGTTTGAACTAACTTTGGCCTCTTATGGATAAATTAAAGATAAATGGGAATTAAAGGATCTTAAAAAACACGCCAGATTTCTTCTCACTAATGGTGTCAGTAGCCTGGTTCTCAATCTTGTTCCCACGTCTGTGAGTCTTTTCCATGTGTGGGTCAGTTACCAGTACCTGGGTGGCACTCAAGTCATGAGAAATACCATCTCATGTAGAAGGACTCTTTGCTAATGCTGTCAAGTGTGTGAAGACCACTTCCTCCACAGGGGAGAGTGTCTGTGATGGGGACCAGATGGACTAGGGGAGCTCAGGGAGGCTGGCCAGGCACATGGAGGTTCCACAAGTCAGGCTGCTGCTGGGGGCAGATGGAGCCTGGGGTGACTAGCAGTGGCTATTTTCTTCTACTGCAAATGGGTGGCTTCTTGCCCAGGCAAGGCACCAGGGTCTGCGGGACCCCCGGAGGCAGGGCAGGGTGGCTTCCTTGGGGCGGCTTACCTGCTTATTAGCTGGCATGGCCTGGTGAGAGCTGTCGGCGGTGCTGGGAAGGTTGCTCGCCATTTTGGGGTTTGCTGCTTTACCTTCGGAGGGCTTGTTGTGACTCGATGACTTCCGGGTAAAGTTACTCTGTTTCCCAGAGGTGGCTGCGTGAGCGCTGAGCAGCGGCAGCAGGGAGCTGCAGGGAGTTCTTGAGGAATAGTTGTTCTTTGGATGTGTAACTGCAACAATAAGTGCTTGGTGTTAGGGCCTGTGCCTCAGTGGGCTCCCCTGGTGGCTCAGATGGTAAAGAATCTGCTTGCAGTGCAGGAGACCCAGGTTCGATGCCTGGATTGGGAAGATCCCCTGGAGAAGGAAATGGCAACCCACTCCAGTATTCTTGCCTGGAAAATCCCATGGACAGAGGAGCCTGGTGGGCTACAGTTTGTGGGGTCACAAAGAGTTGGACACAACTGGGCAACCAACACTCACTTGCTCACTTACTCACTCAGTAACCTGTTAGAAGATGAGAAGTTGGCAGGAACTTCATAAAAACCGTAAGGGAAGACTTTTTTTTTAAAGATGTCTTTGCAAAAGCACTTAGGTGCTTGGAACCACAAAATGTCTTCTGTGGGAATCAGTGAATAGCATAATCATTCAAGCTGGGAGACATTTGTAGGAAAAGAGACAAATCTGAGCAACTTTAATATTGTTCCTTAGGTTGAGAACCACCTAGGGAAGAGGGATAATGAAGCCCCAAAGTACCCTCTCAGCCCTGTCCACAATGTACTCTGCCCCTTGAGTTCCCCATTACCAAACTCATTCTTGCTGTTCCTGTCAGATCCCTAGACCAGTGGGCGCTACAGAGATGAAAAGCAACCTAGGGGCACATCCACACTTGGCCGGTCAGAGCCACGGTGCTGGGAGCACGGGGATGGAGTGATGCTGGGTGTCAGGGATCTTGTCACCCCAACTTTAAGGCCAGGCCTGCCAGCCAAGAAGATGCATCTTCTCTCTTCCATTAGAGCTATATTATCATTTGTTATCAGCTCTAGAACCCCACTGCAAATCTGCAACTCCAGTGCTAACGTCAACCCAGGCTCACCAGACAGATTCCCAGCAGGGATCAGGCAGGTCTGTTCAATGTTTGCTATCACCCCTCCCGCTGGTTTCTGAAAGGGGTGGTTTTGATGGGATGGTTTCTACGTGATAATGCTGAACTGGGGCTGGAGGGAATCAACTCAGGGATATATTCATGACCTTCCTGTCATAGTTCACCAGAATTTGACTGCCAGTCTGGACAGCAAGACCTTTGGATCTTTAAAATGGTCACCAGTTTTGAAAAGCAATTTTCTCTACTACCTTTGTTGGCTTAGACTTAATCCCAGCATTCTTCCTGAGGATCTGGAGCGTGGGTACGGATCACAGCACATTAGAAATGGAAAGGACTCGGATGTATCTCCAGGCCCTTCATCTGACAGGTCAGGTGTGATGGCATGTTGGGGGTTGTCCAAACAGGACCAGGGGATTTTAGTGGCTCTTTGCTAACAATGTTCAGTTTTCTAGGGGTCATTATTAGGGTCATTTTCTAGGGTTCAGTAGCTGTGGGCTTCCAATGTGCTCTCAACAAAGCCCAGAAGTAAAGGGCCTTTTGAGGACCACTGTCTCCCAACACGGGAGGCTGGGTTCCAGTTTTGGACACTTGGGATTTGGTGAGGGATGGTTCCTCCCACTAGGTGGCACTGGTGTGCTCTGGAGGAGAGCAGAGGACGCTGCACCGCCCTCCCCTCCTCAGATGGTGGGGTCACTTGGCATCTGGGGCTCGCCTGTTATCAAGCTGAAGTGGAAACTAGTCTGCGTAAATTTCCAACTGTGAATCATATAGTCTGGCTTTTTTCTACAAAATCTTGGGATGGAGAATGGCAAATGGAGTAGATTCTTTCATAAAAGAGGAAGTATATAGAAAAAAGAAAATAATTTAAAAGAAAGGCAGTCAGAAATTCAGATATTTGTCAAAGATAGGTGAACAAGGATGCTCACAGCAATGTTATTTTAATGGTGAGAAGATGGAAGCAACCTAAATGGCCACAATCCTGGGACTGTTTATGTCAATTATATTTAAGTAAATTATGGGTTAAAATACATTGACATGGAAAAATGTCAACCATATATTGTGAAATGATAAGAGCAAATTCTCTTACTATATATGTATGTCATGTAGTATAGTAAATAAGATGCAATATAATTAAATACACTGCATAATTTACACAATAGATTATATGTGCATAAAAGCATGAATGAGCCTCAAAAGTAATGTCGTGTTCTATTTAATATAGCTGTGTAATTTTTAGATCAATATTGTATTTTTTATACTCAGAGAAAAAATGTAATTTCCACTTTGAAAAAAAAAAAGTGCAATCAGATCTCCATTTCTTAGCTCACTATGAGGCTGTGGATATTCCATGTCCTTCATCTGTCCTTCCTACCTCCTTGTGACTGTCCTTGGAGCCACTTAATGCAGGTTCCCACCTCCCTCAGTGGGTGGGCTGGAGCAGGGGGGAAAGAATCAGCCAATTTTGTTGCATGTTAACTGCTCTAATTAAGGGAGAGGCTAGGGAACTGCTGAGCAGTGCCTGTGTCACACTCACACACACACACACACACACACACACACACAGCTGGGCCTTTCATGACAATAGCCCATTGTTCCCAGACTTATTAGGGAGACTTGCTCTTCCCATAACAGGTCTCTGTAGAACCAGACTTTTGAAATCAGAGACACTTGATCCGGCAATGCTTAAGAAAAGTTTGCAAAAGGTATAAACTAGTTGACCTGTTTTGTTCTGCTTAATAAATCCTGGAGATTTACTGATGGGCAGTGGCATTTGAAGACTCGAAGTTCCGATCTTGACATTTTTAGTGACTCGTGTCATGACCTTAGATCATTAAACTTCTTTAGACCTCACTTTAGCCCCCTGGGGGACCACACACCTGACATTTCCCATATGGACTCCAACAGCGCCAGTCTTACTCACACAGAATTATTTAGCAAGTATGCAGAACTCACTTTCTCCGCAGAGCATGATTTGGGCCTTGAGCTGTTCAATGTCACAGGAGAACCGGGCAGCTTTCCCGAGCTCTTCATCATATTTACGCTCGCTGACAAAGTGCTGCGGGGAAGAGACAGAACCCCATGATGACAGAAATGACTGGGACATGCTGCTGATCCATTCTCTCTGTTCTCCCGCCCCTGCTGTCGGTGTGAGAGCACCACCAGGTGGGGAGCAGGGTGACCCTGTGCTGGGAGGTGCCTTTCAAGAGGGCTTGGCTTTGTCCTGGAGCACGATCACCTTCTTGTTCTTGGGAACTTGTGCAGGTCCTGTCTTTACCCTACCTGGGCTTAGACAAAACTGTGGTTCAGGCCAGATGAGTGTCTGGACTCTTCTACTTAACCTTTCAGCATCCTATGCCCTCTTTCTGGCACTTCCTGTCCTGTTGTAAGTTGTGGGGTTGCCTTCTGGCCGTCTTACTAATCTGCCCAATGGCCTGCTCAGCTATCATTCCTCAAGAGAAAGTGTGTCAGCCTTCCTAGACATCGTCTCCATTTTTAATAGGGGACCAGGAAGTGGTAAAGAACCTGCCTGCCAATGCAGGAGTTGTAAAGACATGGGTTCGATCCCTGGGTTGGGAAGATCCCCTGGAGGAGGGTGTGGCAACCCACTCCAGTATTCTTGCCTGGAAAATCCCACGGACAGAGGAACCTGGTGGGCTACAGTCCACAGGGTCGCAAAGAGTCAGACACGACTGAAACAACTTAGCACACTTAGTAAGTCCAAAAAGCCTTTAGTAACTAGAAACCATTATCTTGAATGGTAGAATTTCAAGTGCTGTTAAGGGAAGTGGGAAAGAGATTACTTTTCAGTTCATTTAAAATTAAGATCTATGTGCAGATGACAGAGGGAGAAATACAGAAATAACTATGACTCAGTCCCTCTGTGAGTTTAGCAGGGAGTTCACCATGTGGCAAGAGAGACAGATACCATAAAATAAAATATAAGGTAGAATGTAGTAGGTGCTTTAGGAATATGAAAGGAAAGAAATTATTTCCTGCTGAGGGGAATTAGGGAAACAGTTATGTAAGAGGAAGCATTTGAGCTGGAACATTAAAAAAATATTGAACACTTACCAGACATGGGCCAAATTCTTAACAGATAATCTCATTTTTATCTGATCACGTTATTATGAAGTCAGTACTGTTATTAACTCTGATTTACAGAGGGGGAAATGAGGTTCTAAGAATCTAAGAGAATATGTAATTAATCCAAGTTTGCAAGAGTTGGGCTATTGCATTCCGAAGCCTGTGCTATCAACCATTTTACGATGAGTAGGGTTTTGATAGGTAGAAATGAAACTTGGAAGATGAGTGGATTTCAATAGAGCAGGAAGCTGGCAATTTCATATTCATCAAAATAAGTGTTTGTTATTTGTTTTGCCTTCCAGGATGTCTTTCTGGGTATCAGGACAGGTTTCACCAACCAGCCCCACTCTCTATTCTAATCTCCTTTGCGACCAGAGAATATCTGTGACATTGGAAGTGCATCTGTGTCCACAAGATGAAGGGTTTCTTCTACTGAAGCTAATTAGCAATGGTCATAACATACTGGGACTTCCTAGGTGGCTCTAGTGCTAAAGAACCTGCCTGCTAATGCAGGAGACGCGGGTTTGATCCCTGGGTTGGGAAAATCCCCTGGAGGAGGGCATGGCAGCCCACTCCAGTGTTCTTGCCTGGAGAATCCCTGTGGATAGAGGAGCCTGGCAGGCTACAGTCCATGGGGTCACAAAGAGTTGGATACCACTGACGTGACTTAGCACACATGCTCACATAATCTATACTGGAGTCTGGTGGTGGATTTTGTTCTGAATGGAAGAGTACCTCAGTGGGGAAGACCAGATCTGCTCTAATAACTCCAGTCTTAGGGTGGATGACTGAGCTGGAGGAAGACAGTGGAGGCAGAAAGGCTGGTCGGGGAGGCCGTTACAATCGACTGGTTGGAGGCAACAAAGACCAGGAGGGCAGGTGAGAAGGGAAAGACCTCTAGAACTTCTCAGAAGCTTCAGGGGAAATCTTCATCTCCACCGGGCTCCCTTTCATGTCTAACCAGGACAGAGGGGACCAAAGAGTCACTTGCCACTTTCTACTATCCCCAACCACTTTCATGCTGGGATGGGCAGACAACCCGAGTTAAAAAGCTAGCAGCAAATGTGTCTGCCTTCAATGCGGGAGACCCGGGTTCAATCTCTGGGTTGGGAAGATCCCCTGGAGAAGGAAATGGCAATCCACTCCAGTATTCTTGCCTGGAGAATTCCATGGACAGAGGAGCCTGGTGGGCTACAGTTTGTAGGGTCACAAAGAGTTGGACACAACTGGGTGACCAACACACACAAATGTGACTTCAGAGCACCCCAGTTCCCTGGAAGTTGATCAGAAGCAGGGGTGCATGTGTATGTGTGTATGTTGAGTATACTAGAGAAAAAGAGGGTACGGAAAATTTATTAACTGTAACTTCCTATCTTGTAGATACTTTTTCTGCCTTTCTGGTGACAACTTCTCCTTCTGGTAACTGCACCCCAACACAGTTTTGAAGATTCACAGCATTGGTGGATCTGTCAATCAAGACCTCTCTTGGCCAAATGGCGGACGTGATCCAAATGGAGGCAGTTCAGAATCTCTCTCTTTGGGATTTGAATCAAGAGGGGGTGGCTCAGAGGGTGATGACATCTGGAGGTCACTCACTCGGATGGTGGCTGGAAGAGTGTCTGGTAATTACTGCTGCCTACATTCCTGGCCAGTTGTAGCCTGGAGTCTTCAGAGCACACTTTGCTTTGGGGAACTACCTTCATATTTTTTCCAATTCTGCTTGTTCCAGAGGTTAGCAGAGTCAGCTTCTGTTGTGTGCCATTGAAGAAATCCAATAAATACATATTTGTGGGTGGTATTCTAAATGAAAGGGCAAGTAAGCTAGAAAAGGATACAGGGAAGAAGTTGCCACATATTGTGCCTTCCCTAGAATCCTCACTGTTATACTAGGTTCACACTTTGTGTTCACATGTGTGTGGTTTATATGCATAAATTACATATGGTGAAAATAATATCCCCTTTCCCAGATATAACTTATGGTTGAATACATTTTATTTGGGTCACTTTCAATAGCCTGTACCTCTCCTCTGTAATGCTATATCCCTTCAACCCATAGTATATTTAAATACAGTGATTAGGTGGTTCTTCACCCTTCTGTATTCTCAATTTCAACCCTGTGAAAGAGAGCGGGCTGTCTGATTTAGATCCTCAGAGAGCAGTGCTCTGTGGATGCAGAACAAACATAATAGGGATCAGAACTCTGGCTCAGGGTTCAGGCTGTGATATTTTAGAACTGACCTTAATTTCTGCCCTGAGTTCGGCCAGCTGCATCTCTGCCATCTGACTGGCTAGATCAGTAAGTCTTTTTAGTTCTTCTGCTTTCTTTTGACGAGCAGTCAGGATTTCCACTGCCAAATAAGAAGGAATAATACATTAACGCCAAGGATTTAGACATATTAAATGACCTAATTTCTTGGATCAGTTTTCCGTCTGCAGACTGATCACTTTGTTGGGCTATGACTGTTTTCTGAATTGGTCACTGAGGTGGGCTGTCCCTGGGTGCTCAGCACCAACCACTCATTTCCATATGTCTTCATCCACCACGCGTCAAACCAAACATGGTCCTTTCTGATTCACTGTACACCCACAGTCTTCTTCATTTTCCCCACTGGCATCTGATCTCACTTACTTAATTTGGACTTTCAGATTTGTGCATTACTCAGAACAACAATCTCCAAGAAGAGAAACATACAAATCCTATCTGAATGATACTGCAGAGACAGGAGTCCACTAAGCAAAAGCCATTCTTCGGCGTGTGCTGTACTATTAAATTTGAACACTGGCCTCTCTGAACTTAACACATATTCATGTAGGGCAACTAGCTGTGTTATTGAAATATGACATAAAAGTTTTCTTTTATTAGCTTTCTGTGAGCTAGAAAATGCCTCTGCTTTTGCTACTCTGCAGATTTGTTTCCATTTTGCAACCAAAGAGAAGTTGCAGACCAGAGTGTCTTGTTTTTGTTACGTGTCCACAATGGAAAAATTTCCAGAGTGAGTCAAAGCCTGCTTGAACTGAATTCATGTGCACTCTTTAGCATCTGCACATACAGAGAAGACACAAAGGAGTTTTCACCATCACATTTCACACACTTGCCAGTTGAACTAAAGGTTCAAGTAGATGTACGAGCCCACAGGTTAATTCGTATGTTTGTGTATGTTCTCCAAAAGATCATGGAGCTCAAAGCAATCAAAGCAATGAACACAAATATGTTGGGTGAGATTTAAATAAGAAGTTTGATTTTATAATACATAGACTTGCAGTTCTCTCATTCCAGTCACATATGGATTGCCTTCATTTCTTTTGCACAAAGATTTTGAGTTATAACAAAAGAAAAGTCCATCTAATTAATAGGATATGCACACGGAATTCACATTCCTGTCTCAGCTGAACAAAGGTCAACTGCTTTATTAGACCAGATTCACAGAGCACATGCCCAGCAAACAATGTGATTTCCCATTGTAAGAGTTCTTAATTTATAAATGTCCAAAATAGTCACTTCAAAAACCCCCAAAGATGTTCAGAATCAATCAAGAGTTAATATTTCCTGCAAACCACAAACCATTCTTCAGACAGGCTGAGAAACATCTTTTTTATGCTGATACCAATGTCAAGATGTCAGTAAAATAACTGATCTGTAACTCATAAAGGCTAATCATCTGCCAGACTACTCTATTCATGCTTTGATTATTTACTGGGATGCCCCCTGCCTCCCATTTACAATACCATGTATCTGGGCAGAGGCTGAGCTGTGCCTGGTAGCACTTTAGGATACAGAGGAGCTGGAGAAAGCTTGTCCTGATGATGGGAGGCAAAGGAATTTTCATCGTATTACTGAATGACGTCCCAGGTTACCCAGTCACACTGGAAGTCACAAAAAGGTAGCCTACTATCACTTTTGGTGACAGGGTACATATATTTTGTTTGGGCCACACACTGTTGTTGTTCAGTCGCTCAGTTGTATCCGATTCTTTGAGACCCCCATGAACTGCAGCAAGCCAGGCTTTCCTGTCCTTCACTGTCTCCCAGAGTTTGCTCAAACTCATGTCCACTGAATCCGTGATACCATCCAGCCATCTCATCCCCTCTTATCCCCTTCTCCGCCTGTCCTCAATCTTTCCCAGCCTCAGGGTGTTTTCCAATGAGTCTGCTCTTTGCATCAGGTCCACACATTACTTTTACAAATAAATTGCCCTTATTTGAAAATTAAGATATTCCATTCAAAAGCTGGATTTCTGGCTGTTATTTCTGGCCACAGTTGGCCAAGCATTCCCATATCAAAACCACTCTAGCTGAGGAGTCGCTGCCATTTTTACATGGAGCATGACATCCAGTGTGCCCTGGTCCACTGCTCCTCTGCCCCCACTCACCCTGTTTGACTCACTAATGGTACCTTCCTGGCCCCTGTGGGCATTTCCAATTCTGGCAGAAACTGCACATTTAGTTCTTTGTATTTATGATAACTAGGACCTAGTACACAGTGGGTGCCCAATATGTTTGCTGAATGAAAGATTCCAATGAGTGGATCAGTGCATTACTTAATAGGAATATGCAAAGAAAGGCAGAAGTTCCTTTTCTACAGGGCCACTTAAGAATATCTAGGACTCATACCTTTGATTGGGCTTCCCAGGTAGTGCTAGTGGTAAAGATGTCCAATGCAGGAGACATAAGAGATGCAGGTTCAATTCCTGGGTGGGTAAGTTCCCTGCAGGGAGTAATGGCAACCCACTCCAGTATTCCTGCCTGGACAATCCCATGGACAAAGAAGCCTGGCAGGCTACAGTCCATGGGTCGTGAAGAGTTGGACACAGGTGAAGTGACTTAGCATACACTCACACATACCTTTGATTAATCAATTATTTCCCATTATAATTCAACATATGGGTGGGAATAAAGCCTAGAAAATGAGAAAATGATTCTTGAGTAGGAAGATGAAATGAGGTACTTTCCTCTAGCAAGAGATAAATGAGAAATTCTGAAGGTCCAGATTTGATGAGCAGCTAGAAAGGGGTCAGTAGACCCCGAGTGACTACATGGTTAAACAGATCTGACTTTTCTTAACGGATCATTTGTCGGACTGGTGACAATTAGGGGTGATTGTTCTTTTTGATTACGTAGAATTTGGGCATTCATACCAAACAAAAGATCTGGTAGAAATAGATATAAATGGGCCCTAAAATAGGAATGCAGGTGCAAGATCACCAATAAATTCCGAGTTTACACTCATGCAAATGTGCATGGGAATGAATACTTTGCATCAGCAAGTATTGGGATGAGTTTTACATATAGTCTCATTAACATTTCAAAGATTTCCATTATGAAAAAGCCCTAAAACTTGAGATCAAAAGCCAATATTCTCTGGGGGAGAAGTCAACATTTTCACCTCAGAAAAATCAGACAGAAACAGAAAGCAAAACCAAAACAGATCAGTTCCTAAAATTCATTGATCCTATAATTCAAAATAGAATAAGTATGCTTTGAAAGCACCATCCTTTCAGAAATTTGTAGAAGGAAACAGTTCCATATGGCTTTAGATTTTCACTGCATTCAAGACTCGATTAATATTATTTATGTAGTTTTATAAATAGTCATCTGGTATGCTGAAATCCATTTCCTCAATAGGATTTATACTTTCCTTCAAGTTTCTGGAATACATTGGAAGCTTGTTCATATTACCTGAACCATAGAAAATTTCAGGGCTTCTTGAATAATATCCCTTAGCAGAGGGTGTATTTGAAATCCTGGGGGTTAGGGGACCAGGAGCAGGGGCAGAAGTAGCTCTTTAAACACAAAGTGTCTTTGAAATCCTTTTGATTCCTTAAAAATTCTGGTGAGTTTTGCATTTTGCTTCATAATAAATCTGTGTTCCATTAATATAATGTTTTCTTCCCATTTCTGGTAAATTCGACACTCTGGGAACATGCTTGTCTAGGCCTCCAATTCCCTGGGCAGCCAAAGTTTGAGATCATAGCACTACAGCATCTTCAGTTCCTTCATCTGTAATATATAATAACTGTATACCCCTCACAGGATTATTATGGAACTAAATGAAATAGCCTATGTGAACTGTTTTGACTAGTATACTAAAAAACCCTAAATAAAAATACTATTAATAAAGTGAGATATATTTATCTACTCTCTTATTGCAGTTGCATTAATGCTCACTAATACTGGATCCCACAGCCCATGGATACTGAATTAACTATAATGATTCACTTAACACAATTAAGTACTCACAGTCTTCCCAGCTTTGTGTTAGGTGTCATGAGGAATAGAGAAGCTTACGTTATAATTAGGGAAATGTGGCTTATATCATGTGCAGGAAATGGAAAATGTGGAAAATATCTTGAGACCATAGATAAGGAGGCTCAAAATGGTGGTTGTAAAGACAATTTGGGGCTTCCCATGTGGTGCAGTGGTAAAGAACCTGCTTGCCGATGCGAGAGATGCGAGAGATGCGGGTTCGATCCCTGGGTCAGGAAGATCCTCTGGAAGAGGGCATGACAACCGGCTCCAGAATTCTTGCCTGGAGAATCTCATTGACAGAGCGGCCTGGTGGGCTATGGTCGACAGGGTTGCAAAGAGTTGGACACGACTGAAGTGACTTAGCACTCACAAAGACAGTTCAGTACTTTATAGAGAGATTTAATGGTTTCTTCTCTCCGTAAAGAAGACTCACGGTTAACAACGTGTGTCACCTGAGAGAGGCTGCATAACTTACCCTCTGACCCCTGTTTTCTCAGGGGGTTGAACTAACTTCTTTACTAAGATGAGCTTTCTCTTTTGGACACACTGCATCAGGCACTGTGCTTAGGGTCCGACATGTCTCTTCTCCTTCTATCTTTACAGTAACTATTTGAGATAGACACAATTGTTATGCCCCCCTTTCCTTTTATTTTTAATTTTAATAACTTTCTATTTAACCCAGTATATCACAATATATCATTCTTTCAACAGGTCAGCCATACAGAAATTATGAATGTGATATTTACTTTTTTTAAAAAAGATATTCAGTCTTTGAAAGCTAGTGTGCATTTTACACTCATAGCACATTTCAATTTAGCCTAGCCATATTTTAAGTGCTTGGTAGCTGCGTGTGTTATGTCCCCTTTTCTGATAAGGAATCTGGCTTTGAGAACATCACAGAATAGTTCAAGGTCACACAGCCAGCAAATGGGTGGAACTTGGATGTGATTTCAGTTCTGTTCACCTCCAAGGTAAGTGAGCTGGCTTCTCCAGGGCGTTGGGCAGTTCTACACCAGGATAGATTCTTGAAATTAGGGGTATCCTGTGAACCCATCTCGCTGGGTCACCTAGCCTGAAAGTTCTGAGTCTGCAGGTCCAGACGTATCTGTCTGCGGTGCGTCCCACTCTCCACCAGTGCTTAGCACACACAGAGCACACAGTAAATGTTCACTGACTGAATCAGTTTTAAAAATAGGGATGCTCTCCAGAGATGCCCCAAATCCCATAGGGCTTGGGATCGAATATTATTGTCCCAAGGAGGAAGAATGAACACTTGAAATCTGAAGCCTTCTGTTAACCTCTGAGAAAGTGATGTGCTAGTAACTTTCTATTTTGGTGCTAGAGAAACATTTGTGTTTGCGTTGGAAGTTAGCATTTTTGTCATTAGAAAATGGAACTGAAAATAAGCTGTACCCAAGAAATAGGGAAAATCCTGTCATGGGGTAATCTACTGCTACAGAAGAAATCAACAAATTCCATAAAAATAAGATGCTTTCACAATAAAAGGGATTGTGAAAATATCTAAATATTCCAAAGCTTAACCCCGGATCATATTTAGTTTTATTTAATAAAACCTGCTGTATTTTAGATTCTAAAATGTTGTTTAAAATTATTTAGAAAAGTCATCTAACAAAAATAATGACAGCTATTTTTCATAAAATGACTACTGAATTATGGCCAAGGGCCAGGCAAGAAAAATATTAAAAGAATGAAGAATTTAGTCTGATCCTCCACTGATAAAAAAAAAAAAAAAAGGCACTGAAGTCAAAAGTACAAGAATTTAGCTGAAAGCTGGTTGGGGATGCAGACTGCCATTTATCCAATTTATGAGATAAGATTTGGGTAAGGATGAAGAATTTAAAATGCCTAGGAGATGAAAATTGTAAAACTAAATCCCAGCTGAAAAATATGGTCTTAGGTTTCCCATTAACAAAGCAGATGAATTTAAAAATAAAAGAGGGATCAACATGTCCACTTGTGTTTGAATTTGACTGAGCAGTCTTGTCTCAGCTGAAATTTCCAACTCATGAATCTCAGCCTATCTGAGATGGCAAATCCACCCTACTGGCTGTTGAGCAACTTTACAACAGTGGAAAGGTTTAGAAATAGGTGTAAAAATAGTAAAATAAATCAAACCCAGAGTACTAACATTTTGTGTTAAATTTAGAAAAAATTTTGTAATGATCAAGACTGCCTATGTGTGTTCATTACTTTATATATAGAATATTCTGTATCTTAAAGCAATCTCACTTGTGATTTCAATTTAAAACATTTCTTTTGGAGTGTTAAGTTGGTAGGTGTCAGTGAATTCGACTGAGTTTGTAAACAGAATTGGAGTGTTTTAAGAGAATTTCATTTAGTACCTCTCTGAAAGTGAGAGTGTTAGTTGCTCAGTGGTGTCCCACTCTTTGCAACCCCATGGACTGCAGCCCACCAGGCTTCTCTGTCTATGGAATTCTCCAGGCAAGAATATTGGAGTGGGTTGCCATTCCCTTCTCCAGGGGGTCTTCTCGACCCAGGAATGAACCCAGGTCTTCTGCATTACAGACAGATTCTTTACCATTTGAGTCACCAGGCAATTATTAATCTTATAAGTGTTGGTTAAGAGCTTGGAATACTTTGCTGGTTAGGTTTGTGAGTTTGCCTTCTCAGGTTTCTGAAGTGCTTGAGAAAATAAGCTATGTTAAATTTACAAATGTAATTCAAAATATTATATTTTAAAAATTTAATATTCAATATCATTTTAAACCCAGTCAATTGTAAGTAGTCCTATTTAGGCACAAAAGTCTCCTGGACTTTAAATAAACCCAAGTGACACCTATTTTTTGCTGCATGCATTGCCCTCTGCTCAGTGGGTGCTTCTGTTCCATCCTTTTGGCCCCACTCAGAATCTGACTTAGATGGTAAAGAATCCGCCTGCAGTGAAGGAGACCTGGGTTCAATCCCTGGGCCAGGAAGACCCCCTGGAGATGGGAAAGGCTACTTACTCCAGTATTCTTGCCTGGAGAATTCCATGGACAGAGGAGCCTGGTGGGCTACAGTCCATGCGGTCACAGAGTCAGAGATGACCGAGTGACTAACACTTTCACTTTTATTCAGAATCTGTATCACTGTCATCTGACCTATTGATTACTTCTGATTGGGAGGCTCCTAATCGAACAACCATGTGTCTACTTACTGGCTTCTTCTTTAACTTTATCCATTTCTGCCATTAATGAAACTTCTTTGTCAATGATGCTGGGGGAAAAAAAACACAAAAGCAAAGAATGCTTAATCAAAGATAAACTTTTGATAGGCATAGGAAATAAAATAAAAATTATTTTCATTAAACAAAATACAAGATTACCATAAATATTTCTATGTTACAATGCCAGCAGTAGGCTCTGCCTTTCCAAAAATGAGGCAACATGGAAGGGATGCTCCCAGTGTTACACAGTGACATCTGCTGATTAAATCATTGTCAGCAAATCTAAAAACACAAGCCTTTTCAGACTTTCAGAATTGCACTGCTTTGAATTTCAATTTGGGAGTATTTTTGCCCTATGAATTTTCAAAGTTCCAAAACAATATAATAAGTATCTACAAAGCTGGCACTCAGGTTATCAAGGCCAGTAATTCTCAAATGTCTCTATGGTTCGCTCTCCCAGAATCGGTCTGGGAGGGAGAGAGAGGGCCCAGTTCTGATGCGTGGGTCCTAAGAAACATGGGTCTGGGTCAATCCATCCACATGTTCTGTATTGAATCCATGCTTTCTTGTTCACCCAAATAATCATTTCAAGGTCAAATTAACCTTTTCCATTGTATTTAATATATTTATTGGTTAGTCCTTTAAAAAGGTATGATCTGGAAAAGTAATAATTATCTGTCCAAAAGTTCCTCTCTCATCCTAACTCCTTGCTCCCCTTCCAGAATCAACACATCACAAATCACTTATATATTCTCACAGATTTTTATGTGTATGTAAGTAGAGATGCCAGACTTTTAAAGTTTTCATCTCAACCATAAATATTTCAATATAGATAGTTCAAAGATAAAAACTTTGGGGGGATGTAATTACAGTATTACTACAATACCTAAAAACATTAACAGTAATTTAATGTTACCAGATATATATTCAGTATTCAAAATTTCCTATTTACTCCATACATTTTTTTTTTAACTGTTTGAACCAGGATCTAAATGAGGCCTGTTCATGACAATTGGTTGACAGTCTCCTATATCCATTTTAATCTATACATTTCCTCCCATTTCTCTTTATTTTTTTTCCTTTGAAATTCATTTGTTAAAAAAACCAGGCTATGTATCCTGTAGAGTTATTCAAGGTCTTAATTTTGCAGACTACACGTCCATGGTATTATTTAACCCAATCTTTTCTATTTTCTATAAATTTGCTATGATATAGAAATTTGATTAAATTCAGATTTGTTTCTTATTTCAGGAGAAATTACTTTATGTTATATACTTCTATCAGCAGACACATAACAGGACACACTTATAAATATTCCTCTTGAAAAAAAATTAAATCTGAATGTGCTCAGACTTCTACATTTCAAAATAAATGTAAAGGAAATACAATGAACATCTCTAATGATTATTATATTAGTAACTGTTGGTGGTCATTGCCTAGATCAACAGGATTTGAAAAATGAGAATATCTGAATTCTCTCAATCTTTCATTTATTTACTGAAAACTTCCCTAAAGAGAAACCTTCCTTTACCAACTATTTGGTTATCATGAAGTACAGTTTGCATAGATGAGTCAGGATAAATGTTCGGTTCTCTCCTTTTATTTATCAGTTTTCCAAACAATAGTCGGTTCCTGCAAAAGTAATCAATTAGATGATTTTTTTGCGGTTTGTATAGTTTAATTATGAAGCCATATTTAACGTGCTTCAATACACTTCAGTTATTATCCTTATTACTTTATTATACTCAGATTGTTCCAACAGATGTACTTTTTGTTCTCCATCAGAAGTACTTTTAAAATTGAAAGTGTGTTGAAAGTCTGTTTCCCCTTAAGAGAAAATATTGTGTATTTGTCAAGGTAGGAAGTGGTTCCTGGGATGTAACTATGTCTAAGAGTTTAGGGCTCCTCAACCAATGATATAACCTAAGCACTTGCAGAGTAAGGACTGTTTGCTGAAGAGCTTGGCTCTTTCCAACCAGGAAATCCTAATGGAAAGAGCTGACGTGAACAAGGAATGGCAAATTCTCCAGAATTGGGCTTGAAGCCTAAACCATCAAGCGCAGACACGTGGCTTAAGGTCACTGGCTATGACCATTTTGGTGTAATTAGCATATTAGGAGGACTGTGCCTAATTTATTGACATTAAGTACATATGATACCAGTGTGTTCTAAATATAGAAAATACATGATGCAGAAAGATGGATGGCGAGAAGAGTCTTTATCCCATCTCTGTCCCCGTTTACTCAGTCCCTGTGCCTGGGGGTATCTATTTGCTACCAGTTTCTTGCGTTTCTTTCTGGAGATCATACACCAGCATATGTTCATGAATTGTATGAAATGCTGGGTTAAGTCAATAGGCTTGTACTCCTGCAATTATCAGGTATTTAGCTATCCTGTAAAGTTCACGAATGCAGCTACATAGAGGCCAAGTGAATGGAGCAGGCAATTCTATGCTAGTTTAGGAAAACAAGGGTAATGGATAAGCTGGTAGGGAGCTTAGGTGAGAACCTAGAGATCTGGGGTCAGGAGCCCAAATGACGACAACACGCTAAGCTATTCTGCTTGAGAAAATGCTTTAAATTTTTATAGTCAATCCTGAAGGAAATCAACCTTGAATATTCACTGGAAGGACTGATGCTGAAGCTGAAGCTCCAATACTTTGGCCACCTGATGTGAAGAGCCAACTCATTGGAAAAGACCCTGATGCTGGTAAAGATTGACGGCAGGAGGAGAAGGGGATGAAAGAGTATTAGATGGTTGGAGAGCACCACTGACTCCATGAACATGAGTGTGAGCAAACTCTGGGAGGTAGAGAAAGATAGGCGAGCCTGGTGTGCTGCGGTCCACGGGGTCGCAGAGTCAGACACAGCTTAACAACAGAAAGGGAGATGAAAAGAGAGAGAGTCAGCCAGGACGGTGTAAAGGTGAAGAGGCTGGGAGAAATGACTGGTAGTGAGGTAAGCAAAGGAGCTTTCAGAAGCAGGAGGACCACATGGGCAACTGTGAGGTGTCCACTGTGTGGTGTGTGAGGTAAGCCTTGCTTGGAGCATCCAGACCTTCACCACACTTGGTGTGAATGGTCTGAGTGTGTGTGGATACACACGCACACACACCGCCCACAGACCCTTGCACACACAGACTGAGGAAGCGGCTGAGTTTCATGTCTTTATCAGTGCAGGGCTGAGGAGATGCGAAGAGGTCACAGCCTGCTGGCAGGGTGCAGGTGAGAATGCGGGGGTCTGGCCCACATCCCTGAACTAACACAAATCTCAGGGCTCTTGACTTTCTGCACACATGGAACTGGAGTCCAGGGGGCTGGGACTCTGCTGACTTATGGCTGCAGGTCACGTGAGACTTGCTCTATTCTCTTCACCAACACAGGTAAGCCGGGTTGCCCAGTTGGGGTGGCTATACAGGATATGCCACAAAGAGCATGAGGAAACTCTAGTCTGTAGAGACTGACATACCATTCAGCCACTGGCCAAATATTAGCTGAGGGTGGGGCTGGGGATACAGCTGTGGATTAAAAAACCCAGATTCCTGTCATCCTTGTGGAGCCTACATTCTTTTGTGGGAGCTGAGAGGAAGAAGGTGAGAGGATCTGTTGAGCTTCTGGGGGAAACAGTGAAATACAGATGGAGAGAGAAGAAAATGACAATGGTGAGAAGAGGAACTTAGGATTCCCCACCCTCCATCAACCAGAAGGCTAAGATTAGAGTCTCCAGGTTCTGAGATAATGCAAGGTGCACGTGATACCAGATGGGGTGTCTTTAGATTTCAAAGGACAGGATGGGGCAGACTGCAGTCAGAATGCCACGACAGCCTCCACAATCCCCACGGCCTCAGTCCCCAGACAGGACCACGGACCCTGCGGGCTGTCCATGTGCTGGGTGAGGAAGATGGTGTAGGAAGGGGCCTTTGCTAATTTATCAGCTATAAGATCACAGTTAATTTTTGTTGATTAAACTTGTTAACATAATTATGTGCTCAGAGAGTTTATAAGATGGACATTTGGGGTATAATCTGTATCCTTAGGTCTAACATGTATTAAACAAAGCTGGACATTCACACCACGGTTAGTTCAGGCCTCCTGGGCCAGCAACAGCAGGGATGAAGGCCACACACAATAAATTGTTAATCTGTTTAATGCCCACTGGAGGATGTGAAAAGCCTGTGAAGTTGACATCAAACTATGCCTCCACTCCTCTGGGTATTTCAACAAAAAGACCGTCCTCAAGCATTTTAGTAATTCAAGCACTGCTATGTATGATTGCTTTCAAAACTCATGCATAAAGGCGAGCCAAGGGATCTCTGCTGCGTCAGGACCCTGCCCAGAATATATGAGCTGGATGCAAAGCAGGATTAAGGTGCTGGCCCCAGGCAGCGCCCCAGGACCTCTCCTGTGAGAATCAGTAAGGTGAACCTGAGAATTCCACTGCATTCTTTTGTCCTTTCAAGGCAGCAGGTTTCTGGAAGGGAAGAGTAAGGGACGAGGATGTGGGAGTTGCAAAGGAGGATGGGACAGTAGAGGCTGGCCAGTCCTCTGGCAGGCTGTCAGACAGCAAGGAAACAGCATCATAGCGTGCTGAGAGCCAGTTCAAAGGAAGGTCCAAGCGGAAAGGCTGTGTCTAATACCTTTATGGCTGCTCCCTGAGGCTTGCAGGATCTTAGGTCCTCGACCAAGGATCAAACCCGTGCCCTTAGCAGCGAGATCATAGAGTCCTAACCACTGGACCACCAGGGAAGTCCCCGAGCCTAACACCTTCTAAATGCCCACAGTGCCTGCTGTCATGCCCAACTTTCTGCGCAATTTCATCAGTGCCATTCACAAGTCCCACGAAAATTTCTTAGAGACACGAGGACAGAGATACACACTGAAGGGCTGTCTGATGGGAAACAACTCTGTGGGCTGGGCAAGGGCAGAGGGTGCTGGGCAAAACCCAGGAGGGAGTTAGGAGACGGGGAGGGGAGGATGGAGGAATGGCACTGGAGAGTTGATGAGCCACAGAAAAATCAGTGTCACTGTCCCATCCCTGCTGCAGAAACAGAAAGGTCACGTGTGGGCTTCCAAGGTACCACTGTGTGTAGACAGACAGCAGCCTCCAGATGAGAGCTGTTTGTAACTTACACCCCAAGAGTGTGCCCTGTGCCCGCACATTAGGGAGAGCATCAGTGCATCACTACAGTGAGTTCATCAAGCGTCCTAACAAACACCCTGGGAGGTATGGGCTCCTCTCTCCCCTCACCACGGGGCTCTGGCACATGCCCTTCCTGTTGCTGGAAGACCTTTCCTCCCCAACCCTGCCTTTCTTCATCTCCTTCACTTGGTGGCTTTCTTCAGGTCTCTGCTTAATCATCCATTCTTCAGAGAAACTCTGATGGAGTTTTAAAATACTTCCATTCTTAGACTTTATGATCTTAGACTATTGTGGGCTGCTCGACAAAAATGGCTTGATAGTGATGAATGGAAGGGAAGACAGCATATTCATTTTTCTACAGCATAACAGTAATGAAACTCCTTAATTGGTATATTGTAGTGCTTGCATATAAATCATGTTTATGCAAAAATTTATATAACTTTTGTCACTGATGGAATCTAATCATTTGAGACACAAGCTTATGAATAAAAAGTACAATGATATTCACAAAACCTCACAGGGTTTGGCTCAGAATCAAAACATATAGAGAATGATTCTGTTTGCAAATTGGGAGGGTAATAAATTATTGAAATTTGTACTTTCCCCATGCTAATCATCTGCGATTCTAGATTTGGGGTATATTTGCTTTTCAAAGGTGACACTTGGAAGAAACATGGAAGTCTTTAATCAGCTTTCTGCTGACCACTGAAAGTTTTCTAAATGGCTGGATAAAATCCTCAGGAGGGCACCAGACTGAAGACAGACACTATCAAACATGTTCTACATAAACTGAGCTCACAAAACACCCATGCTGACCTCACATGTTTCAGACGTGCCCTTTATCCTTCCAAAAACACATCTTCTCGTTTTATCTAAACTTTCTAGATAGTAAAATTTTATCCTGTTGCCGTAAAAAAGCTTTTATTATTAAAGCAATAAGGTGTAAGGAGAGGAAGATTACCATGGCCAAGGCTTTAGGGTTTATTATATAGTTAATCACAGAGATAAAGCGTCATTTTATAAAAATGTTTCCACTGTCTTGATTCCTTTCTATAGAGGACTAATCATAACAATAATAAAAAGAATCGGAAAGGCACTTCGTCAGGAAGAGATTTATCATGTTCTTCTCTGTGAAAGACTTCTTTAAATGTGGAGGCGAAGACACAGAGAGACAAAACGGCTTCATTTGAGAGCTCGGAGGAGCCATGTAGAGTGGGGTGTGTTTCATGAATAAAGATGCCCTGATGGGGAGCAGCCACCGGACTGTCACTGGGTGAGAAGCCAGAGAGCAGAAGCTACTGGCAGATACTGAAGAAGGGAAGGTAGGATTTCAAAGGGAGCTGAACAAGATCAATCTCCAACAGCAGCCGGAGTCAGATGTTAAAGAGTTAAAACTAGGCCACACTTCATCTTCCTGTGCTGGCCTCAGGGAGGCCGCGTGGTGAGAGAAACTGCTTGTGAGCATCTGATCCCAGACAATTCTGCTTCACGACCTTCTGGTGGATGAAGTGCTTCTATGTAGAGCTTTAACTCCTGGGCTGCCAAGCAGAACCAAGCGGAAGAAAAAGAGCTTCAGGAAGAAGACACAGCCCGTGCTCGCCAGGAGGATGAGCCTCCGGACTGCCGGTCCCTTAAGAGAGAAAAACATTGTATAGACTGGACTTCCTGATGATCCCATGGTGAAGACTCCACCTGCCACGGCAGGGTACACGCTTCGATCCCTGGTCTAGGAAAATGCCACATGCCGCAGGGCAATTGAGCCCTCGTGCCACAACTACTGAAGGCTGCGCTTCGAGAGCCTCAGCTCCGCTATAAGAGAAGCCACCACCAGAAGCCCACGCACCACAACTAGAGAGGAGCCCCCACTCACTGCAACTAGAGGAAAGCCCACACAGCAACAAAGACCCAATGCAGCAGCCAAAGATAAAAAAATAATTTTTAAAAAGAAATGAGAAGATGGCTAGGGAGGAAGGATTCTACTGAATGCTAAGGGGGTAGCTATTGACAAAGCTAGACAGCATATTAAAAAGCAGAGACATCACTTTGCCAACGAAAGTTGGTATAGTCAAAGCTATGGTTTTTCCAGTAGTCATGTATGGATGTGAGAGTCGGGCCATAAAGAAGGCTGTGCGCTGAAGAATTGATGCTTTCGAACTGTGGTGTTAGAGAAGACTCTTAAGAATCCCTTGGACTGCAAGGAGATCAAACCAGTCTATCCTAAAGGATATCAACCCTGAATATTCATTGGAAGGACTGATGCTGAAGCTCTAATACTTTGGCCACCTGATGTGAAGAGCCAACTCATTGGAAAAGACTTCAATGCTGTGAAAGATCAAAGGCAGGAGGAGAACACGGCGACAGAGGATGAGATGGTTGGATGGCATCACAGACTCAATGGACGTGAGTTTCAGTGAATTCTGGGAGATAGGGAAGGACAGGGAAGCCTGGTGTGCTGTAGTCCATGGGGTCGCAAAGAGACACAACTTAGCAACTAAACCTGTAACAACAACAACAAAAGGGCATGTTTCACCTCTCCTTGTTGTTGCTCAGTCACTCAGTCATGTCTTTTCCTGGCCTGGATCAAATAGCTTAAAGCATGTCAATGAGAAGCCATAAAGCCAGAGCTCCTCTATAAACAATTTCCATTTCTTTCACTAAAGGGAAAGGGTAATGTACAAATATCTCCCCTCATCTTGGGCTCTGCTCCTTACTGTGGCATCAGGAGTAAGAACTGTGACCATGGGAAGAAGGCTAGCTGAGTGCCTGGCAGCCTCGTCGTGCTTGTGGCTGCTATGTGGACCCTGAGCTGGGAGCAGGTGCTGATGGGAGAGACCACCTGTACTGCCCAGGAGTTTAGGCATCTACATCCCTTGCCCTGGAAGAAAGGATTGTGTCCACCAGGTGGAGGGCAGAAAACCTCCCTTTATCCACTTAGGGTGTACTATACTATTACCACAGGAACCATTTCTAGTCCACTCCCCACATATTGCCAAGAATTCTTGGGCCCAGGGCAAAACTAGTCAGGGGTTTCAGTTCACCCATTTCTCAACAATTGCTGCTGTCAACAAAGGTGTTCCTGGCCTGACAGTCACACACACAGCAAGACTACATGTGGTTTTCTATTCCTGGGGTCAGGAGAACAGGTACCTACAAATGGTGCCCATGCGCTTGAATACGGCACTTCGGTATATTGATTACTGTGAACACTATGGGCAGTGAAAAACAGCAAATGTAGGGACACACTTTCTCCAATCTGCTTCAAGACAGACTGTCCAAAAGGAGCTCAGCTGTCATACACCCACCTCCTTTCCCAGTTTTCATCAAACAGGGTGGCTGCTGACTCTCATCACAGGAGAGACTAGAACTGACACCACAGTCAGACTTTGTCACAAGCTGTCATACCTCCTGGGCTTCCCAGGTGGCGCTAGCTGAGTGTGCTGCAGTCCATGGGGTTGCAAAGAGACACAACTTCGTCTCTTGGTAAAGAACCTGCCTGCCAATACTGGAGACATAAAGAGACATAGGTTCGATCCCTGGGTCGAGAAGATCCCCTGGAGGAGGGCATGACAACCCACTGCAGTATACTTGCCTGGAGAATTCCATGCACAGAGCAGCCTGGCGGGCTACAGTCCATAGGGTCACAAGGAGTTAGACATGACTGAGTGATTTAGCAGCAGCAGCAGCAGCATGCCTTCCATTTGCTCTTCTAAGGACCAGTTCATCTTTCCTAAAAATCATGTACTCTCCCCTCAGAGATCTACATGCCTCTCCTCTTTCCCTATTAAGATGGTATTTAATCCTGGATTCCAGGCCACCGTGGGGACTTCACTTTTCCCTAAGTGTCTCCCATGTGTACATGAGGTGTCCACATTAATACACGTTTGTTTGTTTTTCTCTTGTTAATCTGTCTTTTATAACAGGACCCCAGTCAAGAACCCAGAAGGGTGGAGGGTAAATATTCTTCCTCCCCTGCATGTCCATCCTGGCCCCCTTCCTTGCCTTGGCTGCTGGTCATTGTTCTCACCACTCACCAGTTTCCACGACACCCCTTCATTCACTTCCCATGTGATCAGGTCCTCCTGAGTTATCCCAGAAATGGCTCTCCTAACCAGCTCCACTTGCCAGTGTGCCACTACAGCTCATTATCAAGGAGCCGGCTATGCTCATTTATTTAGCTTTCTGTTGGGATTCCTGAGCCTTTTACCTTCTACTCTGTCCACGTTTGCATCTCAGTTTCACAACAACCCGTATTCTTCTTATAATTGGATTTTTTTTTTCTGAATGCAGCAGTGATTTGACAATTGATATAAAGATTTCCTGAATTCCAACGTGTTGTGCAATAAACATACAAAACCCAACATGCATGTCTACAGCCTGTCAGCTGGGGTTGGGATGGAATTCTTTGAACAGCTGCCTAGAAATCGTGACTCTCAGGGAAATAAAGTAGAATGTCTCTGAGCACGAATCGGAGTTAACACGTACGGCAGATCTACATCACTGTGGCAGCCAGTGAACACAGCAGCTGGGCTCCATTTGCCAATCAGGTTGAGGCCATTTTTTTCCCTTTTTTTAAAATCAGAGGTAACATAACCCGTTAAGGTTAATACCTCTTAGTCTACATATTTTATATTAGAATTAGATAATGATTTAAATTACAGTTGATGAATATTTCACCACACCATCTGAGGTGCATAGACAGATGAAGCATAATGACTAACTCTCAACACAAAATCCTGGAGTTCCTTACACACAATAGTTAATTGAAAAACAAACAAATATGGACAGGGATTCCTTTTTCTTCTTGGAATTTAAGAAATGGCATCAGAGTTGCAAAATCCTGCAAATTCTACAAATCCCACATCATCACATGTTCAATTAGAAAGTATCTACATTTCTTATATACTTCTATTTAGAATTTTACATCTGATTTGATTTAATAATATAATTTCTTATCTTTGCTGACTACTTCTTAGTTTTGTTTCTTTCCATGGAGATCAGCATTCAGGGAAAATAACTTCTCTGTATTTCAGCTTGGCACCCCACTCCAGTACTCTTGCCTGGAAAATCCCATGGACGGAGGAGCCTGGTAGGCTGCAGTCCGTGGGGTCACAAAGAGTCAGACACGACTGAACGACTTCACTTTCACTTTTCCCTTTCATGTATTGGAGAAGGAAATGGCAATCCACTCCAGTGTTCTTGCCTGGAGAATCCCAGGGACGGCGGAGCCTGCTGGGCTGCCATCTATGGGGTCGCACAGAGTCGGACACAACTGAAGCAACTTAGCAGCAGCAGCATAGGTATAAAAATGATATGACTTACTTCCATCTCCTTTTTAAAAAAATAAAAGAACAACAAAACTACATCAGTGAAAAAGAAAGCAAACTTCTATCTGTGGTGTTGATTGTCTTACAGCACAAGGGTACCACTTAAGGAAGTAACATTCTTCATTTACTTCATTTTGTGCTAATTCACTTCAATCGTGTCTCACTGTTTGCGACCCCATGGACTGTAGCCCACCAGGCTCCTGTGTCCATGGGATTCTCCAGGCAAGAATATTGGCGTGGGTTGCCATTTCCTCCTCCAGGGGATCTTCCCAACCCGGGGATCAAACATGCGTCTCCTGTGTCTCCTGCACTGGTAGGCAGGTTCCTTACCACTAGCGCCACCTACAGCTCTACTTCATTTTACATGCTCATTAAAAACAAAAAACTGGGAAATGTAGAAAGGAAGATAAAACAAATTTCAAAATAAAATCTCTGTCTCATACCCCAAATACAGCCAACCACTCTGAATACTGTTGCATTTCCCTCCAACTTGGCGGGAAGAGGGCATCTAGGCAGAAGCCGCCATGGTGATGAATCACAGTTAACACATACTCAGGAACAGAAACTAGAAGAGATTGATAAGCCCAGAAAAAGTCACAGAAATGCTGGCCCATTTCCGACCCAAGGGAGTCAGGCCTAGCCTCCACTGCTCTGGCCTCCTGAGGGCTCCTGCATCTTTTGACTCTTGTGTGAAGAGGAGAGAATGTGTACTTCTTGGTTTGGGCCAAAAGGCTCTCACCAGCCAGCAACTCCAGGCTTATCTGTTGCCCCTCATCTTCAGGACCTGCCCCAGCCAATGCCTTCCCGAATAGGGGCATAAGGAATACAGTAAACTGCATGTACACACATTTTTTTTTTTTTAAGCTGAGCTATGTGGCATGTAGGATCTTAAATCCCCAATCAGAGACCAAACCTGTGCCCCTTGCATTGGAAGTGCAGAGTTGTAACCAGTAGACCACCAGGGAAGTCCCAGTGTTTACTTTTCATTCCAAAAAGTAGACTTTCCCAATCTTCAGTATACAGATTAACCATAGCGCACATAAATTATTTATAAATAATTTTTTTGGTTTGAGAGGGATGTGCTCAAAATTCACTTTGATGGAGTAAGACCCAGGACACACACTCCTCTCAAATCATGTTGTGGTCTCTCTTATTTTCTGGTTCCTTGTGTTATTTCTTCTGCATGGAATCCTTTTTCCCTCCCAGGATGACAAATTCCTAGTCTTCCTTCAAATGTCGCCTCTGTGGTCAACCCTTCCTTAACCAGGTGGTATTGATTTCTCCTCCCCCAGGCCCAGCTCCGAGGCAGTATGCCTTTGTGCAGTTTCTATATTCACCCACTAGCCCTGGGGTTCTACTGTATTGGGTGGATGAACGAAGAGAAGGGAAGGGAAGGCAGAGAGAAGGGAAGGGAAGGAAGAGAGAAGGCGTGGCAAGGAGGCCTGATGTGGTGACAACTGTGGCCATTTGGAATCAGGGGTCCCTTTGCCTTACATCTCTCTTCACCAGGGAGTAGACAGTAAAAAGCTGTGATGAAATATCCATGTCTTATAGCCGCAATCCAGTGTAGGCTCAGTAAACAG
The DNA here is from genome assembly GCF_023091745.1 of Budorcas taxicolor. Lineage (NCBI taxonomy): Eukaryota > Metazoa > Chordata > Mammalia > Artiodactyla > Bovidae > Budorcas > Budorcas taxicolor. The sequence goes on along the minus strand of NC_068911.1, from coordinate 133,463,914 downwards.
AAAGGTGGAACGGATTCACTTCCTCCCAGTGTCTTGGTAGAGAGGAAAAGACATTTACTAAATCCTTACCTGAAAGAGAAGAGAACGGGTCTAGATTGAACTTCTATCATGGACCAGGCAAGACATTTTCTAGAATAATCTGCAGAGTGCATATCTTGTACATGAATCTTCATAAAACTCCAGAAAGTGACAGTAGCCCTGTTTTGCATCTGAGTAGAAGTTAGAAAACTCAACCATATTCGGTACTAGAATATGTGGGAGGAGATTTAAATCCTATCCTGTCTAAATCCACACCTCATGCCTCCTAATTAAGTTGTTAATAAACCCAGGAAGATGTCACTTTTGTTTCAATATGGCCTATTAAGTACCAAAGGTAACAGTCACTGGAGCAATAATGTAACACACATGTAAGGAAATCTACTGTATTAGCTTCAGGTACAGCTTTTATATGATTTGTTGCTGTGCTAGATGATAAATTGCCCCAAATGTATTATATTTTAAATTTAAAAACCACACACATACAAAGGATACACACTCTCTTGGGATTGTATAGTTACAACACTTTGCTTAATTCCTTTTCATATTTCTGTTCTATGATAAAAACAACGATTCCTATTCGGGAGCATGTTCTGAAGCTGATTTGACGGGTAGCCTTCATTTGCTGAAAAGATTCAGAAATCTTTTCAGATTTCAAGATGAAATCAGAACCAACTTCTTCTCCTCTAGCTCTTCTTCTGGGTTTATTATTCTGCAGGAAGCCTGCAGTGAAAGAAAGCTGACTTCCAACGCTAAGTGTGCCGCTGACAAGACGTATGGAGGTAATCACATGTGGCGCTCACAAAGGCTATTAATACAAGGAGGTGCTATTTATGCTGGTTTCCTGGGGACCGTATCCAAACTGAAAAGGCCAGTTCTGTACTTTTTGTATTTATCAGCCTGCTCTTCCTTCATGTCGACTGATTCACTCTGTCCTTACAGTGGCCCTGGGGAAACATCTAACGTGGAGAAAAACCTTGGGGAGGAAAGAAAAGAGGAAAAGAGAAGCTTTCGCTTCCCAAGAGTGAGCTACCCCTATTTAGAATCACACATATTCATGAACAAGGCAAGATTTGAAATGCATTGTGCCATGGGGACTTGCCATAGACACAAAGTCACAGGAACCTTGAGATCCTCCATGGTATAAGGTATTTACCCTTTTCACAGTTTCAGAAATGGATCCTGGAACTGATTTCTGTTTATTAGACTGGTGCCAAGTAAGGACAAGAAGTCATTTTGGGCAGTTTGTCAGCTAGGCCAGTGACAGAAAAGCATACATACGGCTCTCTTGAGGCATAAATATATTTATTAGCTTCTTCTACTACTGTCTCGATATCCTTTGCAGGTGTATGCTCATCTCCATAATGTGCGTTCTTTTAATATGCTGGCATAATCTCCAGTACTGAGTGTGGGGAGAAGGCATGGATTTGTCTAATTTCCACAAGATAACACAAATCACTAGCAGGTAGACACTTGGAAAAACATCTGATGAGAAGAAAAGAGATTAGTCAGAAAGTCTTGTTTGGATAAGCTTTGATCAATGAAAAGCTTGTATTCCCTTGCAGGGCAGAAGGACGTAGAGACTTTGTATTAAACTTCTTGGAAAAACAATAAAATACGTAAACTCTTGGTTTTATCTGCATCATGTGTATAGGCTAAGGAGTTGGCAAAATCTAGCAATTATTTAACATGTTGTTGATATTTTAACAGGAAACCAAAGGCCTGTTAAAGTCCTCACGTGACAATACTAAGTGACGACAAAGGTTCCTAACGTCAGCTCTCTCTCCTATTGGTAATCCTGTGATAAACATCCTTTGTTGAAGGGCTCAGAGAAAAGCATCACTTTATTACTGACCAACACCCTGCCCCAGACACTCTCGATGCACTCAGAATGCTTCCTATTTCAGTCACACGGTTGGAGTCTCAACTCATTACCCACACTGACATCCACATCCTCCATGTGACTGAACTCAAAAGCCAGATTTGCTTGTTGTCATAGCATCTGTTCTGAGGCGCAGATCTGATTCTAGGACCTGTTTCACCTAATATATATTTCTCCTGTACTTACCTATCAGAGTAGACAGAGTGCCTTAATTTCAATATTCTCCTAATTAAAAAAGGGTAGTTCTCTAACAGAGGGCCAACAAATACTTGCCCAACCACTACAGCACGGTAAGACTGCAAAGAGACCTGTTGTCATTCAGTTTAAATAGCACAAGGGCAGGCCCACCTGAGGATGTCACTGGCACCAGAGTAGTTGGATATATACCATGTGTAGCCAGAAACACCAAGCAATATTGCTGCCCAGCTAAAGCCAGAGGAAGATAATACTTCCCCAGACAGACACTTCATGGAACAATTCCCTACTGTATATAGCTTTACATGCCTCAGATCTTCATCTGAATCCGGGTCCCCACTGCGTTATTTGGTTTTATTACAAAATGAGAAGAAAACAAAAAAAGACTCAGCAGAGACAGCATGGTGAATGAAAGTGATGGTCTATCACCAGCTACAACTTTCAGTTCTTAATTTTTCCATTTTCTCCTAAGGACTGACTTGAATTCTATAATGAAAAATAGGCAAAGAAGCAAAGTCCTCAATTTTCTACACTTCAGTGTAATTGTTTCTGCTGGTCTTAATGAAACAAAAATGTAATTTGACCTTTAAAATGCACAGCAAGGAGGTTTATGTTTCAGGAAGTATGGGAGAAATGCCTCCCTACGGTACGGCTGTGAAAAGAGAAAACACTATGGCTGCATTGGGGGGTATGTGAATGATCTGGGCATGGAAAGGAAATCTCCCTCCTCTTGTCTGCAGTGGTGGATTAGGAGGGCTGCTGGAGGAGGGGCAGAGAGCTACTGGGTAGTGGCAGGGGTGGGGGGGTTGCAAAGGGAGGACTCTCCACTCTTCACCCAAGGAGCTGCAGCAGACCATGCAGAAGGACGGTGTAATTTTCGTCTCCCTTTCCTCTCACTCAGGCTTTCTCAGCCTTACTGATGTCTTGGACTAGATTGTTCTTTGGTGGGGGTGGGGAGTGGGGTCGGGGAGACTGTCCTGTGCTTACTAGGATAAGTATTAATAGTGGTATCCTGGTGTCTGCCTACTAGATGCCAGTAACACTACCTCTCTGCAGCTGTGACAACTTGAAATATTTCCAGACATGCCAACTGTCTCCCTGGGAGAAGGCAAATTCATCTGGTTGGGAACACTGCTCTAGCCCCAGACATATCACCGTCCTTTGCGGGACTCTCAATCTGTGGTTTTCAACCACAGATGCATAAGAGAATCCCCAGGGGATCTTTAAAAACAAAAACCCTATTTCTGGGTTCACTTATGCCCAGTGAAATCAGCATCTCTGGGCCTGGTACCAAAGCAGAGGATGACCACAGAGCTCTAGAGTTTGTAATTATAGTGCATACACACACATGTACTTTGGTACTGAGAGAAGTAAATATTAATTCTCAGGCATCATCTTTCAGTCAATGCTAAGTTATTCACAAAGAGAACAAATGAAAAACCTGAAGGGCACAGAAAAACTCAGCTTTTAGCACTGTATGGAGAGCCAGATATTAGAAAAGGCAGCTTAAAGTTTGGGGAGTTTGACCAGGGGGAGGGGAGGAAACAACCAAAGAAGAAGAATCCTGTTATGTGATAAATCTGCAAAAGTGAAGACAAACGGTCTCATCTGGACTCAAGCTGAGGTAGTTCTAAGGCTGCCTGCTCCAAGAATTTGATGTTATTCGGGCACCCAAGAAGCAGCAAAGTGGGAATATGGGACAGACTACTGCCTGGCTTGCTCTGAAATGCAACAGCCCCACTGACAATTTCTTCTTCGGGAGGCCTTCTCGAGTTCATATCCCAGAAAAAGACACAACATTTAAAATGTCACAGCAGTGATATCTGGTCTGTGCGTGGGGCCACCCTGCGGACCACCCTGGTGGTCTGTGTGTGGTTCTGCTTGGCTACCCACAGGGCTTTAGCAGCAGATAAAGAGCCCTCCTTCAGAGGGGGATTTGAGAGATGCACAAGATATACTTATCTCGAAGTGGCTTTCTCTTTAGCTGACAGTTCTCACATTTAGAGTCATTCTTTTGGCTGGAGGAGAGCTTTAACAGACTCTGTTAGCTGGTTAACATGCAAATCTGTCACTCTGGTGGGGGCAGTGGCGGGGGGATCACATGGTCATCAAAATGATGAGATTACCAGTGACACAAAATGAGTTTTAGTCGTTATTAAAAGGAAGAAAAGAAAAAGGAGACAGAGAGCCCATTACAAGGTCCTACGGTATAGCAGGGGTTTCCTGGGTGGCTCAGCAGTAAGAATCCACCTGCCAATGCAGGGAACCCAGGAGACAGAGGTTCAGTCCCTGGGTTGGGAAGATGATCTGGAGGGAGGAAATGGCAACCTGCTTCAGCAAAATTCCATGGACAGAGGAGCCTGGTTGGCTACATTCCGGGGAGGTGGGGTGTCACACAGTGCGGTCACACAGAGCCATTCACGACTGAGCAACTGAACACGCAGGCATAATGTGACTGGGGTCGCTGTGAGGCCTGTAGGGCGCAGTAGGAGGCTCACCTGCCCTTGCAGGGAGGGAGTGAACTCCAAGATTAAGGGAAAGCCAACAGAGAAAGGGAAGGTGGGCAAGGGCTTATGGTCGGGGGAGCTGGGAAACTTCTGACCTACTTCTAATTTCTTGGCACTGTTTCAAGAGAAAATAAACACAGGTCCAGGAACACGTCTGGCCACTTTATACAGGAGGCATGCTTTGACTGATTTCCCTTTCTTTTTTGAAAGCAAAGCGGCCTAAACATATTATCCCCTCCAGCCCCCATTCTTTGCAACCTGGTTACCCAGCACATACCCTAACCCTTTGGCTCCTTACCATCTTCCGTTTTCTTTAGGAATGCTTTTAATTAGATGTTAAACTGACAATAGCACCTAACAATTTTTTTTACAGCTCTATTTTGGAATCCTTTCTCCCCCAGCATATGGCAAAACAATCAAGTATTACTCTCCTTCCTCAATGCTTTTTGAATTTAATGTTTTATTGCTCATTTAAAGCCGTCAACATCAACTTGGCCATGCACACACAGATTTGTGAGAAGTTAGACTAGTCTGCACACAAAGCAATTAAACCTGGCAGCTATGATTCGAAAGGATGAATATTTTCCAGTTGTGGTAGGGGGCCAATCATATAGGAAAGAAACCAGCTGCTTCATGTTAGTTCCTGATGTGACTTTTCACACAGACGCTCATGTTGCAAAATTTATTTTCTGTGAAGACATATTGAGAGGGTATTGTGTCATCTTTGTTCCCCCTCTTAAATCCCTAATTCTTTCTGGAAAAATGAGAAGGAGCCATGTAATGATCGTTTAGCCCCATGCAACTGTGTCCTGGTTAAGTGCCAGCTCTGATATTATAAGTTAGCTACTTAATGGCTTTCTTCAGTAACATATTGAGCAAAACATTCTTCACAGCCAGATTGGGAAGGACAAGGATTTCCTTCATTTCGCTCAGACTCCCGTGACTCAGTACTGAGCTTGTGCAAACCATGGCTTTCTCCCAACATCACACAATTCATTCCGGTGAATTCCAGCTTGGGGGAGAATTTAGTTACTTGGGATTCACCTCCTGAAGCTGGTGCTTTGGTAGCAAAGTGAATATGAAGGTTTTTTTTTTTTTAACTGAGTGTCTATTTATTTCTAAACTACACACAGCGCCTATTGAGTGCTTAGGTGAGAGAACAGGGTGGCCCCGAGGAAGTGAAGGAGAAGCTGCAGAGGGATGTACTCCACACCCCTGTTGCTAATGCACCACGTGAGTCAACATCTGCCTCAGAACCGGCACTCCTGGAAATCTCCAGAGGACGCCACATCCTCCAAATCTGGATACACTCTATGATACAGCCCTGAGGTTTCCATTGTACTAAATGAATAGCGCTGCACTCAAAATTGTCTCTAGTGCCTAGAGTTCGTGATTTCAGCACCACTAGGGAAGTTTCATTTTTTAAGCTTTTAAGCTGCCTTCTTCTATTCCGTGACCTACTATTTTTTCAAGAGCACCACAATCCTTAAGATCCAGCCTTTGCTCCTCAGAAAATGAGAGGCTTAATTCAAGCACATCGCCCTGTTGCCTGGGCAGCATACTTATTTTGAATAGAGGCCAAGTTTTTCCCTTTGGCATAAATGCATGTTTGTGGTTGATAAAAAATACTTTAGTTTTATGTTCAAGTTAACATCTGTGTAATTATTTGGGGATTGTTTTGCTGAAGGGTTAGGGCAGAAAACAAGGGGTGGTGTTTTCCCCTTTCACAGAAATACCATACGGGAAGTAGTTGGTCTAAATGTTCTCTTGTTCAGTTTGGAGGGAAAATGTCCTTTGGTCAAGGAGGTGACTTTTAAACAGCCGTATTGCTTTGGCAGAGCTCATTCAGAAGCCATCCTTCCCATCAGTATAAAACACGATGTGAATTACAAGCAAAGATACGCATCTTCCGTGGGTGCTGACTTTCCTGGCCCCACACTTCCCGCTCTTGAGGAGTAAAGCACTCAAAGAATCTGTTATAAATCTCAAGATGTCTCATGAGCCATGCGATGTTCATTTTACTAAGGAAATAAAAAATAAAAGGACTCAAAGCAGCTGGAGGAGAGAGGTAATTTGAGGTCATTGCTACACTCTGTCGATTAGTGTGTGAGTCACTCAGAGGGAAGGTGTCACACGTGGGCCTCAGAGGAAGATTGTATCCTAAAATGCCACACCAAAGGAGAAGACAGAGTAGTCTTCTGTGAGCAGCCTCCAGACAGAGGCTCCAGACAGAGGCTGGTAAACCACGACCCCGCTGAGCCAGATTTGCCCCCTGCCTCCGAAGGCTCTCCGGCTGCTTCCACACCCCAACAGCAGCCCTGAGTAGGAGCACACAGACCTTACAGCCTGGAAAGCTTAAGGTTTTTTAACCTGCCGGCACTTTACAGGCGACGTGTGCTGACTCTGGCTCCAGAGAACAAGTCTGGATGTTGTGTGTTCTTTTATTTATTTATTTTTGGCTGTGCTGGTCTTCACTGCTGCACATGAGTTTTTTCTAGTTGCAGAGAGCTGGGGCTCCTCTCCAGTTGTGTGCAGGCTTCTCATTGTGGTGGCTCCTCCTGTTGTGGAACAAGGGCTCTAAGGTGCTTGGGCTCAGTAACTGTGGCGCTCTGGCCTTGTTGCTCCACTGCATGTGGGATCTTCCTGGACCAGGGATCGAATCCATGTCCCCTGCATTGGCTTCTTAACCGCTGGAACATCAAGGAAGCCCCTGAGCATGCTTTTACATATTAGGGTCCCATCAATTCATGGGAAATAGATGGGGAAACAAGGGAAACAGTGTCAGACTTTATTTTTGGGGGCTCCAAAATCACTGCAGATGGTGACTGCAGCCATGAAATTAAAAGACGCTTACTCCTTAGAAGAAAAGTTATGACCAACCTAGATAGCATATTCAAAAGCAGAGACATTACTTTGCCAACAAAGGTCCGTCTAGTCAAGGCTTTGGTTTTTCCAGTGGTCATGTATGGATGTGAGAGTTGGACTGGGAAGAAAGCTGAGTGCCGAAGAATTGATGCTTTTGAACTGTGGTGTTGGAGAAGACTCTTGAGGGTCCCTTGGACTGCAAGGAGATCCAACCAGTCCATTCTGAAGGAGATCAGCCCTGGGATTTCTTTGGAAGGAATGATGCTAAAGCTGAAGCTCCAGTACTTTGGCCACCTCATGCAAAGAATTGACTCATTGGAAAAGACTCTGATGCTGGAAGGGATTGGGGGCAGGAGGAGAAGGGGACAACAGAGGATGAGATGGCTGGATGGCATCACTGACTGGATGGACATGAGTCTGAGTGAACTCTGGGAGTTGGTGATGGACAGGGAGGCCTGGCGTGCTGCGATTCATGTGGTCGCAAAGAGTCGGACACAACTGAGTGACTGAACTGAACTGAACTGAAGGATAAATTGAGAAGGAGAAGGGGACGACAGAAGATGAGATGGTTGGATGGCATCACCGACTCAATGGACATGGTTTTGGGTGAACTCTGGGAGTTGGTGATGGACAGGGAGGCTTGGCATGCTGCAGTTCATGGGGTCGCAAAGAGTTGGACATGACTGAGTGACTGAACTGAACTGAACTGAAGGATAAATTGGAAAAGTCGTGTAACTATAAAATTTAAAAATCAATGATAATAATAGTAATAATAACACTTTTTATTTGTGTAGCATCTTTACCTTCTCCGAGTACTTTCAAACATATTCTTGGAGTTTGCTTGAACAATTAGTGAGGTTATAATCTGATTGAACAGAGAAGTGTTCCACTGGGTGGAGGGTAAATGATTCCTCACTGAATGATAACTGAAGGAGATGGTTTGTTTTCAAGTCCCTGGTGACTTATGCACCCCTGGAATCTCACAGTCTAAGTAGCAGATGATTTAAAGTTTGAGACTTTTACATTAGGTTACTGTTTGACATAATCCTTAGTTTTACACTATGCTACAGTCAGCAAAAAAGCACATCAGTGTCAAAGAAAGGACTTAGAATGGGAAGAATATGTGGAAAGTGTGATCAAACTCTGGAATCATGATAGGCCAATATAGGGAACATGCTATGTGAGCCTGGACATTGTGGACATGTGTTTTCTTTGTTCTTATTTTCCTCTTTAACACCACGATTTTTCTCCAGGGATCCAGGGTTCTTTACCTCTCAGTTCATGGAGTTCAGGTGGGGTTTCCCCCGAAACCTGCCAATGTCCCACCACTAACTCTCTGAGCAGGCACGTGACTCTGGCCTGGCCAGTGGGAAGACTGTCCCTGTGGCCACAGGGATTGCTTTATGGACAGATATATGACCCAACCCAGCCAATGGGAATTAGCCCTTTTGGACTTTTTTATCAGAACTACTGGAAACGAAGTCCTCTCTAAGATCATGGGGCTAAAGACTGTGTATGCTTGGAGCTGCCAGCGTGTCATCTTTGCTGCTACATGGAGACACTGTACCTAAGAGTGAAGTGAAGAATAAGCAGAACCAGGAGACTGTGGGGGACACTGGGCAAGGAAAGGAGGCAGAGAGAGAGAGAGAGAGAAAGAGAGAGAGAGGAATCTGAATCCTGCTAACATACTGGGCTTAGAACCAAATTTGCCTAAAGGAATTTCCTGGGATTTTCATGTACATCAGTAATAAATCCTCTTTTCTCTTTAACTACTGTGATTTGAGGTTCTGTCACTTGAAACTGAAAGTATCCTGATGGATACACTGAGAACATTTTCTACTGATATTAACTTAATCTTTTTACTAACAGATATTTCACTCTGACTGTGGACATGAGCAAAAGTATAAGGCTGAAAGAAATGTCTTCCATCAAAATCCACTGCAGAGCAGGGCAGGGCAGGACCAAAACCACACTGGCATACCATTTCTTAATTCCAGTCTTCAAGATACCAAGAATGGGGGTCTATCACTAAGTTTACATAAGTTGTTTCTGAATTTTGTTAAGGGAGCTTTCCTTATTTTATGATATCAGGCTGGAAAATATTCTTTCTGAGTAAGCATTCATGTTAACCTTCCAAAGATTTGTCAAAAATATAGTTTTTGAAGTTTTGTCCTTTATTGAGGTTGTGTTCTAAATCATTCATATACTTTTGACCCAACTTCAAACTCCAGCGAATAATGTCTATCAGGTTTCTCTTTATTTCAAATTTTCTCTTCTTTTCTATTCCCAAGATATGCATCTGTCAGCAGGGTTTAAGAAAACTCACTGAAGTGTTGTTCTGTGATGTTTATGTATTAAATAAAAATTTTTCCATCTGATGCTTTTACCTATAGGAACAGCTCAAGTACCAAAAATTGATAGTTTCTAAGTGAAATTACTCACCAGTTGTGTAATTCAGCAAAGGCAGCTTTGATCTTCTTCACGGAACTATCTACTTCTTCCTTGATCATGACACGATATCTAGTTAGAGACACAGTACAGCGTTGCAAATCCTTCACTGATTTCTCAATATTTGGGCCTGAAATTAATGTCAAGAAAGAACACGTTAAAGTGATCAGTTTATTTTTTTTACTTCTGAGCTAAACAACAACGACAGAGGCAACTATATCCCCTTCCAATAAGAAGAGCTCTTCTTTTGTTTTTCAATTTAAAAAAAAAGTTCCATTAAGAGGATGTTTATAATCCCAATTTTTTAAAATCCAGAGTGGGTGGTTTGTGTGGTCCCTGAGAAGCTGTGATCTCACCAGTGGGCTCTCTGGCTGGGCCATTTTGGGCACATGTATCTCCTTTACCCTTTGCAAAGAGACTCTGATCATTATGTTCTATTACAAACTGGGGTTTCTTAGAATCTGATACGTCTAAAGACCATTTGTGCTGCTGGCTCTCTCTATAAACACCACTCTGTGTGGTTTAAAGCCAGCAGGGCTTTGGGAAGAGGAAAATGACACAGAGGTTGGGAGAGGTACAGATGGGCTAGAGAGAGGACAGAGCATCCGTGCCAGGTACCCTGGCTCTGGCCCCATCAGTCCTGAGCCAGGCCTGTAATTATAGCAGCAGAACTTAAAGCAGCTCTGTGGGTGCCAATCTTGCCTGATTTCCTGAAACTGTCACCAGGCTTTACAGATAGTGCAGAGCAAATAGGCAAATTGTACTTATCCCAACAAGGGGATGGTTTCTTAGGAAAAAGAAATCTCTCTCAAGAAAAGTGAGAAGGTATAATCAAACCCAAGCCAAGGAAATCAGATACAACTGAGGCCTGAATGAGAATATCTAAATCCTCTGGTAATCAGAAAGGAAGCGATTTAGCCCCTTTCATGTTTAATACTAGTTATGCATAAAGTATCAATATATCAAAGTTCAAAAAGTAATCAAAGTACAGTGTGTCCAATATAAAACCCTCTTTCAGTGTCTTTTGTCTGAAAGTTCTAACACAGAACTGAATTTACGTGAGGAACATCATATCAGAAGACATGGTTGGCCTCTAAACTCATCTTTAGTCAATGCAAATTCAGAACCTGTATATCAGGGAAACATTCAACATTTATGTGGCTAAAGAGGCTCCTGAATTAACATTTGCTTTATAGGATGTTAGGGTACCAAGTGTTTGTGGTGCAAATTTATCCATGCCTAGAAAGAGAAGAATGGCCACAGAGAGGCAGGGAAAGAGGATATAATTCCACTTAAACATTCAAGCCCTTTGATTAACAACGGAGGAATCATATCTGGTTTTCAATCTATGTGGCTCACAGAAAGAAATGCAATTTCAGGTCTAACTCTCTTTACTAAGCGGCATCTTTTGGAAAGTTCTGTCATTCAGGTACTTCTCTGTGTGCGCAAAATACGTTGAATCATTTGTGCAAAAGAAATCACTTTACCTCTTTTCTTTGCCAACTCATCTGGCTTTATTTCAAGATGAGCTGCAGGGGCATTGGACTTAACAGGAGATGTTTTTGTCTTAGGCTTGCTTGGGTTACAAGGCTGCTCAGCTGACCACTGTAGGCCATCTGACCTCTCTGGTGTTCCATGTATAGGTTTGGGGTTCCCATCTAAGGACAGTTTCTGTTGCAGTGGTCTGTTGCCTTCTGTAAGAAAACACCAAATAATGTCTGTGAAGTGATAAACTAAAAACACTGATGATCAGCTGATGGGGATGCCACAATTCTGGGTTTTGTTAACATGTTGGCAATAGTTCCTTTCACTGCAAACAGTCAAGAAACTGTTTTAATAGATTCCCCAGAAGATGAAAGGCTAGACTAGAAAGAGCCTTGTTCTTGGAGTTAGAAAACCTCAGTGGGTGTTTTGACTCTAGTAATTACTTACAGAGTGACCCCAGGCAAGCCACTTATCTCTGAGTCTTAGTTTCCTCACCCATAACTACCCAGGAAGGTCCTTAGGAGCCTTATATGCATGAACAGTTCCCCCACTATTCAGTAAAGGCTTAGATGTCTTTAAGTGCGATTTCAAATTGAGGCTATAAAAACATAGCCCTCCCATCTCCAAGTGCTACATCAATGTCTTTTGGTATTTTATTCAGAATTAATGAAGGCAGAAGAGAAGCTAGGGCAAGAATGAAGTGACAACAGGTCCTATGATCATTTCATCTAATTTATGAAAGGATTAAATCAGGAAACATCATCACAATAACTCAACTATATTTTAAATCTAGAGAGTCAGATTCCCTCTGGAGCTTTAACAGATGTGGCAATAAATTAGCAGCACGTTGCTTTCGGCATCTTTTAAAGGTAGGTTCCTATTTAGTTACTGCTGGAGTGGATTAAATGGCACCTCAGTGGCCTGAAAAGGAAATGTATCACACTTAACATCTTACTGACAACCAGAGAGAGCTCTGGGTATGAGAAAAAGGGAAGCCAGCCTGCTTTTGCAGGTCAGGTTCTTGGAGAAAGTTGGGTGTAATGGAAAGAGTGTAGGTTTGGCACTTCTGACCTTCCTGATGTCTGGATTACCTTGTATGAATGAGTCCATTTCTCTGGCCAACTATGGCTCATACCCAAACAGAGCACAACATCATCGCTATGAAGCCCGGCCTCTGCCTCACCTCTCTCTACTTCCTGGTGTAACCTGGTGCATTAAATTCAACACAAAGTTTTCATGTCTGCTCCTTCCCTGCAGAGGCTAAGATGCCCTTAAAGGCGGATACAAAATCTGATTCGTTTCTGAAGCTCTAGTACTTGTGTCTAGCTCAATAGCTATCTGTAGGATTGTGACTGAATTAAAGTACTCTTAAAACGATTTCACAGAAAAAAAAAAAAAAAAGAAAGAAACAAAGAATACCTTTCCTGACACTGTCACAAGCATTATAGAAAATACATTTGGAAAGTACAAAAGAATAGAATTTGGTCCTAGTCAGTTTGGCTTTAGACGTTTGCCCATTTATGATGGGTAAATCTGATTTTAGCTGAATCCATCATTTATTACCTATATATCAAAAAGGCACAGCCTACGTTTTATAGGCTGAATATTGAGTGTCTCTTAAAATTTACTTAAAAGGAAATTATAGCACACAGTGGAATGTTCAGCCCAAAAACATCATTTCCTCCAGTAATAAAACAGATTTAAATGATAGTATACAATTTTATCTTTAGTTTTACTAAAGTTTGGAACTTCACTGCAGGGGCAGTGGTTGTCAAACTTTAGTGTGCTTAACTTTTCCCCTAGTACTAATTGCAAATGCAAATTCCCTGACACCACCTGCAGAAATTTCGATTCAGAAGTGGATCCAGGATTCAGCTTCCAGGTGTTTCGGTTGGGGTGGAGTTGGATGGTACCTGGGTAGTACCCTCACCAGGAGAAACTCTACTGTGAAAGATGAAAAACTAATTTTTTGATGACTGTATAAATGTTTTGTTAAAAGTGAGTAAGTATAGGCTGGTTCCAACTCTCTCTAAATCACAGTTGAGGTTCAGGCTTGATGAAATTCAATAAACTAAGACTCTAAAATACAGTTCATTGTGCATAGTGTAGTAAATTACTGTTATTCTTGAAAATAAAGGGGATTTCCATTATAGTCTAGTGGAAATAATGACCTTAGAACAGAAGAAAGAAATTATTCTGTTGAATGCAAAAGCATTTTAAATGGAAGACCAGCATGCAAATAAGTTTGGGATTATTAACCTAGAGCTGAATATATTTTGTGTATCAGAGAACTGATATGAGGGCTACTGGTTCATTTCATCATTCATCCAACAAATATTTATTGAGAAATGTGGGTAGTAGTATTTTTTTAGGACCTGAAAGCTGTCTCAACGGTGGGGTCATTGAATGCTGGAAAGATCTGAGTTCTCAAAGACTACTTGGGTATATTTGCACGCTGGTGATACAATCTGTCTCCAAATACAGTAAAACGCTAGGATTCTTTCAGATGAAAACTGGTAAATTGGTGGAGGGTTAGAGAACTATTGACTATAACAGAATTAGTTCATTCTGACCACAGGTGCTGATATTTCTAGCAATAGAATAAAGAGTCCTTTCCTGGGTACAGTGATTTTCCTCTAACATTATGAGCTAGAAATACCATCCGTTTTCCACCTTTCTGAAATCTACTCGTAAACTTTATCATTTTAATTAGAAATTTTGTTTATTTATTTTTGGCTGCACCGAATTTTAGTCGTGGCACATGGGCTCTGTAGTTGTGGTGCAAGGGCTTAGTTGCCCCATGGCATGTGGGATCTTAATTCCCTGACCAGGGATCGAACCTGTGTTCCTTACAGTGGAAGGCAGATTCTGAACCACAGGTCCACCAGGGAAGTCCCTCCACTTGCAATCTTCAATAGACTATAGCTGACTTGGAGCTGAGTCATATCACTCTTCAATAAGGTAGCCACTAGCCACATGAGGCTACTGAACACTTGAAACATGGCTTGTCTGAATTGAGTTGGCTCTAAGTGTAAATCACACACTGAAATGTGAAGACTTAGTACAAAAAAAAGGAGAATTAAAAATATTCCTTTGCTCAATAAAAAATATTATCACATGTCAATATGATTGTCAATATAATTTAGATAGAATATATTACTCAATTTAATTCACCTGTTTAGTTTTACTTTTTAAATGTGTCTATTAGACAATTTAAAATTACATGTACAGCTCATACTATTTTTCTATTGAAGAGCCCTAATACAAACCAAAAGAAGCATGAGATTTGTTGGCCTACAATCTGTAGTCATTACAAATTTATATTCTAGACTAAGAGTATTGATTTTAGTGAAACCTTAAAATATCCTCTTCAATTTCTACATGAGAAAAGTGGAGACAGTGATGTATGTCTTGTTCATCATTATATGCTTGGTGCCTTGTGGGTACATGATGAATACTGAATGGATGGGTGAATGAATGAATCAGTATTACTTTCGTACTTTGCATGCCTGGGGCCTTTCCAATTATAGGGAGCCTAGTTTGATATGAGTCTCTGGCTATGTCTTTATCCAATATTCATCAAATACTTGAACCAAAGGAGCTACTTCTTGGAAAGAAAAGTTATCTTTGGAAACACCCAATCTGCCCAGATTTCAATAAAGATATTTGAATTTAATCCTTGTCCATGTGTCTAAAAATTTGCTCCTAGAAGCTTATGTGTTTTTGAATCTATTACCTGAGGCTTCCTCTTATTAAAATTACTTATCAAATCCCAACATAGATGTTATATAGCTTTCTGAGTATGGATCTGATTTCTGATCCAATTTAACTCAACAGGCCTGTATAGAATGACCATCGTGTGCTAGCCCTGGCTAATTCACAGGAGTTAAATGGGACATAGTCTTTCTGCCCTTAACAACTAGTATGTAAAATGCGAAAAAAGAATATAAGACTCCAGCATGATAAATCTGAGTTGACCTTTCTCCACTAAACTATTTTGGCACCTCAGTTGAAAATTTGTTGACTGTATCTGTGTGTTCTACTGCTGAACTCTATTCTATTCCACAGATCTAATTGTTTCTCCTCACCCTGATACCACACTATCTCATTTACTAATTACTATATAATGAGTCTTAATATTAAATAATGAATGTCCTTCAATTTTACTCTTTTCCAAGATTGCCTCAAGGTCTTAGGTCCTTTGCATGTCAATATAAATTTAACAATGAACTTGTATATTTCTTCTAAAAAAAATCTGATGGGATATTAACTGCATTTGCATTCAGTGTATAAATCAATTCGGAGATAACTGGTATCTTAGTGATATTGCATCTATTGAGTACTGGACATTATATATCTCCCCATTTCTTTAGGTTTTCTTTTATTTGTTGCATCATTTTATGGCTTTCAGTGTCTTGTGCATCTTTAGTTTTTATTCCTAGGACATCAACCCTGAATACTCTTTGCAACGACTGATGCTGAAGCTGAAGCACCAATACTTTGTCCACCTGATGTGAACTGCCAACTCATTGGAAAAGACCCTGATGCTGGAAATGACTGAAGGCAGAAGAAGAGGGCAACAGAGGATGAGATGGTTGGATGGCCTCACCAACTCAATGGACATGAACTTGGGCAAACTCTGGGAGATGGTGAAGGACAGGATGGTGAAGACTGGAGTGCTGCAGTCCATGGGGTGGAAAAGAGTCGGTCATGACTTGATGACTGAACAAAAATTTTAGATGACATGCAAAATGTCATTGTATATATAGTAATTTTTTAAAACTTCATTTCCCAATTGCTGGTTGCTAGAATACAGAAATATAATTTAGCTTTTATATATTGAACTTGTACTTAAAACACCTTGCTAATTTCCTTATCAGTTTTTTGTTTTGTAGCTTTCTTGTAATTTTCTAATAGGCCATAATGATATCTGTAAATGAAGTGTAATCTCTGTCTTTCCAATCTTTCCTTGCCTTATTAGGCTGCCTAGGAATTCTAGGACAATGTAGAACAATTACTCTTGCATTGTTCTTGATTTTAGGAAAACTACATTCAATATTTTATTATCAAGTATTATATTGGCTATACAGTATAATTTTCATATGCTTATCAGTAATTTTTCTTATCTACTGGGAGTTTTTATTTTATCAAGTGATTTAAGATGATCATGCTGTTATTTTCTTTGATTTTGTTACAACATTGGTTGCTTTTAAAATGTTAAACCAATGCTGCATTCCTGAAAAAAACTACTTTGGTTATAGTGTATTAACTTTTTAATATATTGTCCTTATTTTGGTTTGCTAATATTTTGTTGAGGATTTTGCTCTTTTATTTATGAGCAATGTGGTCCTGGGATTTTTCCTGTAATAATTTTTGTCAGGTTTTGATAAGGCTATGCTGGCCTCATTAAATGAGTTGAAAAGTGCTGACTTCCTTCTATTTCTAAACTATTTCAGGAAATAAAGATTTGTTTAAGACTGTTATTATTTTTTCTTAAATTAAGAGTTCACTGGTGAAGCCACCTCAGCCTGGAATTTTAATTACCAATTGCTTTGATGGATTTAGAGCTATTTCTATTTTCCATTTCTTCTCATGTGCATTTTAGTGACTCATATTTTTAAAGAAATTTGTTCACTTCCCTTTTGGCATAAAATTCTGTTATAATATCCTGTTGCTAGTCTTTAAATAAATAAATGAGGGATCAGAATCGATTTCATTACCGATAGTGGTAACTGGGTTACTGTATTTTCATTATGGTGCAGTTCAAATTATTTTCTAGTATCTCTTGTGAATTTTTTTCCTTTGATCAATAGAGTATTTATTTTTGTGTATTTATTTTGGTTGTGCTGCATGGCTTGCAGGATCTTAGTTCCCTAACCAGGGATTGAACCCAGGTCCTCAACAGTAAAAGCACAGAGACCCAACCACTGGACTGCCAGGAAATATCCCATCAATGAATTATTTAGAAGGTTGATTAATTTCTAAATTTTTGGAAATTTTCTAGATATCTTAGTGCTATTAAATGTTATTTTACTTTTATTTTTGGTCGAAGAACATAATCTAAAGATTTTAATACTTAAATTTTTTTGAAACTTATTTTATGGTCTAGCAACTGGTCAATTTTGGTGAAAATGTCATGTGTCCTTCAAGTTGTCAGGTGTAGTGTTCTACAAATGTCAATTAGGTCAAGTTGGTTGACAACACTATTCAAAAATTCTGAAAGATTTTTAATATACTTGCTCTATCAGTTACTAATAAAATGGTGATAAAACCCATAACTATTGTGAATTTGGTCTGTCTCTGCCTTCATGTGTAAAGTGCATTTCTTTAATCAGCATATGATCGGGTCTTGCTACTGGTCTTGCTATCCAGTCTGTCAATCTCTGCTGTTTAATTAGAGTCTTTTCTCCATCTCCATTTAATATAATTATTGGTATTACTGGGTTATGTTTACCATTTTGAGTTGTGTTTATTCTTTGTTTCTTTGATTTTTTTCCTTACTTCTTTTAGGTGAAATGGTTTTCAAGAAATTGTTAGTCTTATCTGTTTTGTGATACCTCTTCATTCTTTGCTTTTAGAGGTTGTTCCAATGATTATAGTGAAAGTGAAAGTGAAGTCACTCAGTCGTGTCCGACTCTTTGTGACCCTGTGGACTGTAGCCCACCAGGATCCTTCATCCATGGGATTCTCCAGGCAAGAATACTGGAGTGGGTTGCCATTTCCTTCATCATTAATTTATCACAGTGTCCTTTGAATCAATATTATACTGCCTCATGTATAATGTAACAATCATACAATAATAAATAAATAATTACACATACCCACTTCTATCAACTGTATACTTATAGCCATATATTTTACCTCTGTGTTTGTTGTGAACCTCAGAATACATTGTTATTATTTTTGCTTTAAGCAGCCAATTGATTTTCAAAAAAACAGAGGGAAAAATAAACATTTTTCTTTCTATCCATATATTTACCATTTTCAGTGTTTTTCATTTCTTCCAGCAGATTCAAATTTCAATCTAGTATCATTTACTTTCAACCTAAAGAATATCCTTTAGCTTATTTTGTAGTGCAACTCTGTTGGTGAAAAATTGTTTCCATTTTTGTTTATCTTAAAATATCTTGACTTTATCTTCCTTTTTGAAGGATGTTTTCTCTAGAGATATATATGTATAATTCTGTATTGGCAGTTATTCCTATTACTTTATAGATTTCATTCTGGAGTTTCCTGGCCCATATCATTTCTGATGAGAAGTTAACCTTTACTCTTCTTGTTGTCTCCTGTTTGTTATGTGTGTTTTATCCTTTGACTGATTTAAAATTTTATCTTCATTTCTGACTTTCAGCAGTTTGAGTGTGACAGGCTTTGGTGTGATTTTCTATCATTTATTCTGCTTGGATTTTGATGAGCTTTTTGGATACGTGCGTTGTGGTTTTATGTTAAGTTTGGAAAAACTGTGGGCATCGTTTCTTCATATGTCCCCCTGTTTCTCCATTCTCTCCTTTTTTCTTCTGAGATTCCAATTACATATCTATGAGAATGCTTGATATTGTCCCTGGAGTCACTGAGGCTCTGCTTCTTTTGTTACCATTTTGTTTTCTCTTTTCTTCAGTTTGGATCATTTCTTTTGACCTGTCTTCAAGTTCACGGATCCTTTAGTCTTTATTGTCCAAATTGCTGCCAAATTGCTGTCCAAGTTGCATCTGATGACTTCCAAAAACTTCAAATACCGTACTTATTAGTTCCAGGGTTGTCATTTCATTCTTTCCATCTCTCCTGAAATTCTCCTCCCGTCATCTATTAAGTCCACTTTTTTGGGCAAAATTTTAAAACATATTGATAATCCTTGTCTGCAGATTTCAACATCTGGGTTGTCTATGCGGATCTCAACATCTGGGTTGTCTATGGGTCTGCTTCTAATGACTAATCTTTCTCTTCACTAAAGGTCACATTTTCTTCTTGCAATGTCTAGTAATATAGTAATACTTTAAACTGGATAGTGAATATTGTGGATGACACTTTGAGAAACACTGGGTTTTGTTATTTTCTTGTGAAGAATTTTGGATTTTATTCTAACGGTCATTAAAATACTAGCCTATCACTTTCTGCTCTCCCTGCTCCCACCCCTCCCTTTTCACCTTGAAGGCAAATGTTAGACATCTTATAAAACAAACTGGAATGGAAGTAGGTAAGGGAATAGTGGACTGTTCCTTAAAATATCTTTATTTAATTACCCTGCTCTATGCCTCTCTTTCTAGGCTTGTCCCCCATCCTAAAAGCCAACTCTAGATCTAGCGTTTCCCCATTTTCTGCCAGGCAGTCAGCATCCTTCCTGCCAAAGCTCCCTCCCTCTGAAGTCTACGCTGCAACTTCCCACATTCTGCTTCATCAGTCCTCTCCCATCTGCTTTTCTTCCTCTAGAAACTGGGGCTGTCTTTTCCCTTTCCTTCATCATTGTGCATTTCCATATTTAAAAATTCCTTTACTATAATTTAGTAGGGTTTGTGATGAAGAAGACATAAATTCTTGCCTTTATTTTTCTTAAAAAATTATTGATATGCTTTGCCAAATTATTTTCTAGTCACTTAGACCCACTGACACTCAACTGTAGTGCATGTAATTGTACTTACACTTAACTCTTGTCAATACTGAGAACTATCCATTTTCCAGTTACTAAATCTTAGTGTCTACTTACATATTTGACTTGTCCTTGATTTATTTTACAGAGTAAAACATGAACAGAGTTGGTTGTTTTCTATTAACAGTATCAAAGAAAACAAATCTTCTTTTGGGGAGAAATACATAAACTTAGATCCAAAGATTTTCATAATACATGTACAACTATGTGTTCAGATTTGAAAGTCTCTGAAAACTCCCTTGTCTCTTTAGCTTTTTGGTGAAAGCCTTTTGTACTTAAAGGTAGACTGAAGGAAGTATACACAGAATTCAAGTCTAAATTTAAAGGATGTATTAGGGAACTTCCCTGATGGTCCAGTGACTGAGACTCCTTGCTTCCACTGCAGGAAACATGGGTTCAATCCTTAGTGGGGAAACTAGATCCAACATGCTGCAACTAAGACCCAGCACAGTTAAAAAAATAAAATAAATATTAAAGGATATATTTATTATAGAGTAGTTCTAAAATAATTATTTTAACGCACTGAGTTAAGATGACTTCATAGTCTCCCATACAAATGTAATTTCAGTAAATCACATCATCTCATGATTAACTTAGTATTATAAGTGGTTCTATCAAGAAAAAAACTTTGATAAAATATAATTTTGCTATTATAAAATAATGCCTAAAATTCCTAATGTCTGTGTTACTTAAAGCATTACTATTCTCTTAAAAGTACTTGTGTGAATACAATAGTGTTTTCTGATAACCAATAATAAAGTAATTGGTAGATTTTTGACCACTGATCTTAGTATTCTTAAATATTCACAAAAGAAGAAATGCAAATGGAAATTAAACATGGCAAAATGCTCCATTTTCTTACTAATCAATTTTCTAAATAAAACAATGAGATTAGTGCAATCTTTTTGGACAGCAACATATTAAGAATTTTAAAAATATTCATACCCTTTGAACTCAATAATTCCACTTCTAAGAAAGTATGTCAAGAAAAAGATTGTTCATAAAGATTTATATACAAAAAATGTTCATTACAGCATTGCTTATAATAGCAAGGGGAAACAATGTATATGGACAACAGTTCGGAAATAATTAAAATAAATGGCAAGTTCATAAAAACACAGCACAGCTATTAAGGTCATGTTTTTAAAGAACAAAATGATATGAAGTAACGTTTATAATGTCATGTTAAGTAAAAAGCAAGATACAAAAGTTCACACACTACATTACATTTGTAAAAATGACCCCTATATATGTATAAATCTAAAACATTCTGAAATGAAATTTAACAGTGGTTGTTTCTAGGAGGTAGGCTTTTCCCCCCCTAAACCTTACGGTATTTTCCACATCTCTTCAATTAATATAAATGTCTTTTAAAACTGGAAATACAAAATCCACAATTATCTTTTAAAAGCAGCATCGGAACTCAAACATTTTAAATTCAGGCAAGAATACCGGAGTGGGTTGCCATGCCCTCCTCCAGGAGATCTTTCCCACCCAGGGATTGAACCCAAGTCTCCCGCAGTGCAGACAGAGTCTCCACCATCTGAGCCACCAGAGAGGCCCCAAATTAACCTTTACATATCCATTTATTTATATTAATAACTCAGTACAAATCATGAAAAAGGCTTGAGTGCTTATTATGTCCAGTTGTTGTTCCAGACACCAAAAACACAACAGTGGTAAAAGACATCTGTGGGTTCCATCTCATAGAACTTGCAGCCTCAAAGGAAGACACATAAACCACACCACCACACAAACACATGCAGAATTGCAACTCTGGTAAGTTTTATGGAAACAAAAGTGCACAGCCCTGGGATCCACACTTGGCATGTATGTGACTTAGGGATATCAAGAATGAATTCTCCACAGAAGAGACAACTAAGCTCACCTGAAACCACATAAAAAACTAATCAGATGAGGAGGGAAGAAAGCTGCATTCCAGGCAGACAGTGTTTGAAGCCGTTATCAAATTATTATCTCTTGACTCTACATCTACCCTTGTTTGCCCTACTTTGTGATAACTAGCAGTGCACCCTGTAAACAATTTTCTTTTGCCAATTGGTAGATTGTTACCTTTGTTAGTAGAGGGCAACAAAGAGTCCCCTGCAAGGTGATGAGGGCAGAAATACACTCCTGGTTTTGGTCCCTCATCATTATTATTATTCCCTACAGGAGCCAGAAGCCATGCAGAGGAGTTCCAGATGCATGCTCATGCCACGTTCCCTGACCTCCCCCGGTGGCAAGGGCTTTGAGCAGTTCCAGTCCATCTACACTCTCCGGAAATGGTAGGCTTCTTCTATAGGACAGCTCGGCCCAGGCCTTATGCCAAGATCTTTTGTCACCACAAGGCTGCGAGCATGTTCCTCTGGTAGTCATGACTATTTACTGGAAGGACTGATTCTGCAGCTGGAGCTTCAGAACTTTGGCCACCGGATGGAAAGAGCCAACTCATTGGAAAAGACCCTGATGCTAGGAAAGATGGAGGGCAGGAGGAGAAGGGGATGACAGAGGGTGAGATGGTTGGATGGCATCACCAACTCAATGGGCGTGAGTCTGAGCAAATTCCGGGAGACAGTGAAGGACAGGGAAGCCTGGCGTGCTGCAGTCCATGGGGCTGCAAAGAGTCAGACATGACTGAGCGACCGAACAACAACAAACATCTGGTAGCCACACACTGTATTTGATGAGGCCAGAATCTAGTTTTAGACCAGGAGAATCTCCCAGTCCTACTTCCTTTATTGTCCAGCCTTCTTGGAAACAGTAACTGTTCTCTTGACAAGCCTAGACGCCTGAGAGTCCTCACTTACCAATTAGTAGTTAGCCACCTCCTACTGTTTTAGTTAGCAGTTCTTGCTATTACATTCCACCTATTCAAATAACCAGTGTGGCTTCTGTCTCCTGACTTAAACCTGACTGATGTACACAGCCCCTATGTGGGACTAAGAGGAGACCAGTATGGCTGAAGCAAAGAGCAAGAATCAACACACCAGATCATGAGGCTGGAATGGGACACAAGGGCCAGAATATGCAGGAAATGGCAACTCACTCCAGTACTCTTGCCTGGAAAATCCCATGGACAGAGAAGCCTGATAGACTACAGTCCATGGGATTGCAAAGAGCCAGACACGACTGAGCGACTTCACTTTCACTTATAGGCCAGAGTAAGACTTTTGGTCTTTATCTTTAAGAGTCCAAATATGTGTTATCTGAAGAGATTACAGGATAGAGAATGATTTAGAGGGGAACAGAATGAATGCCAGGTGATTAAGGAGTGGATTACTATAGCAGCAGAGACAAGAGAAGATGGTTTGGATGGGAATGTAGAGATCAAGATAGTGAGAAATGGATGGATGCCAGGAATATTTGAAAAAGAAAACCAATAGGACTTGGTGATCAATTGAGTATCAGGGGAGAGGAAGATGTCTTGACTGATGCCTAGATTTCTGTCTTGCTTCAGGATGGATGGATGGTACACTAAGATCAAAAGGCTAAGACTGGGAAGGGAGATCAGGAGTTTGTTTTGAGCATGATGTTAGAGTGCTTTGAAATATCAAAGTGAAAATATCAAGTAGGAGTCTAAGTTCAGAGAGTAGCCTCAACTGGGGTAAGGAGTTTGTGAGCCAGCACACACAACCAAAGTTACAGCACGACTGAGATGATCTAACAGAGAGCTTTATGTGAGAAAGGACTTGGAACTAACCCAGCCGTGATGAGCCTCAACAATTAACAGCCAGTTAGAGGAGAAGAACCCTCAAAGGAAACACAGAAGCAATGAAGATGGAGGGGAGAAATCAGGAAAAGTATCAGGTCATAGATACCATGATGGTTGAGGAAAAAGAGTGGTCAATAGTCCTGCAAGGAAAAGGTAACTTAAGGATTGGGAAAATGTCTGCTAGATTCAATACATGGAGGCCAATGGTAAACTCAGTGGGGGCAATTTCTTTGGAGTGATGGGATCTTAAAAAATTGATAAGTGAGAGAGAGGTAAAGACATGGAGACAGTGAGTAAAGAATTTTCTTAAGATGTTATAGTGATGAAACCCCCAAGGCAACTCTTTTCACATTACAATTACTGTATACCTTAATTTGCATCTTACATCATTCTTCTATCACTACGTGACAGGGCAATTAACAGAAATTCAGAGGAGCCAATAACTTTGGAACAAAGACTTAGATAGGTTTAGTCCATTCTGTAAAACTGGATTGGCTCAGATCAAGCTGGGAACATTCTGACTGGAAACCAGTCTTTTAATTTATATTGTCTTTACAAGGTCTTAAATATCACTAATACCTTTAAAGGTTTCAATTCAATTCAGTTCAGTTGCTCAGCCCTGTCTGACTCTTTGCGACCCCATGGACTGTAGCACGCCAGGCCTCCCTGTCCATCACCAACTCCCGGAGTTCACCCAAACTCATGTCCACTGAGTTAGTGATGCCATCCAACCATCTCATCCTCTGTTGTCCCCTTCTCCTCCTGCCTTCGATCTTTCCCAGCATCAGGGTCTTTTCAAATGAGTCAGTTCTTTGCATCAGGTGGCCAAAGTTTTGGAGTTTCAGCTTGAGCATCAGTCCTTCCGATGAATATTCAGGACTGATTTCCTTTAGGATGGACTGGTTGGATCTCCTTGCAGTCCAAACAATTAACGGAAGGCATTTTGCTCTTTGCAAGGAGTGCATTCCATTTAATTAATTCGGTTTATAACTGAAACCTTGTAACTAACAAGGTTTGAGTGGGAAGTTGGGAAGGTATCAGCTATTCAGAGATGAAGATGGTTTGAATTTTTGCTGTAGAGATGCAGCAAAAGTAGTTTTCAAATGAGAAAGAGAAGGGAGAGGGCTCTGGAGTCCACTCTCTCCAGGTGACAGGAAAATGCCCGAGGGGTTTTATATATCCCGTGTCCTTATGTCACTACGTCTTGTGTCTGTTTCTGTCTCCTGCTTTATCACACGCAGAGAAAGGAAGCAGAGGTCTAAGACACGGAAAACACAATGTAAGGCTGCCTCTAACATTACCTGAACTATCCAGACACCGTGCTGCTGGAAGCTGAGTTTGACACTGAACAACACACAGCTACAAATGGGAGTTAACACTAAAGCGTTAGATGCCAAAATAAAAGAGTGAGAATAATGATAAATGTGCTTTAAACTATATGCTTCAAAATGCCTGTTCACATGACTGTACTTAATGTCAGCTATATAGCCTAACAAAGCACTATATCTTTAATTAAAAACCAATGGTTACAATGCTACAAGGGCTTTAGCTAAAATAATCCTTAAGTAAGGTTTAAATAAAACATTGGCTTTTTAGACCAAGATAGCCTGATGTCAGGGAACGTGAACGGGGGCTCCCTCAGCATCCACATACCCTCTTCCTTCACCCATTCACGCAGGGCCTTATCTGAAGTTGCCACACACCCCTCCTCCTGCCCCAGCCTCTCTCCTACTTGCTGCCTTCACAACATTTACTATAATCTATAAACATTTAAACTTCCCTGGCGGCTCAGATGGTAAAGAATCAGCTAGCAATGCGGGAGACCTAGGCATGATCCCTGGGTCAGAAGATCCTCTGGAGAAGGAAATAGTAACCCACTCCAGCATCCTTGCCTGGAGAATTCCATGGACAGAGGAGCCTGGTAGGTTGCAGTCCATGGGGTCACAAAGAGTTGGATACCACTAAGCGACTAACACTTTCTCATAAACATTTTGGTGTATTCTGGTTTACTGTGCTTCTCTTCTCCCCATTCCCACAAAAGAACATAAACTCCAGGAAGGCAAAAACTTTTTTATTTTGTTTACTTCATCTAGAAGAATCTCTGGCACATGTTAGATGCTTAAAATATTTCCTATATAGATAAAGAAATGACTTCAGGGTTTACTCTGTGTCAAATACTGTGCTAATCACTTTATTTATCTCATTTACTCCTCATCACAATTGCAGAATATTTTGCAGGTGAGACACGGAAGGGGTCACACCACTAGTAAGTGACGAGGCCAAGATCTGAGTCCAAACATGTTTAATGCTAAAGCCCTGCTTCTTAAGCAACGATATTATGTTGCTTCCATCTGAGAGCTGGAACGGCTGAAATCCTGGAATACACACATTTGGCTTTTCTATTAAAGTTTTCAGCAAGCTGCTTTCTTCTTGTTGATCTTTTCTAATCCTCTGGTCCAATATAGGGTTTAGAAAAGCAGAGGAGATAATCTTGGAGCTAGGGCCAACAACAGGATTAAAAAATCTGCTTGGAAATCTTATAGGGAACCCCACACCACAAAAATATTGTAAAATAGTCTGTTGTTGTTTTCTTCTTTTTTATATGAAGCACAAATGAGGGACAGGCAGCCAACATTCTAAAATAACAGGACCCTTTCTCTCACATTTGCTTCAGTTCACCTAGAGAATAAGAAAGCGGTTCTGTCCCAGAGGCAAGCCACATGCAGAATCTGCCTGGCAAAGGTAAAACGATGAGGCTGCCCCTGTTCTCCCACACAGGGCAGAAGCCCAGACCGTGGAGGTCAGTGAACACAGCATGGGGCCTTCTGTTAGAAACTAGTAACAGGTAAGGGAAGAGCTGGCTTCCCAAGATGCTTTACAAGAGGAGAGGAAATAAAGGAAGCTTGCTGGGAAGGGGAGCTGAAGACAAGGAAAGCCCGGCCCCCAAGCTTATCTCAATGGAGCCAATTGGTAGCCCACAATCCTGCTTCTTTCCTATTGGATGGGAATTGTGTCCAGGGGGAAAAGGACAGCAGAGGAATCTGAATTCCTATTCTAGCCCATGCGGTGATAAGCATGGTGATAACATTTCAGCAATCTGACCCTTAGGGAAAATAGAGTAGGAGCCACATCTGGGAAAAATGAAACCTAAGGTCATAATGCACTTTAACCATTTAGATAGAGCCTTAGAAATAAAAGTGACCCTTGGCATTACTTCCGTGAAAATAAATCTTGATCTACTCCTTGTCTGACTTTGTACTTAGATGCAGATAATCTTGATTGCATTATGTAAAAGATCTAATTTGAGTGGTTATTAAAAATTCTGAAATACAGAAAAAACTACTCCAAGGCTTAAAAAAGTAATTTTGTACTAAGTTTAAATCAAACTCCCCAACTTCAGAGCTATACGCTGACTTGCAGCATTGTCCCACTCGACAGTACTATATTTACAGCCTGAAATGATGATGCCTTTGGTGGTTATTTTTCATGTGGGAAGTCACACTAACACCCCGGAACCACCTGCACATATCTTAAGGCTAACTTTTCCCCTACCAGCAAATGATCCTTTTTAAAACCTTTAGAAAGAGAGATCTTGAATGTCAAGGTGTTATAAAAGATAAAACACGCTTTCCACATGTTCACAGCCTGCTGCCCAACTGGGCATTCAGGGCAAGCTTCCCTGAGCCAGTTTCATCACTGGAAAGCTTGATAAATGTTCCGCCACCAGCAGACTGGAGATTTCTTTAAGGCTCATACTTTGAACTCACTCAAGTACAGAATATAATTATCTGGTTTTGTTATGATTACTTTTCCCTAATTTTTCAATTATATACATCTTTCAGGAGTTATGGAGCCTGTGGTTTTAGTAATAACTCTCTAATGCATGCATAAAATTGCATGGATTTGAGTCAGGCTTTTGCTAACCAGACAGAGTTACCCCTGGGGCATAGATCTTCTCAGCTTTTCGACCCCGGGGCCTTGGTCTACTCAGCTATAAAGTGAGGGGATTAAGGGATCTTTCCCATCCTGCCCAGTTTCAAAGGTCTACTCAAAATGGGGTGCAGTAATATGCAAGATCCGACACTCATCTGTAAAATATTTAGCAGAGATCTCAGGATTTCTGAAAAATTGAACAAAGCACTTCAGAAGTCATTTGATAGTTTTGGCATCAACCTCCTGATTAATCTTCATTATCTTTGCAAAGAAACTTAACTAGCTATAAACTCATTTTGAAATTTATGATCACAAGCTGTTGGTGAAGTTAATGGTCAACCAGAAGAATTCCCTTCCTTTTGCAAAAACTTCTGATAACCTTCCACTGTCGTCATTTATTCTTTAACAGAAAGATTTACATGATAATATATTTGTTTTATTAATTATTAACAAATAATACTGATATACCTTAATGACTTCATGCTAAACTTACAAAGCTGAGGGATCTTGGGATGGTTCTTTGTGCAATAAAGTCTTCTTTGCCAACAGTTTCATGACAGGGTTCACAAAAGCCCCCTTGTACAGAGAACTCATCTGCTGGGTATTTAACTTTCAAGGCAGCTCTCCACTGTGAAGTGAAGCGCTTCAATATTGCATTTGCTCTAATGTCATATACTTGATAGAGTTACTGAAATTGTTTTAGGAAGAAGGTATAAATTATAAGTAAATGAACAAATATATGTGCTGGGCTTTTAATGTATGATTGGTATCACAACAGCAACCTGAGTAATTAGATTTTGAAAGTAATTCGTGTGAAAGCAATCACAGGCAAAGTTGGGAATGTGCCATTCGATTATTTAATTTCTTTCTCTTGCCCTGACCATAAATCAAAACATTCTCAAAATTGTAGGCAGAGGAAAAGCTGAATTAAAAGATGACTGGAACATCCAGATTCTAAAGAGAAATAGGTTATTTTTGTTGTTTGTTATAAGATATCATTGTGTAGTAAGGATTTTCTGAATTATGGCACTATTAATAGTGTTGTTAGGTAATGTTGATGGAAGAAAAGTAGAGCTTTGTGAGCAATTAGAAAACTTCTTAATGTGTTACACAGTGTCAGTTATTTCATGCTTCCTCATGGTAATCCCTGATTTAGAACAGGTTATCATGTGATTTTCTGTTTGCACCTGTCTCTTCTGCTTGACTAAACTCTCCCCGTAGGTTGTTGTTCAGTTGCTAAGTCATGTCCGACTTTTTGTGACCCCCAAGGATTGCAGCATGCCAGGCTTCTCTGTCCTTCACTATCTCCCAGAGTTTGCTCAAACTTATGTCCATTGAATCAGTGATGCCATCTAACCATCTCATCCTCTGTCACCCCCTTCTCCTCCCGTCCTCAATCTTTCAGGGTCTTTTCCAATTTTAGTCAGCTCTTTGCATCAGGTGGCCAAAGTACTGGAGCTTCAGCTTCAGCATCAGTCTTTCCAATAAATATTCAGGATTAATTTCCCTTAGAATTGGCCGATTTGATCTCCCTGCAGTCCAAGGCACTCTCAAAGTCTTCTCCAACACTGCAGTTCGAAATCATCAATTCTTTGGCACTCAGCCTTCTTTATGGTTCAATGGTCCCACTCATACATGACTACTGGAAAAACCATAGCTTTGACTATACGAATCTTTGTCTGAAAAGTGATGTCTCTGCTTTTTAAGCCCCTGTTTTATTCATCTTTGGTTTATTTCAGGAGATGTTTTGAAAAACTTTTAAAATTTATCTAAGTAATTTTGTATGGGTGGGTGTTGGGGGCAGGATGCTAGATGACTCACAATCACAGGAATCCCACACAACGAAGAACTGCCCAGTGACCTGAACTTTCTCATGTCTTCCCAGACACGTGACATATAAACTCAAAGTATTTTTTGTACAGTTTTCCTATGGATTTACAAGATTTACTTGGATTTCCAGGGTTCAACTACTATATACATTAAGAGAAAACTGTACTCTCTGGTGTTTATAACTTTACCAAGAGTTTTTCACCATTTGGAAAATTCCATGGCCAACCACAAGGGCAGTCACAGTATTTGAGTGGATAATTAGCAATTTTCAGTCTGCATTTGTAGCAGCTGCTTTCCCAGTGACCCCACGTCTACATTAAAATATACTTATTTAGTTTTTACTTCACATGTTGAATATAAAGAAACAGTATTCATGTTATCCAGTTGACTACTGTCTCCCTTCCTGTAAGTGTAAAGCGATTCATGATAAGTGTATGGTATGAACATCTGACCATTTGATTAAGCCTTCTATTTTAGCTATTCTTGAACTTCTTATATTTTTATATTATTGATGTTCTGTTTCTAGGTAGATTTATACTATCTATGAATTTTACTTTAGGACTTGACATAAAAATGGAGCTTTGGGCCAAACAGTATTGAAGATCACAGATCTAGTAGAATCCTGTACAGTTCCCATATTTTACAGAAAGGAAATGGGACACTAGAGATGAAATGATGCCCTTAAGGTCATACAGTTGATTAAGAAGCAGCCTTTCATTGAGTGATGACTATATAGCTGTAGCACAAATAAAGAATATTCCAGATTCTAACAGCCTGGAAGATTATATTCTATTGCACGATATAAAATACCAGGAGATAAAATAATTTGGTCTACCCTTTAATAACATTTCCTTTGGTCACCAATTATCCCTCCCTTTTCTTAGCCAAAGTGCCTTTAGAAAGAAAAATTTCTTTAAGCTGGAATTTCTATTTTCCTGATGATTCCAACAGAGACTAGAACTATATTTTTTAGATTAAAACAATCCTCTGACTTTTGCAGGGCTGGATTGGACATGTCTTCTCTGGGCCTGTGACTTTCCTCCTGGCCCCTACCATCCCGCCTAAAGACCGTTTGAATCTATGCACAATGTTGCAGGACAATCTTTTCCTTTCACCACCAACAACCGTAGCAGTGATGGTCCCAGGGGGTCCCCTGCCATCCTTTTCTTCTATGTCTTCCTAAGCAACTTTACTTAAGAATAACTGACCTGTGACCCCACGGAGTGCCTTTGAAGGCTCCTCGAGTATTGAGATCTTTTTCTCACGAGGGGGAAGGGCTGGTTTTTCACTGGCGGAATCGGTGGATGAGCTGTCCTTCTCACAGCCGTTGATGTGGCCATTCTGTATCTGGGGTGGTGGTGGCTGCACGGGCCCTGCCTCGGGCCTCTCTGCCTTGTCTTTAGCATCTTTGTTGCCTTGATGCTGCTTGGACTTGCTTCGTTTTCTCTTATTGTTCTAGAATGAGAAACAAATGAGAAATGAATATTATGCAGCTCACAAGCACCTTGAAATAGAATGTGAATCCGAGAAAGCAAAATAAGATATGTTATCCTTTTGCTTTTTTTTTTTTCTGACTCTTCAAATAAAATGGGTGAAAACACTGATGTCTTTATTAACTGCCCAAGTTACTATAAATAGCTTCTTTCCAACAATGAGTTGTATAAACTTTTACCTCATAAACATAGAAAACAAAGTTTCCTTTATAAGCAAAAAACAGCAGGAAATGGCTTAAAATAGCTGACATATCATTTGAGCAAATTGAGGGCCTACATATCTGAATGGTCATAGAGTAAAAACTCTGGTGATTACAACCCTGTAGGAACTTGAATTCAGCTACTGTGCTATGGGAGAAGAGTTCTCATTTCTAATAGAGACCATGAGGGTGGGAGGAGGGCAGGGAGGACCCTGAGGTTCTGCTCCTCTGGGGAGGAAGGAAACCTGAGGGGAGGGTGAGAACAGAAGAGGCTGGCACCTCCTTGCAGAATGAGGAAGTGGAGTCAAATCCCCAAAGTCCAGGTTGGGTCTTTGAAAAGGCACCCCCCAACCAGGCCACCCCTGGATTGCTGCCACACTGTCCAGGAAGTCCCAGGATCATCCCCATGAACATTCAAGCTGGAGTGGAGAACTACTACAAAGCATTGCCAAACCAACGTGGGCCCACCTGAATTCTGTGCCCCTGGAATACTTGGCTGCTAGCTCAACAGCACCGTAAGACTTTTCTTACATTTAGCTCAGAATAACACAACTATGCATTTTATTTCATTTTTTATTTATGTCTTTTAGTAATTTAATTAATGTATTTATTGGCCACATCTTGCAGTATGTAGGATCTTAGTTCCCCGAAGAGGGATCGAACCTATGCCCCTTGCAGTGAAAGGGTGGAATTATCATCACTGAACCACCAGGAAAGTCCCTACCCCGAATTTTAGGTAACTGAAATTTTTTAGACCTTGGTACAGGCCTCAGCCAATGAGAACAGACAAGGGACCTGTCAGGACAGACCCTGGCCTGCCTGTGGCATCAGTGTCCCACCAGCTAAACATCAGCCTGGCTTTGTTCTGCAACATGTTTGAAAAGAAATAAGAAGAAACAATTTTCTCTTGATTCTCCTCCCCATTCCCTTTCTTTTCCTTTGAAACCGCAAGCATGGCTCTCCGTAAGGGCTCCTCCAGGGGAGAGAAGTGCAATGACTGGGTGAAGGGAAGGCCCAGAGGCACCATTGCCACAGGAGCCCTGAGTCTCCTAGGCTGGGGAGACCATCTTCCCATTTAACCTCTAAGAAGGTTTGGTAATGAGTTGGGTCTGCAGCTGCCGTCTGCTCTTTTTTTTTTCCACATCAGAGAAATTTAAAACCCAATCCACACATCTCAGATTTCTCCATGTAAGTATAAATACTGCCTTTCAATCACTTGCAAACCATCTTCATTTCATACAGAAGTCTGGGAAGCTATGATTAAAGATAAGCAGACACTGTCAAAGATGGTGGCATACAAATGTTGAACAAAAAACCTCGTAATTCTCCCAGTTCTCCATGAAGCGAGGAGGAGAAAAAGGAGGAAAGGATCATTCCAGTAATTTCAGTAATCTTGGGAATTTATGAAAGTAATACTGCTTTCATGCGTGCATTTGTCAAAACCTATTCCTCAGGCCAGTGATCCTCCCTCAGTGGGAAGAGTATATACTGGGATTCCCCTTGGGGAAGTTACTTGGGAAAGAGAAGCAGACTTTTTGTCAAAGTAATGAAACAGATGACAGGCCTAGAACAAGAAGTTGCACCTCCAAGGAGCCAGTGAGTACCCAGAAACGCTCACAAGACCAGGAAGGCCAGTATGTGTACAGCACACCACACGTGTGCCCAGAGGTCGGAACGGTGTGACTAGACAAGAAAGAAAAATAACTTGAATGGGGCAGCTTAAAATCTCCCCTCTGCTCACAAGGAGCAGTCAGTCTGCCAGGGTTCGAAAGAAAGGAAAACAGGTCCCTTACTTACTATGGCTTTAGAGTACGTCCTTTATTAAAAATCTAGCTTATTAGAACTCAGGAAAAATGTTTCTGGGGGCAGCCCTGGACAGATTCTCTCGGCTGGAAAAACATGTGAAAATATATTTAGAGCTTTTCAAGTATCTTTAAAAAGCTCCTTAATGTTTTCCTTTGTGCTGTGGGATACGTTCAGGCAAGTTAACATCTAGAATCCTTTGAATTCTCTGGTTGGGCTTGCCTTAATACTTAAAAAGAAAAACTCTGGGACTTCTAAAGCACACCTGGTGGTTAAAAACACTTGAACAGAAAACAAGGGCATTAGTAGGGAGGGTGGCTTTTAATTTAAGAAAGTCATGAATCTGGAAGCTTCCTGGGTATACATATTAACATATTTGAAAGAAGCACAAAATTGGCACCCTTGTTAAAATGATAACAATCACGAAGATTCTGATGGAAGATGTTACTAATTTACAATCCATATCAATCTTACCTTCTTTTTTCCTGTCATATTCCATTCTTTTAGAACTTGAATTGCACTGCCTAGACAAAGACAAAGAATCTTCAACATGTATTCACATAATAAAACACCACACAAAATTCATCTCTGTCTTTCCATCCTGGTAGCGATTTTTTTCCCTGGCTTTTTCATTTGTTTTGATACATCCTACCTTAATAAAAATGCCAGTTTCATTTTTTATTTCCAGATTTTCATTTAATTCACTGCATGATCTTGGTTTTATCAAAGTATTAAGCCCCACTACATGAAGCTTACTTTGTTTTATCATTATGTTGTCTTAGAGAAAATGAAATATATCTTGAGAATTTTCTGACAGCTTCATTGCCATAGGTAGAATTAAAATTGTTCTGTTTTATATATGAATCAAAATACCTATAATCTTCTAGGCCAAACATGGGATTTTGAATATTATTAACCATGTGAATCCTAACTTTTTGTTTGGCTATTTCTGCTCATTTTCTGCCTCTACTCATTATGTTCACAACCTGCAGGGTGACAAGAAGGACAGATGATTTGATGTTAGTTTTGCTCATGTCACTGTGGATAAGGACAGGACGTAATTTTTGCAAGGTTCCACTTTGAAACAAAAGAAGCTCATTAAACAACAAGTTGAGTCCCAGGTTCTGAAATACTCTTCACGTGCATATGTGGCATTGCCCAGATGCAGAGGAAAAGTCTAACTTGATTAAATTAAAAAATATTTTAAAAGAAATGCTTAACCAGCGGTCAGCTACAGTTAAGCATCTTCATGTAATCTAAGTTTCTTCACTCACTCCAAGGTGCTAGTGCTAAAGAACCCACCTGCTAACGCAGATGTTAGAGACTTGGGGTCAATCACTGCGTCAGGGAGATCTCCTGGAGGAGGGCATGGCAACCTACTCCAGTATTTTTGCCTGGAGAATCCCACAGACAGAGGAGCCTGGTGGGCTACAGTCCATAGCGTCACAAAGAGTTAGACACGACTGAAGCGACTTAGCATGCACTCACACACTCACTCCAAACTGCTGGGGGTAATTTCAACAAGTTATTGGTAATGAGCAGACCAGTTGTTCTTAGTTAAATAGGTATTTCTAAAGAGTAGCTCTTAAATGTATTCTTTCAACAATTTTAAGCATTTTTATACCATTTCATTATACTAATAGTTCTCTACAATGAGTGTGTTGGCTAAACAAAGATAAACTTCAGGCTAGTCTTTATAACAAATTTCAAATTAGTAGGGCCCCAATTATTGAGTCTACTGTCACTGTTAGATAAGCAGAAGGCCATATTGCTTTGACTAATGTTTAAAAAGACTAATTATTCCTATCCATTCAGAGTTTCCAATTCAATGCCCCTTGAAGGCTTTTTGTGTTACATGTACTTGAAATAGTAACACTGCATTTAAAAGTAAGCTATAATTCAGACTTTTTATTAACTAGGCTGATCTTTTTCTAATTTGCCCAGAGAATTAATGTTTCATAGTATTTTCCTTTCGAAGAACTTTAGGAAGTCACTTTCACTAGGTTACTTCCTAAGTCACACCCGTGGCTAAGAATTATTAGGGTAGTTTTTACTTAGAGCTCAACTTCAGAATTCCGGATAAAAATTAAATTTAAAAAATGTTGAAGACGGTTCTTTTAAATCAGAGAAAGGGGGTGAGTTGTTTACTACTTTCAACTGCAATATTCAATTATTCTTCTAATTTTTATATTTGGACATAAATTCTATTTGCAATTTGGACCATGAGCTTTTAGAGGGTAATTCTGAAGAACCTGTGTTTACAGACAATTTTGAAACTGTTACTATTAAACTTTAATTATACTAAAACTGCTTGGAGGTTTTTTTATAGACATAATTTAATTAGTTTATTTATTTTCGGCTGTACTGGGTCTTCGTTGCCTCAGGGACTTTTCTCTGGTTGCAGCCAGTGGGGGCTACTCTCCAGGTGTGGTGTGCAGGCTTCTTGCAGTGGCTTCTCTTGCTGCAGAGCACGGGTTCCAGGGCTCCAGGACTGCAGCAGTTGCAGCACGTGGGCTCGGGCTCGGTCGTGCCGGTTCCCCGGCTCTAGGGTACAGGCTCAATAGTGGTGGCACGGGGGCATAGTTGCTCCAGGGCATGTGGGATCTGCCTGGATCAGGGATCGAATCCGTGTCTCCTGCACTGGCAGCAGGATTCTTGACCAGTGAGCCACCAGGGAAGTCCTGTTTGGAGCTTTTTAAGCCACTCAGAAAGTGTGCTTTTAGTGTGCCTCATAAGTGATTCCTAGTGATTATTTCTGATTTTCAGTGATCTTTAAACAAGTTTTCCTATTGACTCCCATCCAAAATGATATCTCAGCAATCGATGAGTTTTTTAAACTGAGACCTTAATCTTGACAAGGTGAAAATTTCAAGAAGGACAAGCATGGTGCTATATTTAAATACAGCTGGATTTGATGACAGTCCATCAGTTACTGAGCATCTGGGCATCTCATCAGGGTCACTTTATAATAAAAATTTTCAGGATGGAGAATGTGGGGGCCTCACTCCAGCTGAGGGTGGGGAGGCATGGGGATAGTAACCTGTTTCCTTTCCTAAAGCTTTTTTCCAGGTGAGCGACACTGGCAAGTGAAACTGAAAAGAGTTTATCTGCGCCAGGCTGTGCGCCTCTCAATGTCTTTCGTGAGACAAACTGTACCCAATGTTGCAAAGCTGGATTAGCATCCCATTCTCTGGATTTGTTTCTTACGAATAAAGATTCCATATTTGTTCATACATGAAGCAGGAAGGACAGTCAGAAAAGTTATGCACTGTGGGGCTGCTTGCAGGTCTATTTTGAACCACGTGTGCTAAGTCACTTTAGTCATGTCTGACTCTTTGCGACCCCATGGACTGTGGCCCACCAGGCTCCCATGTCCGTGGGATTCTCCAAGCAAGAATACTGGAGTGAGTTGCCCTCTTCCATGGGATCTTCCTGACCCAGGGATCAAACCCTGGTCTCTTGCATCTCCTGCCTTGGCAGGCAGGTTCTTCACCACTAGCGCCAGCTGGGAAGTCCCATTTTGAATGATGTGTGCGTGTGTGTTAGTCACTCAGTTGTGTCTGACTCTTTGTGACCCTATGGACTGTGGCCTACCAGGCTCCTCTGTCCAAGGGATTTTCCAGGCAAGAGTATTGGAGCGGGTTGCCATTTCCTTCTCCAATTTTGAATGATAATCATTTTTAATTCAATTAGCACTCTAAACTCTGACTGCAGATATCAGAACGTGAGTGTGCTATCTGGTTCCAAGACCTCGCCTGAAATGCAATTATAATATATGTAGAAACTTAGGAAGATTGTTCTATTTCCAGGAAATTGAGTAAGTTTAACAGAAAACAAAACTAGTATAAAAGGAGGAATATGCTGAAAGGTATTCCCTGAACTTTCGGTCAGATTATGTTTAGTTAGTCCATATTAACAAAACAGAAACTAATGCTAGGACAGAAGATATATGATATCAAAGAACAGGTTTAAGATATTTGTTCATAAATGAAATTTGTTTAATTTGTCTAGGAGAGAAGAATTTCCCATAGTTTATAGGAAATGTAAAACAGTAGGTTATACATTTATAAAATAACTACATTCCTGAGAATTTAGATTCTGTAACATCACTGGAAATGGGCTGTTCAAAAAATCAAATTTTTTTAGACAGCAAAAACGTTCTAGAGGTGGATAAGATGAACTAATATTCTGACTAATTAGGAAATTTCAAAATGATAAACTAAGGATATTAAAGACTAAATCAGTCCCCTCAGACTACTTAAACATCAAGTTCAAGGATTCCAATCGTAAGGCCAAGTAGAACTATGCTGGTTGAAGAGTTGAGAAGGTTTTTCAGATCAGGAATGAAGTTCATTATCCTCCATAAACAAGGACATCATCAAATAAACGACATTGTTTAATAACAGACTGGACAGACTGGTCGACAGTGGAATTAGTAGCATTAGAACAGGTATCCTTTGCAAACTATCTATAGTCTGTCTTCTGTTTTTTCCCAATGAGGAAAAAAGAACTTCCAAATCCTGCTCTTAATACATAGATGTGTTTTTTAAAATGCTGTTTTCTGTGGTAAAATTCACATAATATAAAACATACTGTGAGCTTAGTTGCTCAGCCATGTCCAACTCTTTGCGAACCTCTGGTCTCTAGCCCACCAGGTTCCTCTGTTCATGGGATTCTCCAGGCAAGAACACTGATGTGGGTTGCCATGCCCTCCTCCAGGGGATCTTTCCAGCCCAGGGATCAAACCCAGGTCTCCCACATTGCAGGTGGATTCTTTACCCATTGAGCCACTAGGGAAGCCCAAGAATACCGGAGTTGGTAGCCTATCCCTTCTCCAGGGGATCTTCCCGACCCAGGAATCAAACTGGGGTCTCCTGCACTGAAGGTGGATTCTTTAGCAGCTGAGCTACCCGGAAAGCCCCTGAAACACACTGTCTTAACTATATTTAACTGTACAGTTCAGGG
Organism: Budorcas taxicolor; assembly: GCF_023091745.1. Lineage (NCBI taxonomy): Eukaryota > Metazoa > Chordata > Mammalia > Artiodactyla > Bovidae > Budorcas > Budorcas taxicolor. The sequence continues at coordinate 133,425,916 of NC_068911.1, read as the reverse complement.
GCACTGAGTACATTCACATGGTTGTGCAACTCTCGCCATCAGCTGTCTCCTGAGTTTTTCCTTTCCTAAACTGAAACTCTATCCCCATTAAACCTAAGTCCCCATCCCTCACCACCTCCAGGACCCTGGCAAGCACCAATGTATGTAGACGTGTTTTTAAAACCTAGCATATTTTTATAAAAAATAAAGTATTAGTAAATAATTGGTATTCAATTCACTCAAAGAAGAAAACACAGAATATATGGAATATTTAGTTCTAACATCTACAGGTTCACAGGACATGTATACTCACCATCCACAAAGGCCTGCACTGCTTTATCTACATTAAAATCAAACTGCTGCAGCACCAGGACTATTTCATTATTGCTTTTGTTGGGAACAACTGATCGAACTGCATAGATCTGGAAAGGAGAGGAAAAGAGAAAGGCAAACATTGTGAATGTTTTTCATCCATGAATCTCTCACTGGATAGAAAAAAAAGAAAAAAACTGTTCTAAAGGCCTTAAAAAGCTGACTAATCTATCTTCTTGCCATCAAGCATACTCAAGGCATTTTGGACCCATAAAAGCTAATCCTGGTAATCACCTTGATACCCTCTTTATTTGAATACACATTTCTACAAAGATTTCCCTGTTAGGACTGGAGCAGCAAGCCTGAAGAGCCAACTCTGGTTTTGCAACCTACTCCCCTCCCCCGCAGCCCATGCCCAGGACTCCAGATGCACACAACGTGCGTTTCAGTGAGCACACAGATAGTCCTCTGTCTCTGGCTCTCTTTTCCATGAGCTCAGGGCCTATCTTTGGAAAATTTACAGAAATAGCTCCATGCCTGAGCTTCTCTTATCTCCACAGTGGAGATAGTCACATTGCAGTTCACGAAAGTATGTTGTGAAACTCCATTAATGTTTATAGAGATATAAAAATGTAGGGCATTGTGTTTTTGAAATGGCAATCTTAGCCATAATACAGAAAAGGTTCCCCAACACACTTCTGAAAAATCAAACATTTAAACCAGTGTAAGTACATACATGAGAGCTAAGGATTTCAATAGGTTAAGCTAATATTCAATTTTTAATGACCTATAGATATTTCTTAGTCAACTTTTGCACATTTTCTTCTTGCCTAATAGAATTCATTGACCTTTAGCTCACAGAACTTGCAATTACTACAGGATACTTTATCCACTGTAGCAAAACCTGGCTCTCTCTGCTTTCTATCAAGGGGATTACTGCAGCCACTACTGACAAATGTGAGAATACTGTATGGTGCCAAGGTGAGTGGCATTCACATTGATGATCACAAAAGCACTACACAATCCTTACTTGTTTTCAGGGATTATTTTTTGAAAGCCTACCTTGTGACAAGGCACCAAACTTCTTGCAACTTACTGACTAGAGGGGACATATCAGTATGCACATACTGATCAAATGATCACACAAATAAATATCTATGTACATGTTGCAATACATGCCATAAATCATGACAAGGAGACTTGAGTGTATATAGGTGTGCTGAAATCTGATGGACAAAAGAGAAGAGATGGCTGGGAGGTTAAGGGGAGGGCCTCTTAGAGGGGACAGCATGAATGAGGAGCCAGGCACAGATGAGGAGGGAGTATGGAGCGGGACAGAGATTGAGGCTTCCAGAAGTACAAGATGAGGCCAGAGGCAGGCAGGGACCAGATCATGTAGCCCACAAGGTCATGTAAAAGATTTTGGTCTTGTGACCATCCCTCAACCACCCTCAATGCTGTCCTTTCTTATTCATTCATCATGTTAGAAAGATATCTCTTGGGAACTCCCCAGCAGTCCAGTGGTTAAGACTCTGCACTTTCACTGCCAAGGGCAAGAGTTCCATCCCTGGTCAGGGAAGTAAGACCCTACAAGCTACACAGTGCAGCCAAAAACAAAACAAAACAAAAACATTACAAAAAAAGAAAAATAGCTCTTTCCCTCTTCCCTCTCTCTCCGTATGTATGTATGGTATTACCTTCTATATCCAACACTTGTGTTGCTTCCATAGCTTGGCTATTGGTGTGTATACACACATACACACATATACACACACACAATGGAATATTACTTAGCCATAAAAAAATGAAATTCTGCCATTTGCAGCAACATGGATGGATCCAGCGAATATCACGCTTAGTGAAGTAAATCAGACAAAGACATAGACTTCAACAGTGTATGATATCACTTATAAGTGCAATCTAAAAAATAAAATGAATGTATGTAGCAAAACAGAAACAGACTCACAGAGAAAACAAAACAGTGGTTACTGATAGAGACAGGGAAGCAGGGAGGGGCAAGATTAGGGCATAAAATTAAGAAATAGAAATGACAATGTATAAAATACATAAGCAACAAAGATATATTGTACAGCACAGGGAATTATAGCCATTATTTTATAGTAAATTTTAATGGAGGATAAGCTATAAAAATGCCTAATAACTGTGCTGTATACCTGAAAACTAATATAATATTGTAAATCAACTATACTTCAATTAAAAAAAACACAAAATTTTCAATCTACCTCCACAGTTGTGTGAGCAGTAAAGATCAAGAAGTATGGAATAAACATAAATGGTTGTTTGCCCTGTTTCCAGACTCTCCTCTGCAAAACATTATTTTATTATGTTAAGGCAAAACATGATATAAACCATAGCTTACAGAGATACTTCCTCTTTAAACAGGTACACAGCACTTGCCTGTTCCTCTTTAAAAGAACAACAAAAAAAAATCCAACATGGTAGAATATAGAACATCTATCCTTGTCACTTTATATATCCTATCTCTGAACATATCCTCAGAAAATTGTCAATAACTGAGTCCTGATATCAAATATAACTATGAATATCGCAAATAGTTCCCAGAGGAAGACACTTAATTAAAACAAGAATGTCAAGTTGTAAAGACACTAAAGGAAGGAAAGGAAAAAAAAATCTATTCTTAGATATTCCATAGTAATGTTGAATTCTAGTGAATTTCTCGGCCAAGTTTCTGCTTTAATCATAGTACTTGGCTAATGTGAAGAGAGTAGCATTATTTTTCTACCTTCTCATTTATGAATTCACTACATTTATTTTGCTATGAAAATGTCTTGGAGAGAGACGGAGGAATCCAGACACTAATATGCATGCATAAGCATCCAGAGACTTCACAGTGTCACTATCCAACATGCAGCAGTCATAAGGGGTCTAAGCATTTAAATCTAAAAAAGGTCTCCTTATGAAGGAGCTTTAAAACGTAAGGTGTGGATGACAAAGGCAGTGTTACAGGGAGGTTGTGCTGAAAAGCTGCCTTTGCGTTAGGAAACGAAGCTCCTGGAGCAATGGATCAATCAATGCGTGACTAATGGTAGTTTGCATATGGGGAGCTCATAAAATTCTCGCCTGCAGTGGCTGTTTTGCAAAGGCTGCTTCTGGCACCGCTTCACACACACAGCCTTTACGTCGCTGCCACAGCCTAAGCTGGTGAATCCGCTGCTGCAGCTTCACACTGAAGCCCACTGTTTGAATCTGCACGCGACTCCATCCCTCAAGGGTTCTCACACCATAAAACAGTCTCCTGGGGGGCCGACCAGGCGGTAGCACAGGATGCTGGGGGACAATCTGGGCCATGAGTTAGGGGTTCATTTAGCAACTGCTTTACCTTTCCCTAATTACTGTTCCCTGTTTTGCTTTTACTAATTTAAATGGCAAATTCAATTTGCTATTGACAAATCTGCCTTTTACACCTCAATAGTCGTTTTGATTTTAAACGTTTTTGCACAGCAAAGGAAACCACTGATAAAATGAAACAACAACCTAATTAATGGGAGAAAATACTTGCAAATGGTATGACCAATAAGGGGCTAATATTCATCATATAGGAACAGCTTATACAACTCAACAACAACAAAAAAACGGATTAAAAAATGGGTAGAAGAATTGAACAGACATTTTTCCAAAGAGGAAATGTAGATGGCTAACAGGTAAATGAAAAGATGTTTAACATCGTTAATCACCAGGGAAATACAAGTCAAAACCACAATGAGCTATTTATTACCTCACACCTACCAGAATGGCTATCACCAAAAAGAATACAAACAACAAATGTTGGTGAAGATGTGGGAAAAAAGGAACCCTGATACACTGTTGGTGGGAAAGTAAATTGGTGCAGTCACTGTGGAAAACAGTATGGAGGTTTCTCAAACAACCAAAAATAGATCTACCATATATGACCCAGCAATTCCACTCATGGGTATACATCTGAAAAAAACAAAATAGTAATTCGAAAAGATACATGCATCCCTAATGTTCATAACCGCATTCTTTACAAGTGCCAAGATACGGACACAATGTGTTTATCAACAGATGAAGGGATTAAGAAGATGTGGTGTATACATGTATAACGGAATACCACTTAGCCATGAAAAAGAACGAGATTTTTGCCGTTTGTAGCAATAAGCATGGATTTGGAGGGTACAATGGCAAGTGAAGTAAGTCAGCCAGAGAAAGACAAACACTGTATGATATCACTATAAATGGAATCTAAGAAATACAACAAATAAGTGATTATAACAAAAAAGAAGCAGACACAAATATGGTGAACCAACTAGTGGTCACCAGTGGGAAGAGGAAAGAGGGCAGGGGCAAAAGAAGAGTAAGGGATTAAGAGGTACAAACTGTTACATATAAAATAAGCTACAAGGATATACTGTATAACTGTACAACACTGCACAATGTGGGGAATATAGCAAATACTTATAGTAATTCTAAATGGAATATAACCTTCAAAAATTGTGAATCACTGTCTTTTACACCTGTAATATATAATACTGTACATCAACTATATCTCAATAAAAAATGAACGTTTAAAAAAGTGTTTTGATTTAACTTAAGCATTCTAATCTCCCTTTCTCTCCTCTCCCTGGGGTTGTCTATCTAAGGTGGCAGGTTTTGCCCCATTCTGTCTCAGGCCGGTTCTGCTGGCATTTTCTTTTTCTTTATTTATTTTTAAACTTATTTATTTTTTAATTGAAGGGTAATTGTTTTATAGAATTTTGTGGTTTTCTGTCATACATCAACAAGAATCAGCTATAGGTACACCCATGTCCCCTCCCTCCTGAACCTCTCTCCCATCTCTCTCCCTGACCCATCCCTCTAGACTGTCACAGAGCCCCTCTTTGAGTTCCCTGGTTCATACAGTAAATTCTTATTGGCTATCTATTTTACACATGGTACTGTAAGATTCCATGTTACTCTCTCCATACATCTCACCCTCTCCCTCCTCCGCTCTCCCTGCGTCCATAGGTCTGTTCTCTGTGTCTGGCATTTTGCCGGCACTAGGCAGCAAAGCAGTGTGGCTTTCACAGATGCGGTTTACTTCAGCTTCCCACATTAACTTACCTCTCCTGGACCTGACTTGTCTGGCTTAAGAACTGTTAGCAGATTTCTTCATTCACACTGTGCATTTTTTGAGCCTATCTGTGATGACTCCTTAGAAATTCTCCTTGGCTTACAGATGAGTCACTTAAGACTATGTCTGAGTTTCAAAAAATGGTTCTAACATAAGTTTTCAATCCACCTACACAGCTGTGTGATCAGTAAAGACCCAGTACTATCAAATAAACAGAAAATAACATTTCTCTCTGCTTCTGGTCTCCCACCTACAAATTCATCCTGAGCCTGTTGCCAGACTACTCTTCTTCAAGTATAATTAGGACTACTTCCCCATCTTCCTTAAGAGTAAAATTCAGTGTCTACAACCTGGCACTCAAGACCATTGACAACTGGGCACTCATCTGCTTTCCCAAATGCCCTTCTTGCTCTGCCCTTTACAGATAAGCACAAGCCCAGTGTTGGCCACTTACCCCTACCTCCATGTGAGTTTTGTCCTTGATAAAATGCAGAGACAAAAAAAAAAAAAAAAAAAAAGAGTAGAGATGTCACTTTGCTGACAAAGATGTGTATAGTCAAAGTTATGGCTTTTCCAGTAGTCATTTTATGGATATGAGCGTTGGACCACAAAGAAGGCTGAGTGCCTAATAACTGATGCTTTTAAACTATGGTGCTGGAGAAGACTCTTGAGTCCCCTAGACTGCAAGGAGATCAAACCAGTCAATCCTAAAGAAATCAGTCCCGAATATTCATTGGAAGGACTGATGCTGAAGCTGAAGATACAATACTTTGGCCACCTGATGTGAAGAACTGACTCACTGCAAAGGACCCTGATGCTGGGAAAGATTGAAGGCAGGAGAAGGGGACACAGAAGATGAGATAGTTGGATGGCATCACTGACTCAATGGATGTGAGTTTGAGCAAGCTCTGGGAGTTGGTGATGGACAGGGAAGCCTAGCGTGCTGCAGTCCATGGGGTCACAAAGAATCAGACACGACTTAGAGACTGAACAACAAAAGATGTGTCCACTTGCCCAAATTTTATACTCCACCTGAAACGCCAGGTATCCTGTGAAGCTCTTTGTCTCCACCATCCCTGCCATAAGTCATCTCTGTCTCCTTCCAATTCCCACAGACCTTATCAGTGGATGTCTCCTAAGCCCAGCACCTTCTACATCACAGGCCTGTCTGTGTGAGGTGCGTATTCTAAATGATAAGGAACATGAATGCAGAATTCTCCTCCCAGTCATTTCTGCATCTTCACCATGCTCACCCGAGTGACTAATAATGTGCACAGATAGATGGATACGAAAGTGAAAGTTGCTCGGTTGTGTCTGATTCTTTGCAACCCCATGGACTATACAGACCATGGAATTCCTCAGGCCAGAATACTGGAGTGGGTAGCTGTTTCCTTCTCCAGGGGATCTTCCCAACCCAGGGATCAAATCCAGGCCTCCTGCATTGCAGGCAGATTCTTTATCAGCTCAGCCGCAAGGGAAGCCCAAGAATACTGGAGTGGGTAGCCTATCTCTTCTCTAGCAGATCTTCCCAACCCAGGAATCGAACCGGGGTCTCCTTCACTGCAGGTGGATTCTTTACCAACTGAGCTATCAGGGAAGCCCAAATGTGTACAGAGTAGGTATTTAATAGCAATCTGTTGAATGAGAAAATGTCAATTTGTAGCTATACCAGGCTGCTCTTTTTTGACATGTTATGCTAATATTTTTATTACTTTTCCATTAGTTCATATGTGTTATTGTGCTACAGTGGGGTTTTGCTAATTGTATATAAATATGCTAAAAAGCTCTCCTTCATTCTCTACCCTCTAAAATCATTTTTTTAAATTGGCGTATAGTTCATTTAGAATGTTGTGTTAGTTTCAGGTGTACAGCAAAGTGAATCAGCTATACATATACATACACCTATTCTTTTTAAGATTCTTTTCCCTTTAGGCCGTTACAGAATATTGAGTACAGTTCCCTGTGCTCTACAGTCGGTCCTTATTCAGGCCACTCTTCTGAGTCAAAGGAATATTCTGCTAGTGCTGGGCCATCCCATCACTCTGCATTTACCATCCACAACAATAGATGGGTGAGTCTCTGCTGACTGTTATGTGACCTAAGCATTATATACTTATGGAGAATAGACACATGCTCTTTAAATTTCAGTAACAGAGATGGGAAGAATATTTATGACATTTCTATATAATAAGATACTCATGGTACTTTGTGGAGTTTTAAAAATAGCATAGTAACTGCCTATCGTTCCGAAGCTCAGCCCAGGTTTTGGTTGGGCCTCCACTAGGTACCAGGCGCTGAGGACACAACTGCCCTAAGACAGACAGCACTGCAGGGTGGCCAGAATATCTGCGCCTGAAAGCATGTAAACACTGTGCTGCTTGTATGAGAAAGGCTGGAGTGTCACAGAGAAGAGAGCAGTCAAGGAGGGGAGAATAGAGAGGAAACAGCCAAACATCACGCAAGCAGCTCTGGAATTAAACAGACCTGTTCTCTAACCTTGGCTCTGTTACCTGTTAGTTCTATGACCTTGGATGAATGGTTGAAATTGTTGAAACTTAGCTCTGTATCTGTAAAATGAGGATATTACCTGCTAGAGTCTAAGTAAAAATGAAAAGAGATGATGCATGGAAAGTGTCTGATATAGAATCTGGCATATATTAGCTGCTCAATAAATTTTAAAAAGGAAAGTGTGGAAGCATTTACATTGGGCCATGAAGGAGAAGGGTGTCTCTAGGTATAAAGGTTGGTATGCCTTTGAAATGGAAAGAATGTATGCCTACCCTGGTGACCAGGACTTATCTGGGGGAGATCATCCTATATACAATGCTTCTTAAGAACATTCCTCCTCAGCCTTGCTGAGCAGTGGACCCAAGGCTGTCTTCAATCTCTTCCTGCCCTGCAAGCTGAGTGGTGGCCAACAATATGCACTCCGGGCCCCCCACCCCCCCGCCCGCTTCCTTGGTCTCACTCTTTGCTATATTTATTTACTAAACGCCTGCTGTGGTCAGGATGAAGCAGTACACTGTGTGCATACCGCATACTGCACTATGGCTGGATACAGCAGAAATAAAACAGATACGGTCGCTACCAAACCTACAGAGGAGAACAGCTGTGAAACACACAGATGGAAAAAAATGTAACTACAGCTTGCGCTGAGTGAGTGACTCGAAGGAAGCAGAGTGTAGTGACAATGATTGCAGCAGTCAGGAAGGGGCCTGTCTGAAAAGACTAAGTGGGCCAACCAGGCTCGCTGCCTTGGAGTCTGGACTATTCCACACAAAGGGAGAGAAGCCAGAGTGGAGGTGAACAAGGGTTGTTTGGGAGCTGCCTCACTTCCTGCCTTTTCTGCTTCTTTAACTTGTTCTGAAGTCCCATGAGTCCCTACTCCATCTTTAGAGTAACCTCTTTTTTACTTGCACTAGTTGGAGCGTTTTCATTTTCTAGAACAAGAAAAGACTGCCTAGAGACAACATTAGTAACTAGGGCTGGAAATAAAAGTAATAAAGCCAGATAACTAATCCAATTGGCAAAGGGGAGAGGTAGCCAACGTTAAAGATAAATCCGCTAGAATGGGAAGGAGAGATCAGAGGAGAGAGGCCCATGAGCCTTGTTCACAGACCTTGTTTAGCACTCACGTCACCCTAATTATTTACTTATGTGACTGTTTGTCCCACTGGAATGTGAGCTCATAAATGACAGGGATCACAGCTGTATATCCACGGGGCCTAGAACAATGGGTGCCATTCAGTAGATGATTCATAAATGTTCAAACAGATGAATTAACAAAAGGAAGTAGGGAGTCCAGTAAGATGGTCATTGAAATATTCCACTCTTATTTATCTAATTTTTTTTTTCACTGCATCTCTGTAATTCAACATAACATATTGTATGGTAGTGAAAAGAATCCAAATGTATGAAGTGCCTCCTAGGTCTCAGACATTGCTGGTCCTTACCTTGAGGACTTGTCATCTTAGAGGTGAGCTTAATTTTTTTGCCTACAAAAGGAGAAACAGCCTACAACTTCGTTTTTGCACCAGTGAGAACCAGTTATTTATGGGTTGCCATTCCTGCAATTCTGAAAGGAATTTTATAATCAGCTTTGGTCACATTTCTCAAATGCTGAGCCTTTCAGAGATGCCTTAAAAACAGCTCATCTGTGTACGTTTTGCTTCACTTGCTGGGCCACTAATATTATCTATACACTAATGAAGGCTGTTCTCCTATGAATCTTCTTGAGAAAGAAAATATTCTGTGTGGGCCAGTACCTTTGCATCATGGATAACTTTATAATTTAATTGCCTTTTCTAACATCTACTTTCTGCCAGTAAAAAATATGCATGAAGTGTTGTCATCTTCATGGCTGGCTTTTGGGGAATTAACACCAGGGGTATAAAATCAAAATTAACTTTTTATTTTGGCAGGAAACCGGGATTAGAAGGAATAATGAAGATTTGAAAGTGGGGGAAAAATGCAGTTTTCATAAAATTGTGGCAAGTTTAAAGTAGAGGGAAGCTTACAGGTAGCTTACTAGTTACTTCTGAAATGTTAAAGTACATTCAAATCCCCTGGGGATCCAATGAGAATGCAGATTCTGATTCCGTGACTTGGGGGTGGAGCCCCATTCTGTATTTCTAATAAGCTCCCAGGTGGTGGAGATGCTGCCTGTCCAAGGATGTGGCAGCTAAATAGTAGCCCCAAAGCCATCTACCCCACCTAATCCCCCAGAACCAGGGAATACATAAGGTTATTGGCAAATTAAGGCTGCAGATAGAATTACGGTTATTAATCAGATGACCTGGAGAAGGGGAGATTATCTAGATTATCTCAGTGATCCCAATATAATCACAAGGGTCCTTATAAGTAGAAGGAGGATAAAGAGAGTACAAGATGTACTCACTGTGAGAAAGACCTACCAGCCATTGCTGGGTTTGAAGATGAAAGGGGGCCACGAGCCAAGGAATGCAGGCAGCTTCTAGAAGCTGCAAAAGGCAAGAAGACGAATTTTCCCCAGAGCTTCCAGAAAGCAATGCAGCCCTGCTGACACCTTGATTTTGACCCAATGAGACCCATTTCAGACTTCCGTTCTCCAGAATTGTAAGATAGTAAATTTGTGGTGTTTTAAGTCACTAAGCTGTGGCCATTTTTATAGCAAATCCCATCTGTTACAGCAATGGGAAAACACTACAACGGGCCATGTTTTGAGGAGCAAAGGTCTATTCCTCTCTTCTTCCTAATATGGAGCTACCTTTCCCTTTCTCAACGATGATCCTCTTTTTAAAAAAACATACCTTCCAGGGGGCAGCTCTCCCTCCATCCCTACCCCCACCCCTACCCCTGCCCCCACCTCACGTTTTAAGGAAATCCTAAGCATTTGTTCAAAGCTCCATTTCATGCAGGAAAGTGAGAAGAAATTGTGAGATGAATCTAACACGGTATTTGCCCCCAAGGAGCTGAGAAAACCACAGGAAAATAAGACAAAGTCATAAATAGCAACTAACTCAAGGTCATTCTGACAACAAAATCCTCTCAGAATCTCACCTGTTCTATATTTCTTCCTTTACTACCCTGGACAGTTTCCCTCTGCCTTTCACCTGGACTCTAGAAAAAGCCTTCTAATTGAACTCTCTGGCTTGGTTTCTCCTCTCTCCAATCCATCTTAAAACAATCACCACACAATTAATCTCCACAAAGCACTTGAGTGTGTTCACTGAGGAGGTAAGAGAGCTGGCATTGAGAAAGAATTTGAAGAGAGGAAAATACAGAAGATAAATTATGAAGCAAAGTCCCAGAGGAAATGGAAGAAAATGGTATCAAAATCCATGTGGAAATAGAAGCTTTGGAAGGAAAGACAGATTCTTTCTCTTTCTCAGAATTCTGAGGAAGGAAGGAGAGAAAGGAAGAGTGAAGACAGAGAAGAAATCTGAGATTGTGAAGAGAAAGTTTAAGGAAACTATTTCTTCTGAGTGAGAATTTTGGAGTTTGCTTTAGGATTAAAAAGTGGGGAAAGTGGGACTTCCCTGGTGGTGCAGTGGCTAAGACTCTGTGCTCTCAATGCAAGCAATCCCTGGTCAGGGGACTAGATCCCACATGCCAAAACTAGCACCCAGCACAGTCAAATAAATACATTTTTTTTTTTAAGTGGGAAAAGGTTTAGAACTTCCTTACGGGAATGTGATAGAATATGGCCTAGATGAACGAAAGAGCTGAGCCAGACTGAGGGGCCACTAATGCTGGATGGTATGGATTTGTCATGGAGCCAACTGGCCTGGCTTTCTCCAAGCAATTCTCAACATGCCAGATGGAGGAGGAAAGAAAAGGAATGAGCCAAATTATGAACTCTAAAAAAACATAGTGGTAGATCCTAGGTCTCAGGGATACGGGGGCCGAGAATCGTAAGGTACTTAATCAAGGCATCTGTGGTCTATGAAGAGAGATGATGAACCCAGAGACTAGGGACAGACTAAGGGATGAGAGGTCCTGTTGAGAACGCAGAGCAGATGCTCAAGAGAATGAGCAGGTGAGAGAGGTTAGCTCTCACCGCCCTGGTCAAACTCCTTCGAGTATATGCTGATGAAATGTGGTTCCATAAATGAAGTACATTGTTCCAGAGACAGTTGGATCAAGGCAGGGGACTGTGGAAACTGCACCTCTCTTGGTGTGGCTCTACTTTTCCATTAAAGGAATCTAAGATGGCATGAGCAGTTCCAGGAGCCTCAGCAATTATAGTAAGTCCCCTACATGTGAACTTTCAGTTGAAGACTTTCAAAGATGTGCACCTGCATTCGCATGTCCCGCCACATAAATTAGTTCACATGTCTGGCATACAATGCGTGCGTCCTCTACAAGTGGCTGTGCTTTTGTGTACTTTACTGTACAGTACTGAATGTAGCTCAGTAGCACAGTATCTTTATTTCAAGCCCAGGATGTCTGGAAGCAAGTGTAAAAGCAGCAGTGATGTAGCTAGTACTACTGTAAGGTATTGTACCGTAAGATAAAAAATGTTTTATTTTTTGGGTTTTCTTTTTATGTACCTATTATTTGTGTGAAAAGTAGTATAAACCTATTACAGTACAGCATTGTATTAGTTGGGTACTTAGGTTAATTTTGTTGGACTTATAAACAAATTGGATTTAATGAACATGCTCTCATATGTAGGGGACTTACTGTACTGGCTCAAACAGAACTTACTATGTTACTAACACACCCTGGACTGTTTCTGCGGCAAGTGCACCCTGTCGGATACTTGCATAGTGACTAGAATGCAAGGACAGGATACTGCATTTACCTTTATTAAATTACAGTCTGTAAGTTCTGACCCGTCACTCCAGCTAGCTGTTAGGTTTTAGAACCTTGCTTTCTGCCTGCCATCAAACACAGGGAATACATTAGCCAATCCTTTCAATTTTATATCATTTAAAACAAGTTGCCGTCTTCTACAACTTATTCAAATTGTTGATCTGAATTTTAAATGGGCCATAGCCAAGCACAGAGATCAGCATATCACCCCAAGAACTTCCCTCAGAGCTGATATGGCTCTCTTCATCCACACTCACTTGTTTATCCATTCATTCAGTCACCAAAACAGAGTATATGCAGTGACGTATACATTTCATGTGGAGAAGGCAATGGCACCCCACTCCTAGCAGCAGCACACATTTCATGACCTGCCTGGGAGCTTATGGTCTAGGAAGGCAGATGTTTGATGAGCTTTCCAGAAGGGTAAGTAAAGATGCTTTGGGCAATTGTAACAGGGGAACCCACCTAAACCAGAGACTCAGAGAAACCCTATCTGAGGCTCTGGAGTCTGTTTAAACTCAGGATAAAGGACAATTAAGACCAAGCCAGGGAGGGAAAGGGAAAAGGAGATGGAACATTGCAGGAAGAGTTTACAGCATCTCCTCACAGACAGGACTGAGTATCTGGGAGCATGTTCAAAGGGAATGAAGGCCCAGGATCGCTGGAGCATTAAATGAAGGAATGGGATTTCAGATGAAGCTTGATCCAAAAGGCATGAGGCAAAGTGTGCCAGGCATCACAAGCCATCTTATGATTCTGAGTCTTATTCTAAAGGTAGCCATTCAAGGGATTTACTCAGAAGAGTGTGATTATTTGTGTATTGAAGAAAGTCACGGTGGTTTCTATGTGGATGAGTTGGAAGAGAGCAGACAGATGCCTGGCAGGATTTTAACGCAGGGAGAGAATGTAGACCAGGATGGAGCAGTAGAGACTGACTCATAATTTAATTGGGTGGAAGTAACTGATGTGTATTTAACTAGATGCAGGGAAGCCCCCAGGTGACTCAGTGGTAAAGAATTTGCCAATGCCGGAGCTACAGGAGACATGGGTTTGATTCCTGGGTTAGGAAGATCCCCTGGAGAGGGGAATGGCAACCCACCCCAGTATTCTTGTCTGGAGAATTCCATGGACAGAGGAGCCTGGTGGGCTACAGTCTGGGGGATTGCAAAGAGTCAGACATGACTGAGCGACTGAGCATACCCACACAGACACAGGGAATGAGGAAGACGGAAGGTGAAGAAATCTGGATGGTTCCCGAGTGTCTGGCTTGAACATTTCTGTGGACAGTGGTGTCATTTCCTGAGAGAAGGAATGGTGGCAGAAATGGAGCATTCTGAGAGGGCTGGGAGACCTCCACTTCCAGGTGTTTAGGAAGCAGCTGACTTTATGAACCTGTAGCTCCAGGGAAGAACGGAGCCAGGGATACAGATGTGGGTGCTGTTAGTATCCAACAGCGGAGAAGGCGATGGCACCCCACTCCAGTACTCTTGCCTGGAAAATCCCATGGGTGGAGGAGCCACGACTGAGCGACTTCACTTTCACTTTTCACTTTCATGCATTGGAGAAGGCAATGGCAACCCACTCCAGTGTTCTTGCCTGGAGAATCCCAGGGACAGAGGAGCCTGGTAGGAGGCCGTCTATGGGGTCGCACAGAGTCGGACACGACTGAAGTGACTTAGCAGCAGCAGCAGCAGCAGCATCCAACAGTGGTTCTCAGCCCTGGCTGCAAACTGGAACCACTGGTGAGATTTAAAATGTACCTACATTCGGGTCCCACCTCAAGCAATTAAATATGGGCCTGGATTTTTTTTTTTTTTTCAAGTTTTCCTAGTGGCTCTCGGAGTTGGTGATGGACAGGAAGCCTGGTGTGCTGCAGCTGATGGGGTCACAAAGAGTCGGACATGACTAAGCAACTGAACTGAACTGAAGTGGCTCTAATGTCCACCCACAACTGAAAAGCATGAGTGAGAGATGCAAGGGAAGGCATGAATAGCTAAGGCAGAGTATGGAAACAAGATAAAAGAAGGTGGCTAGGACAAAAGCTCTTTTTAGGTGTAACTGCTTGCCCTATCCACTAATTTACCTGTGCCTACTATCTACTCGTCCACACTTCTGCATAGTTTATGCAACAGTGTCATTTTTAAAATATCAGCTCTAGTTTAGAACAGTTTTCCTTTCTGAGAAGGTATTTCAGTTATTTACTGCTGCATAACAAGTCACCTCAAATTTCATGGCTACAAACAAAAATCAGTTACGATATTTCAATGTTTCTGTGGGTCAGGAGTTGAAGAGGAGTTCAGCTGAGAAGGTCTACCTTGGAGTCTTTCAGGCAGACAGAGAGAGGAGCTGGTGCAGTAGGTGAGGGGCCACTGGTGCAGCCGGAGTCTGGCTGACCATCTCTCTCTCTCTCTCCATGTATTATGCTCAGGCACTCTCCATGTGGTTCTTCTGGGTTCATCTGGGCTTCCTCACAGCATGCAGGCCTGAGAATAGTTAGACTGTTGACATGGCTGTCCAGAGTTTCAAAACAAGTGTCCCAACTAGTGAGCAAAAAGCTCAATCACCCACTGTGAAAGCCACACAGAGTCCAGTCAAAGCCTACCCAGTTTTAAGGGGAGGGGGCACAGACTCACCTCTTAACAGGAGAGATCCTGTTAGAGCTGCTAGAGAACACCATCTAGCTCAAAGAGTTAAAGCAACAACAACCCAGGCTTCTTTCCATCAACTCAGGGTCTATACTTTCTCCAGTCATTGAGCATTTGAGGGGCAAAAAAGCAAATTAATGTAACCCAGGTCTCCTGCAATGCAGGCAGACGCTTTAACCTCTGAGCCACCAGGGAAGCCCCAATAGTTACAATACTAAATGAAAATCGATAGCTTAAAGAAGTTACAAAACTTCTCTGATTCCTAGAAATACGACTGAGAAGTTGACTTGTCTTTGAGTATCTGATACTTAAAAGACACTTTTCAGATGAAGTATTTTAAGTTCAGTTCAACTCAGTTGTGTCTATTTGTGACCCAATGGACTATATAGCACGCCAGGCCTCCCTGTCCATCACCTACTCTTCAGTCCAGTTCAGTTCAGTCGCTCAGTCGTGTCCGACTCTTTGCAACCCCATGAATTGCAGCACGCCAGGCCTCCCTGTCCATCACCAACTCCCCGAGTTCACTCAGACTCACGTCCATCAAGTCAGTGATGCCATCCAGCCATCTCATCCTCTGTCGTCCCCTTCTCCTCCTGCCCCCAATCCCTCCCAGCATCAGAGTCTTTTCCAATGAGTCAACTCTTCACATGAGGTGGCCAAAGTACTGGAACTTCAGCTTTAGCATCATTCCTTCCAAAGAAATCCTACGGTTGATCTCCTTCAGAATGGACTGGTTGGATCTCCTTGCAGTCCAAGGGACCCTCAAGAGTCTTCTCCAACACCACAGTTCAAAAGCATCAATTCTTCGGCGCTCAGCCTTCTTCACAGTCCAACTCTCACATCCATTAAACTCATACCATCTCATCCTCTGTCATTCACTTCTCCTCCTGCCTTCAATCTTTCCCAGTATCAGGATCTTTTCCAGTGAGTCAGTTTTTTGCATCAGGTGGTCAAAGTATTGGAGTTTCAGCTTCAGCATCAGTCTTTCCAACAAATATTCAGGACTGCTTTCCTTTAGGATTGATTAGTTGGATCTTCTTGCAGTCCAAGGGAATGTCAAGAGTTCTCCAACACCATAGCTCAAAAGCATCAATTCTTTGGTGCTCAGCTTTCTTTATAGCCCAACTCTCACATCTGTACATGACTACTGGAAAAACCATAGCTTTGACTAGATGGACCTTTGTTGGCAAAGTAATGTCTCTGCTTTTTAATATGCTGTCTATGTTTAATATGCTGTCTATGTTTAATTTAGTCCATGACACATTTTCCATATCCGAAGTTTCACCTTTCATCTACCACACATAGGTTTGATGTATATCTCAAATAGTTGCAGCTAACCTACCAATTTATATTGAGACAAGCAATGGACTTAACACACATTTCATTTCACCTACTTAGCTTCTAGCATATATTCAGTGTATACCCATATGTTCTGCATATGTGCACTTTATTCTTCCTCGTATTTTCCCAGAAACACCAGACCTGCACATAATTTAGGATCAGTTCAGTTCAATTCGGTCTTCCCTGGTGGCTCAGACGGTAGAGCGTCTTGCCTACAATGTGGGAGACCCAGGTTCGATCCCTGGGTCG
Source organism: Budorcas taxicolor (assembly GCF_023091745.1). Classification (NCBI taxonomy): domain Eukaryota; kingdom Metazoa; phylum Chordata; class Mammalia; order Artiodactyla; family Bovidae; genus Budorcas; species Budorcas taxicolor. The sequence continues at coordinate 133,408,984 of NC_068911.1, read as the reverse complement.
GGAAGATCTCCTGGAGAAGGAAAAGGCACCCCACTCCAGTACTCTTGCCTGGAAAATTCCATGGATGGAGGAGCCGCCTGGTAGGCTACAGTCCACGGGGTCTCAAAGAGTCAGGCACGACTGAGCGACTTCAACGTCAATGTCAATGTCAGTTCAATTCAGTCGCTCAGTCGTGTCTGACTCTTTGCAACTCCATGGACTGCAGCATGCCAGGCTTCCCTGTCCATCACCTACTCCTGGAGTCCACTCAAACTTGTCCATCAAGTTGGTGATGCCATCCAACCATCTCATCCTTTGTCAACCCCTTCTCCCACCTTCAATCCTTCCTAGCATCAGAGTCTTTTCAAATGAGTCAGTTCTTTGCATCAGGTGGCCAAAGTACTGGAGTTTCAGTTTCAGCATCAGTCCTTACAGTGGATATTCAGGGCTGATTTCCTTTAGGATGGACTGGTTGGATCTTCTTGCAGTCCAAGGGACTCTCAAGAGTCTTCTCCAACACCAAGTTCAAAGGCATCAATTCTTAGGCACTTAGCTTTCTTTATGGTCCAACTCTTACATCCATACACAACTACTGGAAAAACCATAACTTTGACTAGACTGACTTTTGTTGGCAAAGTAATGTCTCTGCTTTTTAATATGCTGTCTAGGTTGGTCATAACTTTCCTTCCAAGGAGTAAGTGTCTTTTAATTTTATGGCTGCAGTCACCATCTGCAGTGATTCTGGAGCTCCCCAAAATAAAGCCTCTCATTGTTTCCATTGTTTCCCCATCTATTTGCCATGAAGTGATGGGACCGGATGCCATGATCTTAGTTTTCTGAATGTTGAATTTTAAGCCAAATTTTTCACTCTCCTCTTTCGCTTTCGTGAAGAGGTTCTTTAGTTCTTCACTTTCTGCCGTAAGGTGGTGTCATCGGCATATCTGAGGTTATTGATATATCTCCTGGCAATCTTGATTCCAGCTTGTTCTTCATCCAGTCCAGAATTTCTCATGATGTACTCTGCATATAAGTTAAATAAGCAGGATGACAATATACAGCCTTAAAGTATTCCTTTCCTGATTTGGAACCAGTCTGTTCCATGTCCGGTTCTAACTCTTGTTTCTTGACCTGCATACAGATTCCTCAGGAGGCAGGTCAGGTGGTCTGGAAATTTAGGATAGAGTGAAGTTTTTTTTTTTTTAGCCAGCCTTTTATATCCACACAGTGTTAGGATTTAAGAAAATATTTCTGTTGAGCTTGAGCAACGTTCTCTGATGAAATTCATACTTGAATTTATTAGTGAAGACAAAAAGAAAGTGGGAATTTTATTTTTACAAGGCATTTTTGTTTTTCGTTTTTTTTTTTAAGTTTAAATTGATTCAACTCCCTTTTTTTTTTTTTTTGCCACACAGTGCAGCATATGGGATCTAGTTCCCTGACCAGGGATTGAACCTGTACCCTGTGCAGAGTTTTAACCACTGAACCACCAGGGAAGTCTGATTTTGGTATTTTAATCAAAACAGAAAAGCGAGATATTTTAAACTTATCTTTTGCTTGTAACTTAGAATAGTCAGTGAAAAATCTTTCCTCACTTCCTTTGGAACTTAGTGTCTCCACTCGAGGGAGGAAGTTAATTATTGAAATCTACTCTCCCTGTGGGTATTTCCCCCTGCTCACTCACAAAACTCTTCAGATAAAGAGTACCATGAAGGTACTAGTCACGATTATACTTTGCTGCTGCTGCTGTTACTAAGTCACTTCAGTCGTGTCCGACTCTGTGCGACCCCATAGACGGCAGCCCACCAGGCTCCCCCGTCCCTGGGATTTTCCAGGCAAGAACACTGGAGTGGGTTGCCATTTCCTTCTCCAATGCGTGAAAGTGAAAAGTGAAAGTGAAATCGCTCAGTCATGTCCTACTCATAGCGACCCTATGGACTGCAGCCTACCAGGCTCCTCCGCCCATGGGATTTTCCAGGCAAGAGTACTGGAGTGGGGTGCCATTGCCTTCTCCTTTATTATACTTAATCAATACCAAATAAAGAAGTCAGTTATCCCTTGTGCATGCATGCTCAGTCACTCAGTTGTGTTCAGTTCTTGGCAACTCCATGAACTGTAGCCTGCTAGTCTCCTCTGTCCACGGATTTTTCAGGCAAGAATACTGAAGTGGGTTGCCATTTCCTCCTTCAGGGGATCTTCCTGATCCAGGGATTGCAACCACATCTCCTGCACTGCAGGCATATTCTTTACCACTAGAATGACCTGGGAAGCCCTAGTCACCCCCTTAGTCAATACCAGAACAAAGGAGTTAAGTTAATCTCTAAATTATATTAATCTTGGATATTTCTTCACTGTGGCATGAAGGATGGAGACCATCTCACCATCATGGAAACCAGGAGCATGCCCTTTCTTTAGAAGTGTGTCTGTTCACCCAGACACTTTTCTTTTTTTAAACTTGAACAGAATTGACCAATTTTAAGAAGGTATTCTGATTTAAATATCAGTAAAAATTATAATCTGTCTGGCCAGATGTTGTTTTCCCAATGATTTTACGATTTTGTTTGCTTTTTCCCTAAAAGTGATAAAAAGAGTTAAAACTAGTTTGTGGATTCAGCCTTAGTCAAATAGCTACAATTACAGTCTGAGTCAATAAAAACCTATATGAAAAAAGAATTTGGAAAAAAATGGTTATATGTATACGTATAACTGAATCACTTTACTTATTAAACTACCACAACATTTTAAAGCGACTATACTCCAAAGTAAAATTAAATTTAATAATAGATGGGAAAAACTGGAAAAAAACCAACAAACAAACATCCACTGATGGATGAGTAGGTAAAGAAAATATGATATTTACATACAGAGGAATATTATTCAGCCTTTAAAAAGAAGGAAATCCTGGTTATATGCAACAGTGTGGATAAACCTTGAGGACATTATGTTAAGTGAAATAAGTCAGAAACAGGACAAATACTGCATGATTCCATTTATATGAGGTATCGTGTTAACACAGTCAAACTCATAGAAGCGGAGAGGAAGAACAGTGGTTGCTAGGGAATGGGGGAAAGAAAATAGGGAGCTGCTGTTCAGTGGGTAGAAAATTTCAGTTATGCGAGCTGATTAAGTTCTAGAGATCTGCTGGGCAATAGTGAACGCTCAAAGAGTAATCTCCTGTTAAATGCTCTCACTGCAATAAAAGAAAGAAAAACGTTAACTTTATAAAGTGTATCATGGCTCTTCAATCATCATTTCAGTACATTTTTATGGATAATTATCTTCAGGAACTGAGCAACAGACATATTCACTACTATGTATAAAATAGATAATTAATGAGAGTCGACTGCATATTACAGGGAGCTCTACTCCAAGCTCTGTGATGATCTAAATGTGAGGGAAATCCCAGAAAGAGGTGATATATGTATACATGAAGCTGATTCGTTTTGCTGTGAAGTAGAAACTAACACAACACTGTGAAGCAACTATATGCCAATTAGAAAAAAAAAATGAGCAGCAGAGTTTTGAAGGATCTGTAGACAGTCATCAGACATGCCACACAACTGAACCATAAATGTGGCTTATAAATAGGTAAATCAAATTTTTATTTAAACAAGAAACTGCGTACAGAGAGGTTGTGTGCTGCTGCTGTGCTTAGTTGCTCAGTCAAGTCTGACTCTTTACCATCCCATCGTCTGCAGCCCACCAGGCTCCTCTGTCCATGGGGATTCTCTAGGCAAGACTACTGAATGGGTTGACATGCCCTCCTCCATGGGATTTTCTCAACCCAGGAAGCAAACCCAGGTCTCATGCATTTCAGGCAGATTCTTTACCAGCTGAGCCACAAAGGAAGCCCAAGAATACTGGAGTGGATAGCCTATCTCTTCTCCAGGGGAACTTCCCGATCCAGGAATTGAACTGGGGTCTCCTGCACTGCAGGCGGATTCTTTAACAGCTGAGCTACCCAGCAAGCCCAAAGAGGTTGTGTACCACACTCCAGTGGAGGCCGCTGATTTATATCAGGACCAAGGCTGCCATCAGGGTCTTTGATCCATGGTACAATCCCCCTTTCTGTCTTTTATGGTGCTTATGAGGTGGGAAAGTCCATAGATTCATCCACTATTAGAGCTGGAAAGGATTTTGGAGCTCCTCCACATGAAGGAGAGTCCTCATTTGGCAGATAAGGATACTAAAGCCCAATGTACCAAAGGACACGCAATTTTTCAGTAAAATCAATGTGTTCCTTTGTTTCCTTAAATGTGGTTAGAGTATACTTGAATAGAAAATGAGACTCCTAAATCATCCCTTCCCTAGAAGTCACGAAGACTCCCTACGCTAGTGGCAGTATGGCTCATCTGCCAAAGGAAGGGAAATTCTAGTAACTATATTTTAATTTACTAATTAACAGTGGCTCTCAAATGTTTTATGGATTCTTTTCCATAAGCATATAAATCTCATGCTTTTCTCTTACATGATTCAATTCCAAAGTAGTTATTTCAGTTTCCTTTGTAAATCTAAAATTGTCTTATCCTCTCAAAAATATCCCTTTGTGGGAAACAGAGGTGACCGACAGCCCAGTTACCATCCCTCTGGGTCCACCCAAGCTACACTCCCCCCATCCAGGCACGCAAGCCACACTCCACCTGGATACACCATACGATGGCTCAGGTAGGTGGCAGGGTACTAGTGGAAGCTCATTACAGGATGAGGGTTGTGCGAGACCCCTAGCTGGGGTCTGAGGATGCCTCAGACCTGCACAAACTTCCTTAGAACTGTACTCACTGCCCAGGGAGACTCTTCCTACCCTATTTTCTTGTTTTCTCCTGCTTCTTTCAACAATAGTGGACCAGCATGCATGGCAGTCTATAAATTCTCCCTGCCTGCCCCTTCTGCTCTTTTACAAGCACCTGCCTACCCTGCTTCCCACCCCAAGAAATCTCTTACTCATGTAATCCCACCTTGGCTTCTGCTTTTGGAGGACTCAAATGAACACAAATATGCCTTTTCTAATATGCTTTTTCCCATCTTTTTCTTACTGACATTCTAAGGCTTGCCTCAACACAGGGAGGCATGCTCCACTTGCTTTTCCTTTCTTCCTGCTGCCTGAGAATCACCGTTACAGAATCTTGGCTCAGTTATTTAGCTAAATAGTGATTAACAAATATTTGGGGGGCATAAATTCTATGATGTTACTACTATAGAAGCTACTGAGTATACAAATAAATTAAGTCCATTTGTGCTTATAAGAGGCTTGTGATCAAGCTGCGGATCAATCTCAGAGAAAAAGTGGTTTTAACAATAATACAAGCAGTATGCTGTTAAGTGCTGACTCAATCAGTCTACCTACCTACCTATTTAATCTATCTGGACAGATTTTTTAATGCTCAAGGTCAGAAGAGCAGAAACCATTGCAATTTTATCATTTTGTGTGTGTGTGAAAAATAACTAGAATGTTGGTAAAGTCCCCGTAAATTCCAAGGGATTGCCAATAGAGGTAACTTTTATTCCTGCCACCAAGGTTTTAATTTTTACATGCTCTTGTGTCATTTAGCATTAACCATCTATCTTGTATCTACCTCTCAGCCACAGTGCCAAAGGGGCTATGATGAAAGGCTGGAAGGAGGTGAGGGGCAGGAGAAACAGAACAGAAACACTGTGAATTCCTATTGTGTAGCTTGGAAAAAAGCAATGTGATGCTAATCCTACAATAGTAAATTTCTTCTTATCCCCAGAAACTGATGCTGGCATTTCCATTTATTCATTCAGTTCCTTTAGACTTCTTGTCAAATCTCTTCTAGTTGCCAAGCAACAATAACAGCAGTTCTGTACATAAGCATTAGGCAATAACTACTGTCAATGTTTCTCCTTTCTTTGAAAGGGGAATTTAATGACCCTTTCCTATGAGAAAATGATGACAAGAACCTATTCCTGGTGAAACGTACAAGCTGTGTGTGTGGTTTGTGTTTTTGCTGCCTGAATCCAAGAACTGGGCTAAACTGACCTAAACACTATTACAAAAGGATGAAATAAAAATTTGCTCCAATGCTTGCATTGTTTGGTCTTTAAAAACAACTGCCTATCATTAAAACTTGTCCACATCCCATGAAATGAGTTCTCTATTAAATGGAGTTAATATTTTAAAGATGCATGATGATGGGTCTCTTCTGTACTTTCTCCGATCCTGCTAAAATCTCTTTTAATCAAACTCTTGGGTTTTTCTGACAATACTCCTCCACAGTAAAGAATCTGCCTGTAATACAGGAGACCCGGCTTCGATCCCTGGGTAGGGAAGATCCTCTGGAAAGGAGAATGGCAACCTACTCCAGTATTCTTGCCTGGAGAATCCCACGGACAGAGGAACCTGGTGGGATACAGTCCATGGGGTCACCAAGAGTCGGACACAACTGAGTGACTAACACTTCCACACTTTCACTCCTCCACCTAAAGACTTGAACCATATTTCAGTCCTTTGTAAGACACAGATCAAGACAGTTATAGGAAAATGAAATGGAACATCTGCCCGCCTATTGAGGACAGACTCCAGGACACAGAGTCTATGTGAGGCACCAGCACGATGGTTGAGATGACCCCTCCCTGTTCCCACTGTGGACCAAAGGCTCCTCTCCTCTTATCTACTCCTCCTCCATTTCAATGAGTCTGTACGATTATTGTTTACAACCCAATTTACCTCTATAACTTTAACAGCTCAAAAAGCTATTCACAGTAAGTGACACACTGCAGCAAGGATACTGTAGGCTAAGCAGCTCCCCATTTCCATATCATCATATTTTCTAGTCTCACTGATTTTTTGCGAGGCTCAGCAATAGCTATACAAGTTTGGAAAAAGTCAAGTCCAGTTTTACGTCCTTTTTCTCATTTGGGATTTTTATTATGTTTTCTTTCTGATCTCGTTTCTATGTGAATTATACGCTGAGTTCCAAACAAAAACATGAACTCCTTTTTCATAAACTCTTTTTCCTTTTTTTAAAATAATAAAATACACAGATGAGCTCCCCCGGATGCTCTATAGTTCATAGGATTAAGAGCTTATAAAGCTGCCATACATTTATTATCGTATTTGATGACTTTGTCAGGTAGGTTTTATTTTCATGTCTCACCCACAGATCAGGAAACTGAGGCCCAGAAAAGTCAAGTGACTTGCTCCAGACCACTCAACTAGTAATTGGGGATAGCTAATAAGCTCTGCTTCTGTTTCCAATCTCCATTCTCCTTCCATGACTTTACCTGGCTGGAGATCACTTCCCGAGCATACTTGCTTCTCTGTGGCTTAAGGGTCACTTTTGACTGGGATTTGTTATCAGATCAAAACTGTCCATTCAGCAAATATTATTTTGTAACTCCATCTGTAATCCTATTTTACAAACAAGGATCTTCTTGGCTTTCCATCACCAAATTGTACTGCTGAATTGTATTCTATTTAAACTGATTTATAATAATGCATGAAAATATCTGACTAAAAATGTTATTTTGTGGATGCCAGTTGCAATAATCATTCCTTATTCAGATGAGAATTACATCTAAAACTTTATAAATCAATTTAGTTTGGTACCCTAGTGCTTCACATGAGAAATAATGTAATAGTCACCACTGAGCCCTATCTTTAACTCATCTATGAGTTTCTAGTGTTAAATTTCTTTTTCTTCTTCTTTTTTTAAAAGGCATTATTAGTAAAGAGCTGTAAAAAGTGAATTGGCCCTAAATATAAGATCCCTGATTGGGTTCCCCAGGTGGCACAGTGGTAAAGAATCCAGGCAACACAGGTTTGACCCCTGGGTCAGGAAGATCCCCTGGAACAGGAAATGTCAAGCCACTCCAGTATTCTTGCCTGGACAATTCCATGGACAGAGGAGCCTGGTAGGCTACAGTCCATGGGGTTATAATGATTTGGATGCAACTGCGCATGCACATAAGATCCCTGATTAGCCTGAAGATTTTGTTCTGGTATCTTTCTTTAACAAAGTGAGATATTTTTCCTATTGTTTGGAAAGGGTACAGTGAGATAAGACTGGTTAATCACCAAAGGACCTCACCTGTTATCAGTGAAACCTACCTGAGACCACCTGTATTCGATAACTATCTCATAAAGATATGCTGCTTTTCTACAGAACCACAGGGAGTCAACCTAAGTAACCTAAGCTTGTTTTTAGAAGCGATTTAAAACTTGCTTTATTTAATAGAAAAGCGAGTACTAAAATGAGATGACATTTCCATTAACCTACATTTCAATTTTCAAGAACGCTTGAGGTTTTGCAAAATATTGTGAATGGGAAATTTGTCTATAAAGAACATTAACAATTCAAGCAGGCAGGTTCATTCATTTGTCATCCATTCATTTATTTAACGCACTTTGGGGTCAGCTATGTGTCAAAACTAAGAATATGAAGACAAGAAAGGCCCCCTGACTGCCCCCAAGCAACACATAATCTCCCTTGGGACGACAGACCACTAACCATCACAGTACAGGGGCAGAAGGCAGAGAACCCCACTGAAGCACAAAGGAGAACAGTAGAAGGGCCAGTAATTCAGGAGGGGTAGGAGGGCAGAGAAAGGAGGCACCTGAAAGGATTCCTAAAGGGTAGGACACTCACGAGTGTCAACTGCAAATGCCAGTTGCCTTGGATGTGAGACCGGAAGTTATGTCTTTGGATTAAAAGCTGCATGAGGACAGAAATGATGCTCTCACCTCTTCCTTTCCCATTCATCCATGGGCGGACCCACCAGAGATAACTGAGGAACTCATGTCACTGCAAGACTTTAACTAAGTAGTTAACTTCCCACAGGGCTTGACTAGATTGTGTATAAACACACCATGCAGATTTGTTCTCACATCTCCTAAGAGCTTATAATTTATAATGTAAGACATAACAGTTGTTATTATTCTTAATCTTCAGAACTGAAATGTCACTGCTGTGTGACAGATTGGGAAACAAACTAATCATAAAAAGGCCATAAAAGCTAATAACTAAAGGAAATAAAAGTGCAAAAATAAATCAATGTGAAATTACAAATGATCAGAATTTTCAGTTGTTTATTATGATTTATTTTATTGAGCTAAGAAATCTATTAACCTTTTGATATGGGAAGATGGAATTTACTAACTGAGTTAGAGGAGCTCTACTTTCATTGTCATGCAGATGGATAATATTTACAACTTAAACATCACCCTCTTTCAAAATAATGCCAACACTTTGATAAGTTACTGAAATGCAACAGCAAAAACACCATCTACTGTTAATCTTCATACATACATGTGGCATTGGTCAGGACAAACAGATGAATGTGGCGCTTAAGCCAATGCGTGAAGCATTCACACTGAACCTCTATTGTCTGTGAGATGATGGATCAGCCTCCTTCCACATTTTGGCTCGACACTACCTCTGTTTTGAATAAGACACTCTATCTGCTGAGCCTACCATATTGGTCTGCCCGCGGGCCGTGTTTTGTAGGGAATCAACTATTATGACTGATTCTTTAAAGTGCTTTTCCTTCTCATAACCCAACTTTAAGAGCTGTTCAGCCCATCCATCAACAGACGTTTGAAAAGAGGCCAATATCTGGTCAGCACTGTGGTGCCAAACTCAGCTTCTTCAACTGGGAACACACTCTTGCCCGAGGGTATGACTGTGAGTCACAGAGAATATGAAGCCACAATATAAAAGGGCACAGACTTCTGCCACTGTTCACTCAGTGGTCAATAAGTGAACACAGTTCTGTATTAATATAATATAGGGAATATAATATGGAATACAATAGATAAAAAATTGGCACCCATTTTTAAGATAACACAGAAGATCCCAAAGGAATCCTATGTGGAAGTTGGTTTTAACCATGTCCCCAAGTAGGAGGTTTGTTCTTCTGTGCTCTGGGGTTATTCTGGTGGAACACTCTGGGAAGTGGTAATATAGAGGAAAGAGCAAGAGAAAGAACCAGAACCAGACAGAGCTGAGTTTAAATCCTTGCTCTTTCACATTCCCTGAAAGTCTGACTTTGACCAAATCACTTTATCTCAAGCCTTTGTATCTTCATCAGACAAGTAGTACTTGTTTATAGATCTTCATATTAAATAACTTTTCCTGGTGCTGGGAAAGATTGAAGGCAGGAGGAGAAGGGGACGACAGAGGATGAGATGGTTGGATGGCATCACCGACTCAATGGATATGAGTTTGAGCAAGCTCTGGGGGATGGTGAAGGACAGGGAAGCCTGGCGTGATGCTATCCATGGGGTCACAGAAAGTCAGACACAACTGAGTGACTGAACAACAAAAAAGCACAGCTGACAAAGCTGGGGGAGCTTTTAAAAATACACCGTATCAGGTCATGTTCCTGCTTAATTCCTTTCAGTGGATACTTTTGCCCTTTGAATAAAACCCTACATGTTTCTATGTCAGGATCTAAATTTTGGGGGGCACAGAACCCCTATGACAGTCTGGTAAAGCCTTGGGGGTCCTTCTCAGAATAATAGTTAACTAAAGTACATAGGATTACAGAGTAAATCACTCATATTGAAATAGCATTGACATTAATAAAAATTTTATGCTACAGTAATATATATGTGCTTCTCTGTCAACATCAAATAACACAATAGGGTGGTAAGTTCTGTAACTACAGTAATTTTACAGTGTGTGCTAAGTCGCTTGGGTTGTGGCCAACTCTTTACAACTCTACAGACTATACCCCACAAGGCTCCTCTGTCCACGCGATTCTCCAGGCAGGTATTCCTGGAGTGGGTCGCCATGCCCTTCTCCAGGGGATCTTCCTGACCCAAGGATGGAACCCTTGTCTCCTGTGGCTCCTGCACTGCAGGAAGGTTCTTTACTGCTGAGCCACTGGGGAAGCCCCAATTTTGCAATAGAGATGAACAAATAGCATTTTAGGATATCTGTAACAAACGTAATTTGATATGAAGATATTTGTGATTTCTAGTTGTGAAAGTCACAGGTACTCCAGCTACTCCTGTGGGTTGTTTTTCTCCCTTGCCTATATTCATGATTGTAGGAAATTTTAAATTTCATTCAGACAGGAGTAAAGATGAAAATTCATCTTTTCCCATCCAGCTTTGTGGACCCCTGGCTTCCTCCTCAGGCATCTGGTTTTGCTTTTCTACCTGGAACACTCTGCCCTTGGATCATTGCATGATGTTCCTTTCCTGTTTTCTTTATCTCAGCTTGCATCACCTCCTCTGAGAGAGCTGCCCTGATCAAGCCCACCTAAGTAGCCACCTACCTGTGCTACCCTGCTGTATTTTTCTCATCGTAACATTATTATCTGAAACGATCACGTTCATTTACTTGTTCTTGTGTTTACTCTCTGTTTCCCTGCCCTAAAAAGCAAGCTCCATGGGAGCAGGACCCTCATCTACACATTCAGCGCCACATTGCCAGCATCTAGAACAGTGTAGAGGACGAAGTAGGCGTCTGATACTTCTTGGCTAAATGGAGGCAAAATTACTAAGGATTCCAGCAATGTTACTTCTCTTGTTGTTCATTCAGTATTTGAGCTACTAGGAGGACACAAAGAGATGAAAGACAAACTCCTGCCCTCAAGCAGTTTAAGGCCTAGTAGAGGTGGGAGGCAGCCGGCCATCTAGAAAGCTGGAGGGAGTTCCAGAGGAGGCTCCTCCACTCTGCTGTGCAACCATGGACAAACCTCTGGGAGGGCCTCATTTCCCCTAGTGCAGATGAGTGGTCTGGACAAACTGATCTCCGTAATTTCCTATGATCTACAGTTTATGATCATTTTAGAGCTAACAGTGAGTGCAAGGGAGCAGATACGGCAGGTGAGGGGTTGTGACCAGAAGTGGAGGAAAGTCACAGAGAAGGACAAGATTTGGAAGGACTCTGATATCATCAGCCTCCAACAAACAATGAGGAGGGGGGATTCTCAGACTCTTGAACTCTGTGTTGAAAGACACTGTAAAGGCCACCCAGCATGACCACTAGGTAATGCTTTGGATAAGCCTATGAGGCTGTTTTTGGAGATGTAACATAATACCCTTGCATTTAGATGGAACCCAGCGTGGCGGATAAGAGTATCAACGGTAGAATGGCACTGCTGGCTTCAAATCCCAGCTCTGTTGCTTACTAGCTATGTGAACTTAGGCAAAGCACTTACCTTCTCTGTGTCTCAATTCCCTCCTCTGTAAAATGAAAATAACTACATGGGGTTATAGTCAAGACTAAATGAGGAAATGAATGTAATAGGTGTCACACACATTCAGTACATGCTACTTATGATTGTGTGGAATGGCTTTCTCCTGTGTCAAACTTATTATGTATCCCTCACCACCCGCCCCCCTCCCTGAAACCACTTTCCTCTTGTTCCATTATAACTGAGTTTTTACTAGCTAGAGACTACATTATCCAGTTTGGAGTTTCTGCAAACCAATATATAATTATACCTTACCTTTTCCTTGACATTCACATGAGTATTGAGTTCGGCCATCTTGCTTCTAGTGGAATAAGCCCTACCAAGAAGGAAAAAAAAAGATTAACTTTTAAAATGGATTTCTCAATGTGTTATTTTTATGCTCTCTTCCAATATAGTAAACAATTTCATTTTGCCATAATCATAAATACCAATTTAGAATACAAAAATACTTCCAAGCTAAGCACTTGTCTTCGACATGGTCTAAAAGCATGTTACAATAATTCCAGATGACAACATAAAATCTTTTATTCATACTGTACTGACACAGAAAATGACAAAATCAGATGGGTATGCACCTAATCTGTGTTCTTTATTATGTAAAAGAATGGTGGTCAAAAAACAGTGAGAGGAGGAAAAGTGCACCTATTTTAACTAAGCACTGTCATCATACTCTCTACTGCTTCAGTGTTTTTCAATCTCAATATAGCAAACACTGATTGAGTCTTTCCCGCATGCATGTAACTATACCAAAACACTCCAGGAAGAAACAGGAGAAATGGTTTCAGATTAAAACGTAAAAAACACATAACCGTTTTAAAACTTGCATTTTCACTTATCAGTATGGAAATATCCCTCTGAATCTACACATATATACCTTTATCATATTTTTAATGACTATAAATTCATGATCTCTCGTCTCAGAGGCACTCTTAAAACTGCCCATAATCATTGTCTCCTAAAGTTCTTTAGGTTTTAAGCATTTGGTATCCAATCTTCTTTGAGAAGTGGCCCACTATGAGAAGATCTTTATTCCTAATATCTAGCTGTGGCATTACCTTCTCATCTGGTCTAAATCCTTTGCTATTATTAAAGAAGATAGACTGTAAGTCTTTTATAGTTTCAATCTCTTTCTGAAATTGAGCACAAATGACTTACAATGGACAGATTGGTGCGGAAATTAGCAGCGAGATAGGCCAAGATATCAATATACTATCAATTTGCATGTTTTGTCAATCAAAATTTACTTTCTATTTGCTTTTTTGTCAATCAAGAACCACTAAAGCTCTTTCTTATATTCTTTGACTTTCGCTACAAAGTGTATCTAGGCGACTTCCCTAACTATCCAGTGGTTAAGACTCCATGCTTCCAGTGTAGTGGCCACAGGTTCAATCCTTGATTGGGGAACTAAGATCACACCAAAATAAATAAACAAGTGAAACAAAATAGCTTACCTCCAAGCTAGAAAAACCAAGAGTGTATCTAGATTTGATACATTTCAAGGTTAGCTTGCAAAAATTCTGATTTCTCCCCACCATTTTCTTTTAAGCTTAGGTCTTAAATAAAGCATAAATTCAGATCCATTACCTTCTGCTGAGCTTGGCAATACGTAACCTTAACTCTATCACCACTCAAATAAGAATCCATATACTATTATCTGTTATTAAATATTAATGTTAGAAACAGTAAAATTTTATTTTTACAAGCTTCCAAATGATACTGTCACTAACACACGAATTTGGGCACTGTGGTGGGGGAGACGCTGCATACTCAATCACCAGAGAGACAGCTCCTTTCCATATACTCTGTAAAGAGTGCCCATCCCACTGGATACACCTCCCATTTCACTAACTCTTCCAAATGATAAATCTTGTAACCTCTGCCTTGACATAAGGGAGAAAGTAAATAATGCTAGCTGGCAAATAATGTCTGAATTTCATTCTCATATATTTTTGCCCCTGAGAGTAACTAGTAAAAGACAATAGGATTATTTTCTGATTATCCATAACAGTGAATAGAGATGGTATGTGAAGTATAAGGACAAATATCAGTTTTTTGGGGGTTTTAACAAGCCATAGATGTGAAACCTTTGATCAGTTACCACAGTGCCTGCAAGACGGTCGATAAGCATGATATCTGAAGACATTTGAATGGTTGATTTTCGAATTCAAATAGAGGTTCTGGCATTATGCAAACATACATGGCTTATGCATGGATTTTTCCACATGTGATAGTGTATGGATGTGTGAGAGAGAACGAGGATGGGGGAGGTAGTGAAAGAGACCCAGGCTGCCACAATGGAGTAAGGAAGGCTTAAAGGATACAGGAGGACTTGGGGCTGTTTGTCAGGATGGATCTGAGCCACACCTCCTCTCATTAGGCTAGATTAGCTAAGTCTTCCAGACTCATCTACTCCTGCCATTAAGGAGGTGTGAAATCTGATAGAAAAGGGGGTTTTGTTTTTGTTTTGCTTTGATGTCTAAGATTTGAGTGTGCAGCGTTTTCTAAAGCTGGAGTGTTGTAATCTACGTAAGAATCAGGGAGGAATTCCACGGAGCACAGAAAATTTCTGAAATCTGAGTAACTGGCAGTATGGAATGGTGAGCTAGATTAATAGAAATAGACAATTTCCTTGGCAATTTCCTTTCTCATTGACCTCGGCGTCTAAGTCAAAGAAGACTCTTCTTTGGTTGTGATGCCAGTAAGATTAATTACAATATTATTTGGTGGCGGGGTGGGGGGAATGCTGACTGAGGGTAGAATGGGGCTATTACAGGTTCCTCAGATGGGAAGATAAGATAAAAATAATTTGTAGGGAGCTGTTCTTTGTCTATTTTATGCTTTTTTTCTTTTTCCCCTTGCGTGAAGGGCTGCCTGTACAGGTGATCCCTTCCAGCTGGATTCTAATGGCCTCTGCATGCCAAGGCTCTCCACTGGTTGGTGTGTAACAGAGAGAGTGCAAAATCAGCTACAGCTCCAGTTATGGAAACTAGAGGAAAGATTTCAAAATAAATAGAAAGTAAATCTGGTTTGCCTTAAAGAATTAAGAGTTTAAGTGGTTAGAATTAAGAGTTTAGATAGTTAAATTGGGTTTCATTAATAAAGACGAACAACGAGGACAAGGCTGATCTTCATTGTCAAAGGTCCTTGCTGAGTCCACACCTGGGCTTGGCAATAGCCTGCCCAGAATACTCTGAAGCACGCCTCGCCCTGGCACAGCATCATGTGTTCATTGCCTTTCCTCTGACCCCCTCGCTCCTCTGAAAATGAAATTGTGCTATGCCCCTGTTTTCTGGGATTCTGTTCTCTGTTATGAACTGTATCTGGACAGTCAAATCCCCTGAATATGACTTGTTTAATTCGTATAGTTGTTAAGGAAATTTTCCTCTAAGAAACAATATATTGGCACCTCCTCCTAAATGACAGGTCCAGAGTTCAGCAACTTGAAACTCCATCCCTCAAAGTTGCAGATCCTTTGGGTTAACCTGAGAAACCTTGGATGCTGTGAATAAGAGACAGAAGTCTGGAGCCAACAGATTTATTTCTTCCCCTCTCACCACACTCAGTCACCACCCTTGATGGTCTATCAGTAACATAGCTTGATCTCGGAGTTTTAAATCCAAAAGAAAGGTACAATGATCCCACACTCTGACTTCTTGGGAAAGAACCTGGTTTCTAATCCTGTTATCACTTAAAATTGCTCTTAGAACAGACCAATGACTGAGGCCTAACTATTCAAACCCACACATAAACATCCCATGCATGTAACTAATCAATAGAAAATGAAGATAACCAGAAACACAAGTCCTGATCCTGGAACAACATTTTAACAGCTTAGGAATGTTTGAAAATTTTTTCCTGTAATTTTATACTTTGGCTTTCAATTTTACATATAGCCCAGAGAAAAATAAAGATCAAGGAAACTGTTGAAGTTTTATTTATGCAATCTCAGATTAATATCTTACCTCAGTCTAGATGCATGTTCCACAGTCAAAAACTTATTAGGAAAGATATCAGTCCCAAAGGAAAGAATTTCACTGTTTATCACCAATATATCATCTATGTACTTCTCCAGTGTAAAATTAATAATGCACAACTATAGTTACCACCAATCACTTCATGTACAAAGTTATATCAAACTGAACTGACTTATGCAAAAATCTTACTTAATATGCATTAATGCTAGTCAGAAAATCTATTAGTTTGTAAAAAAGAGAAATATTCTTCATGAAAAATAAACCCGAAGAGTATAAATTCTGGAACATATGTTTGTTTCAGCATTTCTAATTAATACAATTCAGAGAAGGCTAATATATACAACAACCTAAACAACTGAAAAAGATATTACATATATATTAATATATCTCATGTAATCATATATATTATAAAAAGTTAAAGAGTGTAAAAGAAGGTGTTAGTTGCTCAGGCATGTCTTACTCTTTGTGACTGCATGGACTATAGCTCACCAGGCTCTTCTGTCCATGGAATTCTTCAGACGAGAATACTGGAGTAGGTAGCCAATTTTCCTCTCCAGGGTATCTCCTAACTCTGATCAAACCAGGATCTTCCGCATTGTAGGTGCGGAAGCCCTACCATCTGAGCCACCAGGGAAGCCCAGTCTCTGTTTTCGCTTGTTTCACTGTGTAGGCAGTAATAAAAGTTTCACTTTTGTTTCTCTGAAACCTATTACTACTCTTAGACTGACTTTCCTGTTTTCATGTATCCTATTACTTTTCTGGAATGGAATTTAGAGGCAGAGGAAATACATAAGAAAAAAAAATTTTAATAATCATTTTAACAATTTTTTCAAGGTTATTTATGCAAAGTCCTCCCATGATTTATAAAAACCTAATAGAGAATGTCAGTTGGTATGAGAGGGTGGAGGTCAGAAAAAAGAAACTTACTCATGTCATTTACTTGCAAAGCCAGATTTGAATGTGGGCTGGTCTGAACTGGAATGTCCTGTAAAATACTTCCTGGATTTCAAAGGCATGCTAAAGAAAAGGAATGAAAGCTGTCTCAATACTAATTTATGTCAATCGTGTGTTGAAATGATAATATTGGATATGTTGAGTTAAATAAAACATTAAAATTTAACTCCACCCATTTCTTTTCACTTTTTTACTGTGTCTACTAGAAAAATTTACATGGCCTATGTGGCTTACATCTGCTAGAAGCTGGTGTCCTGGAGCAGTGGCTCTTCAAGTGGGCTTCCCAGAGGAGCAGCAGCAGCATCCGAGAACTTGTTAGAAATATAAATTCTCAGCCCTTTTCCAGAAGGGCTGGATCAGAAGCTCTGGAAGTGGGTACAGTGGTCAGTGCTTCAAACTGCCCTCCAGGGCATTCAGACCCCCGGAGACTAAACTGAGATCCACTGCCTGGGAATATTAAGAATGGGCTCCTCTTTGATCCCAGTCACTACACACAACAAATAGACTCTCCAGAAGCCTAGACAGATAAACAGGGTGTGGGAGTTTAGAGGGTGGTTTCCTACCAATTACCTTGTTAGGGAATGGTCATTTCACCAACATACTAATTATAATAATAGCAATAAATATGGAGCACTAATATTGTGCCAGGCACTCTCCTTAGTGCTTGATATAAATTTATCCATTTAACCCTTGTGTGAAGTCGCTCAGTCGTGTCCGACTCTTTGAGACCCCGTGGACTGTAGCCCGCCAGGCTCCTCTGTCCATGGGATTCTCCAGGCAAGAATATTGGAGTGGGTTGCCATTTCCTTCTCCAGGGGATCTTCCCAACCCAGGGATCGAACCTGGGTCTCCTGCATTGCAGGCAGATGCTTTGTCCTCTGAGCCACCAGGGAAGCTTATTTAACCTTTATGCCCCTATAAAGTAGAAACTGATTATGCCCATTTCATACACATGAATGCTGAGCAACAGAGGTTCCGTGACTAACCCAGAGTCCATGGTAAGTGACAGGGCCAGGACTCAGGCACAGGCATTGTGACTCTGGAGCCCAGAGCCGCTGTGCTGGAAACACTTCAAAACCATCACAAACAAGTCATGGAGTGCATTACACATGAACTGCAGGAAGAATTCTGCAAGGAGAATAAAACCAGTCCCGGCCACTGCCTTTTCCAGTCAGGCAGGGATGTGATGTATGCCTTGTATTATACATTCACAGGGCACACAGACTGCAGAGCGAACCACTGAACTCGCAGGGGAATGGGCGGGAATGTACCTATTACAAAGAGATGGCTGTTTTCCTGTGGCTTCTGCCTCTGATGAGAGTGTTAGAAGCTGCATTTAGTGGGCCCTTGGCCAACAAGCTGCTTCCCTGATTCTATGATGTTGCCCAGAGGCGCCACGACATTCCAGGGTCTAATGTTTAACTACTACATCTTTCTAAATTAAAGTAATTAAAGTGTCTCTGTAGCCAATTTTTGTACAGCCTTGACAGTGTTGTGATTACATAGATCCTGAGACGTCATCTCGTGGCTGCCTCAGAGAGGAAGAATCGGGACTGATCTTGTGGTGCTAAGTGCTAGGTCATTTCAGTCGTGTGTGACTCTGTGTGATTCTGTGGACTGTAGCCCACCAGGCTCCTCTGTCCATGAGATTCTCCAGGCAAGAATACTGCAGTGGGTTGCCATGCCCTCCTCCAGGGGATCTTTCCCACCCAGGGATTGAACAGGAGTCTCATGTCTCCAGCATTAGCAGGTGGGTTGTTTTATCACTAGCACCACCTGGGAAGCCCTGATCTTGTGAGGAGGAAATCAATTATGTGATGTGACTGGAAAAGCAGCAGAAAGCCTCTGTCGAAACAGAGCGCCCCATGATCTCCCAGAGTGCCAACGCCTAGGCTGAGAAAATCTCTTAAGAGATGTCTACATTCTTACTTAGTTTATGGCATGCTATCATCTCCTGAAGAAAGGGTGACTTCATATATTAATTTATTTCATTCTCTACTGCCATCATTTGGCCCTTTGCAGAGAGTGGTGCTCTGACAGAATGAGAGACAGGACAGGTGAGTTTTGATAGAGATCTAGGGAGAAGCTGCAAATTTACCTATAGGGCCACCATTCGTCCTGGTGGAACATCTGAGCAGAGGTTCTAGGTTGTCAGAGTATAGCATTAGGGCCTCAGGTCTCCAGCTGCAGAAAAAGAGGATGGAGTTCTAGAGGAGGAAAAGTAATTTCCCTCTTACCCTTTGAGTTCTTAGTTGGGGCCCCTGTAATAAAAGATTAATAAGAGAAACAAACACATGCTTATTAACATGTATATCTCATGGTATCGCTCAGTTGTGTTTGACTCTTTGCGACCCCATGACTGTAGCCTGCCAGGTTCCTCTGTCCATGGGGTTTTCCAGGCAGGAATAATGGAGTGGGTAGCCATTCCCTTCCCCAGGGATCGAACCCACGTCTCTTGCATTGCAGGCAGTCTCTTTACCATCTGAGCCACGAGGGAAACCCCATATCTCATGGACACATGGAAGATGGTCAGGAGAAAATGAAGAATTCTCCCCCCAAGGTAGCCTAGAATTCAGGATAAATACCATCTTAACAGGGAAAGCAGAGGGGGTACAAGCCTCTGAGGGGACAGTAAATGATTTTTAGGAAAGACAAACAGGTCCTTAAAAGAGCAGATGGGAGCTATGATAGCTTGTGACAAAGTCTGCTGAGTGTGGTGTCAAATCTAGTTTCCTCTTCTGTGATGAGAGTCAACACGCCCCCTGGGAGTTTCACCAACCAGGGAGGGAATTTATGGCAACTGAGTTCTTGGACGATCTATCTTTAAGCAGAAAAGCGGAATTCAAAGCAAGTCTCTTCCTGTAGTTGCTGTATTTCAGTGCCCATAGCTCACCAAATACACCAAAGCATCACATTTGGGGGTACTATGCTCTGAACTCCCACAGCCATGTTTTGGGATGGCATCTTCTCTAACCTTCAGAGCACGGGACCTCTGTGGCCCTTGTCAGCTCACAGGTACTCAAGTCTGTAAGGGCCCTCGGGGTGATGGGAGCAGTGAGCAGCCAGAGCAGCTGAAAGCTGAAAATTTACCTTTAAAAAAAAAAAAAAAGACATGGGTGCTGTCTCCCATATGTATTAGGCTATTTCTCTGCAAAGATCATCTTTAAACTGGCCAAGGACTAACTGTCCAGTTGCCTAAGCACAGTCAAGGGGACTGACATGCTAGCTAGCTCAAGAGGGCAACTGCTCCCTCTATAAAACTGGAACCTTGTCTAAATGTAACAACATGCAGGTTTTCCATTGCTCAACTTTTCCATTGCTTAATCTCTCTTCCGTTTTGTGCTCTCTTTCCTTTCACTCCCACCTTTGCTGTTCCTTATCTGGTCTTGTAATTACTGAGGTCTCTCATATTCCAAGTACTTCAGCCACTTCTTTTGTGGTTTAATTCCCACAGTTTAATAAAGGTTCTTGTGCAGTGCCTTGCTCCTTGGAGGAAAGTTGCTTTAATTATTAGGAATGAGGACACATAAACAATGAAACAGGGAACGGTGACTGAAATATGACTTTCATATGAAGGGTCCTAACGTACACTTTTTTTGTGTAATTTGAAGGGGGGAAAAAAGATCTCAAGGTTGCATTTTTATTCAAAGACACTTCAGTGGACTAAACCCACTAGAACAGCTTCACGGAAAAGCATTTTAAGGGCAAATGTCAGGGGAAAAAAATTCACATTTAAAAGCCCAGTCTCTGCCTCTTTTGAAAAGCAGGGTTAGCCTTTGGTTTAGAAATGTCACTGCCTACTAAGTTCTTTGTAGGGGGAAGAAAGAAAATTGAATGTTTTCTTTAAACAGGTCATTAACAGTCAATACTTATTTGAAAAATCCTGCTTCTAGAGGCAGATAAAAGCTTCCAATCACTTGAGCACATCCAGGGCAAGATGGGCTGATGCAAGTTTCAGACCTTTCTGGGAGAATGTCTTGACTCTACAGCCCCGGGTGCTTGTAGAGGAGGCAGAGTCATCTGGATTGTACGCCCTTGTACACGCTGCACACAGAGTGGTCTGGGAGAGCACAAAGCAGACTTGATGGCGAGCCCAGCTTTGCATTTTCCATTTTAGTACCGGCAAATGCGTATGAATGAAGATTAACCATTTTTGCATAAAGTGCCAAACCACCTCCTCACTCACTGCAGCAGAATGCAAATAGGAGCAAAAGAGCAAAGGACAGCTAAAATAAATGCGTAGATCTCAGGCCCCTGAGAGCACAGGGGGAGGGTGCATGGCAGGCTCTATTAGCATTCATCTGTGGCCTGATTTTTCTATTTAATTTGAAATTATTTCATTGCATAGGTCTCTGACAGCTCGAGAATATAAATAAATGCCTTTTTCTAAAAGTGACCCAATGCTGGCTCCTGGAAGACTCTGCTTCTGATTGCTGGGCTTTCAAGCAAACATGTGTTTCCATAGAGATGTGGCTGAGCGGGGCCCAGTGCAAGTACCCACTTGTATCAGCAATTCAATTATGCTGCGTTCTTTCAAGATGCGATGATGTCAGCTCAAGTCTTTACAACAGGCCCATCCTCAGAGATGCCTTGGGAAAGGTGAAGTGGCCGGCGTTTTGAGGTTCAGAAGAATAAATCCATTCTCTCCAAGCATGCTATAATAAGCTGTCTGCCCACAGATCACACCGCCTTGCCCACCACGCCTCTACTGCCCACGGAACATATCCCAAACCCCAGAAGCATTCAGACAAAAGATTAAGCACAGTTCTCCTCATACCCCTGAGCACCAAAGCACCTCACACCAACTCCCCAAATGTTGAAAAGGAAATAACACACCTTCTCTTTCTTTTTTTTCCCTTTCCCCCAGCTCTTTACCCAGCTATGGCAATTCCTACACAAAGTTTTTTCTTAATCTGACAAACATTTACTAAACACCTACAACATGCTGGGCTCTATGGAGAATGCTGGCAATAGTCACAAAATAACACTTATGGAACTCTTCCCATATACTCCAGGTAGCTCAGACTGTAAAGAATCCAGGTTTGATCCCTGGGTCGGGAAGATTCCCTGGAGAAAGGAATGGCTATCCACTCCAGTATCTTGCCTGGAGAATTCCATGGACAGAGTAGCCTGGTGGGTTACAGAGTTGGACACGACGTAGCAACTAACACACACACACACTTTCCTGTATACCCAAGTATGAACTTGGGCACTTCCCAAGTATAAACTCATTTAATTCTCATAAAGACCCTGTGGAGTATGTTAACCTTCATTTTATAGAGAAAGAAATGTGAGCACACAATGGTGAGCTCCTTGAGTCACACTGCAGGCAAGTGCCTGAGCTGGGATCTGAACTCGGACCTCCTGACTCCAGGAGTTCTGTTCAGTTCATTTCAATCACTCAGTCGTGTCCAACTCTTTGTGACCCCATGAACCGCAGCACCCCAGGCCTCCCTGCCCATCGCCAACTGCCGGAGTCTACCCAAACCCATGTCCATTGAGTCGGTGATGCCATCCAACCATCTCATCCTCTGTTGGCCCCTTCTCCTCCTGCCCTCAATCATTCCCAGCATCAGGGTCTTTTCAAATGAGTTAGCTCTTCGCATCAGGTGGCCAAAGTATTGGAGTTTCACTTTAGCATCAGTCCTTCCAATGAACACCCAGGACTGATCTGCTTTAGGATGGACTGGTTGGATCTCCTTGCAGTCCAAGGGACTCTGAAGAGTCTTCTCCAACATCACAGTTCAAAAGCATCAATTCTTCAGTGCTCAGCTTTCTTTATAGTCCAACTCTCACATCCATACATGACCACTGGAAAAACCATAGCCTTGACTAGACGGACCATTGTGGACAAAGTAACATCTCTGCTTTTTAATATGCTTTCTAGGTTGGTTATAACTTTCCTTCCAAGGAGCAAGCGTCTTTTAATTTCATGGCTGCAATCACCATCTGCAGCGATTCTGGAGCCCAAAAAAAATACCTGCCCCCAAAGAAGCTTAAACCATGTGACGGAGATAGATATACAAGCGAAAATACAGAAAAGAGGAGCTGGGGGAGGAAAGCAGCATCAGGAAATTAGACCTGGAATTGACCTGGCTAAAGGTTTGGGGCAGAGCACCACTGGGGTCGTGATCAACCCAGCTGGCCAGTCTCATCAGAGGGTTAGGGGCAGACTTGCAGAGAGGGTGGGCTGGAAGTCGGCTTGTTTTTACAGCAAATCTTGAAGGAAAACACTGATACCCATCTCCAAAGAAAACACGTGCTGTGGTTCTGCACTATAGCTCTGGCCTGGCAAAGAAAAGTACTAACAAAACCTGGCAAACAAAGCTCTACCTTCACCACCAGTTCAGGGAAGCGGTCTCACTTGTCACGGAATAAACATCTGGTAAAGAAAGCCACCATCTCTCCAGAGCGTATTCTGGTTTCAAAAATCTTTCTTCTAAGGAACTCACAATATTCCTGCTTCATTAAGTCAGCACCTTCCTAGTAAACACTGAACGGTTTTCTCAAAGTAGCAGAGAAAGTCAGGTCCCTCCTACTTCCTTGAAACGTTTGCCCCTGGCACCAACTGAATCAAAACGGGCTATGATAGCATCTGCTGGGAGAGAAATGCTAGGGAACTGAGGCAGAAGAGAACCAGAGGCAGCCGGACCCTCTCAAGCCTCCTTCCCCAACCCAGTACCATTGCTCCTAAGCCTCTCTCACAAAATCCACCTCGACTCACTTGGTAAAGTGTCCAAATCAGGGCTTCCCATGCACAGCTTGGCTGCCTTTCTCAACAGACAGATAAGCCTTTCCCCTGAACTGACCACCTTTATCAACTTGCTTTTACTGCATCCAGTCATCTTAAAAGTGTGACTCAGGTGGAGTCGCAGACTGGAGTAGGTAGCAGGATCCTGAGTGTGGTGGCTGGGTAACCAGGGGTGGGATGGTGGCTGAGGACACCTGAGGCTTGGAGGGACTCACCTTCTGCAAAAATGCTTGTTTCCTTTATGTAAAATTGCCCCGTGCTCTGGCTTTCAGGCCTCTGTTAGCGAATGCTCAGTTTTTTCGTTCTTCTCCACTTGGGGAAGGCAGAGCTGTAAGACTGAACTTGCAACTTTTACTCCGACTGCCCCAGGGACTCAGAGACAGTGCGGGTGGGACCGCAGTCATCCTTCCAAAGGTCAGTTTCTGAGAATGTGAGTCAGTTAAGGGCTTCTAATCTTCCCGTGACACCAGGACAGGCAGGTCAATCAATCAGCAAACATTCCTCGCCCTGCACCTCCTCCCTGTTCTAAAACCTGTTCCTGGCTCCAGACTTAACTGGAGGCAACTGCCAGCTAATCTTACACCCAATGAATAAGGTACTACTGTGTCCAGGGGTATATACATTTTATTTGGGCTGATGCTGTCACCCAGAGGAATGAAGTTTTCAAAGTGGATTTTACCAATGAAAAGCCAGTGTAAGGAGCTTGGGGGCGGGGATAACCATTGGAACTCAGAAGAGAGAAGGCTTTCTTGCCTGTCAGGCCTGTGCCACCTACAGGCACCTTAGTCTCATATATGTTTGTTTGTTGGTTTGATATTTTTAAAAAAAGAAAGAAAGAAAAATCACTCATAAATTCAACACATTCTGAGAAAGGCACTATTTCTCTTTAGGCCTCTCTTGGTCCCTATCGTCTCGCTAACCACTCCCAGGCAGTCAGCCAGCCCTGTGGCAGGGGTGTCTGCATTAATTATGGTGCCACAGTCACCAGACACACAGGATCTTTGGTGTTTGTCGTTCAGTCGCTCAGTTGTGTCCAACTCTTCACAACCCCATGAGGTGTAGCATACCAGGCTTCCCTGTCCTTCACCATCCCCAGGAATTTGCTCAAACTCATGTCCATTGAATCAATGATGCCATTCAACCATCTCATCCTCTGTCGTCCCCCTTCTCCTCCTGCCTTTAATCTTTCCCAGCATCTGGGTCTTTTCCAATGAGTCAGCTCTTCGAATCAGGTGGTCAAAGCATTGGAGCTTCAGCTTCAGCATCAGTTCTTCTAATGAATATTCAGGGTTGATTTCCTTTAGGATTGACTGATTTGATCTCCCCTTGCTGTCCAGGGGATTCCCAAGAGTCTTCTTCAGCATCACAGTTTGAAAGCATCAATTCTTTGGTGCTCAGCCTTATTTAATGACTAATGGAAAAACCATAGCTTTGATTATACAGACCTTTATTGGCAAAGTGAAGTCTCCGCTTTTTAATATGCTGTCTAGGTTTGTCATAGCTTTTCCTCCAAGGAACAAGCATCTTTTAATTTCATGGTGACAGTGACTGTCCACAGTGATTTTGGAGCCAAAGAAAATACAGTCTATCACTGTTTCCATTTCCCCCATCTATGTGCCACAGAATCGGGGTCCCCTAAATGATCACAAAGAGGAAACACTGCCCATTTTCTGCTATTCAGATTCTTCCTTATCTTCTTATGATAGAAAATAAGTAACTGCAATTTACCAAGTTTGAATCTCAACTCTGCCTCTTGCTAGTTTGGGGACCTAGGTAATTTACTCAACCTCTCTACACCTTCATTTCCTCATAGGTAAATTGAGGCTATTTATAGTAACTACCTCCAAGTGTAGTAATGAAGATGAAATGAGTTCATACTTTTCAAGTGATTAAAACAGTGCTTGGGGCACATTACGTGCTATAAGATAAATCTAAACAGATAAATAATCTCATCAATTCCTCCAAAGCATGTGTGGTTGCTTTCCTCCATCTTCACTTTGCAGGTGAAAAGCTACACCATAAAAGGCTATTGTCATGCATCTGGCCAGTGATGGAACTGGTCCTTGAACCACAGTCTTCTGACCACAAGGTGCCCTCATGTAGATACACCCTTCCCTTGCCGTGGATGCTGCCACTTTAAATGAGGCAAAGGGCAATTCCAGGGCGCTGTGGGTGGCAGCACAAGGCTGAGGCCTGACTGCAGCATCTTGAGAAACTCCGAGGGCTCGGTGTCCACAGAGCCATTTGTTTATCATGTTCTTAAAATTTAAGTAAATCCAAGACTATAACACCTCTTCCTTGTAGAATGACTCAGAAACCCACGCCAGATCACACTTTCCTGCCTTGTGGCTGGCAGGTGTGGTCAGTGCTCTAGTGACCAAGTTCACCTCCAAGGTACTTGTCTTCAGAGGGCAATGAGCAGCTATAACACGGAAAGGACAAAGTTCAAATAAAGCCTTAGAGCTAATAACAGAACAGCCTAAAAATTATGAAATCTCCTTTGATATGTGCTGATTTTAGGTAATTGTATCAAGATGGATAAAAGAGATAATTAACATAATTTTAATGTCCTTGAATTTATTCTAATGCAATCACAGATAATAAAACTCATTTTGACTGATAGGTTCAAAATTCTAGACATCATATTCACTACCTTAGCAAATTTTATTTCAATTTCTAGCTATAATAAAAAATAAAAATTTGCCAACTGAAATATATGTTGTTTTGGGACAAGACGTACTTTTAAAAATGAATTACAGAAAGAATCCCTTCCTTTTAAAAAGCCTGTCTCTGACCAATTCAACTTCTCCTTTCTCTTTTCCAAAGTACTTAGGAGAGTGCCCTGACCTTTGAAATGTTCAATAAAGACATGTGGAAAAAGAGGAATAAATGTCTTCTCACTTTTATTTTTCCTTTCTTGGTTGCAATGATTCATTCCCCAGGTTTCAACATCAAGTATTGGGGAATCACTTAAAACAAACATTGTCACCATTAAAACAAGCAGTGTCAAATGCCACTCTAGCCACCTCACTCACACACCCTCCAATCCACTCCTTCTCCTTCTCCCCACTTATCTCCAACCCAGCAGTGTCCTAGTCAGTCATGGACACTGAAGCCCTCTATACCTTCCCAGATTGGACCCCATGTATCCCATGTCTTTAACCAGGTAACTTGCCCAACATCTCCTACTTACTTTCTTAACTCAGGGACTTGTACGCAGGATAACCAGGTAGCTAGACTAGCCCTCCAGTTCACCTCCATCAAAGCTCTGTCTGAAAATGTATCTTTTCTGTGGAATATGAGGGAAAAAGAGTGGGTTCTAGCCCAATGCTAAACACATTTAACCACTAACCTCACCATTAAATACTCTCTAACTCCACTGAAGAAAGTAGGGAAAACCGCTAGACCATTGAGGTATGATCTAAATCAAATCCCTTATGATTATATAGTGGAAGTGAGAAATAGATTTACGGGTCTAGATCTGATAGAGTGCCTGATGAACTATGGACGGAGGTTTGTGACATTCTACAGGAGACAGGGATCAAGACCATCCCCATGGAAAAGATATGCAAAAAAGCAAAATGGCTGTCTGGGGAGGCCTTACAAATAGCTGTGAAAAGAAGAGAGGCGAAAAGCAGAGGAGAAAAGGAAAGATATAAGCATCTGAATGCAGAGTTCCAAAGAATAGCAAGAAGAGATAAGAAAGCCTTCTTCAGCGAGCAATGCAAAGAAATAGAGGAAAACAACAGAATGGGAAAGATTAGAGATCTCTTCAACAAATTAGAGATACCAAGGGAACATTTCATGCAAAAATGGGCTCGATAAAGGACAGAAATGGTCTGGACCTAACAGAAGCAGAAGATATTAAGAAGAGGTGGCAAGAATACACAGAAGAACTGTACAAAAAAGATCTTCATGACCCAGATAATCATGATGATGTGATCACGAATCTAGAGCCAGACATCTTGGAATGTAAAGTCAAGTGGGCCTTAGAAAGCATCACTACGAACAAAGCTAGTGGAGGTGATGGAATTCCAGTAGAGCTGTTTCAAATCCTGAAAGATGATGCTGTGAAAGTGCTGCACTCCATATGCCAGCAAGTTTGGAAAACTGAGCAGTGGCCACAGGACTGGAAAAGGTCAGTTTTCATTCCAATCCCAAAGAAAGGCAATGCCAAAGAATGCTCAAACTAACGCACAATTGCACTCATCTCACACGCTAAGTAAAGTCATGCTCAAAACTCTCTGAGCCAGACTTCAGCTATACGTGAACCATGAACTCCCTGATGTTCAAGCTGGTTTTAGAAAAGGCAGAGGAACCAGAGATCAAATTGCCAACATCCACTGCATCATGGAAAAAGCAAGAGAGTTCCAGAAAAACATCTATTTCTGCTTTATTGACTATGCCAAAGCCTTTGAATGTGTGGATCACAAGAAACTGTGGAAAATTCTGAAAGAGATGGGAATACCAGACCACCTGACCTGCCTCTTGAGAAATCTGCATGCAGGTCAGGAAGCAACAGTTAGAACTGGACATGGAACAACAGACTGGTTCCAAATAGGAAAAGGAGTACGTCAAGGCTGTATATTGTCACCCTGCTTATTTAACTTATATGCAGAGTACATCATGAGAAATGCTGGACTGGAAGAAACACAAGCTGGAATCAAGATTGCCAGGAGAAATATCAATAACCTCAGATATGCAGATGACACCACCCTTATGGCAGAAAGTGAAGAGGAACTAAAAAGCCTCCTGATGAAAGTGAAAGAGGAGAGTGAGAAAGTTGGCTTAAAGCTCAACATTCAGAAAACGAAGATCATGGCATCTGGTCCCATCACTTCATGGGAAATGGGAAAACAGTAGAAACAGTATCAGACTTTATTTTTTGGGGCTCGAAAATCACTGCAGATGGTGATTGCAGCCATGAAATTAAAAGACGCTTACCTCTTGGAAGAAAAGTTATGACCAACCTAGATAGCATATTCAAAAGCAGAGACATTACTTTGCCGACTAAGGTCCGTCTAGTCAAGGTTTTTCCTGTGGTCATGTATGGATGTGAGAGTTGGACTCTGAAGAAGGCTGAGCGCCGAAGAATTGATGCTTTTGAACTGTGGTGTTGGAGAAGACTCTTGAGGGTCCCTTGGACTGCAAGGAGATCCAACCAGTCCATTCTGAAGGAGATCAGCCCTGGGATTTCTTTGGAAGGAATGATGCTAAAGCTGAAGCTCCAGTACTTTGGCCACCTCATGTGAAGAGCTGACTCATTGGAAAAGACTCTGATGCTGGGAGGGATTGGGGGCAGGAGGAGAAGGGGACGACCCAGCATGAGATGGCTGGATGGCATCACTGACTCGATGGACGTGAGTCTGAGTGAACTCCGGGAGACAGTGATGGACAGGGAGGCCTGGGGTTCTGCGATTCATGGGGTCGCAAAGAGTCAGACACGACTGAGCGACTGAACTGAACTGAACTCCACCTATAGATATGGATTTTCATTGCTGTTGATACCCTTATGCACAATATGGGTTCTTTGTAAACCTTCTCATGACCTGTCTGCTTATTTCTTTAGTGTACAACAATCAAAGGCTTGAAAGTATACACCTTGCTCTGAGTCCCAGCCTGCCCTATGGCTCAACTCACATTGGGTGAAGTTTCGAAGATACCAAATGCTTATGACTGTCTATAAGCCACAGCGATATATAGTTTAATCTCTTCCAAATCATTTTTCTAAAGACTGAATGATTCAAAACTGGTTTTTGTACAGTAGTTCAAATATTGTACAGGTCTCTCAAATAAATATAATACCATATATTACTTCCCTTTGAAAGACTTTCTGTTAGTCATCCAATCTACTTTAAAGCAATTTTGAGGTGTAAATGTATTAGGTTTTGGTCATTTATTGATGAAAAAAATCCATCTCTCACAGCCTTGATTCCATTTATACCCATTCTTGGCAGACTGATAGAGACAAACAATCAGGGCTGTCTGGCTTTTTTCACTAATGTTAAACATTTCATTACCCAGCTGTAGAACACGTCCTTTGAGTATGCTTTCCATGGGTGGACACTGCATGTGTAGGGGTGTGCCTGTGTGTATTGCTGTGGGAAATAAGACTCAATGCCTATTCTTGAGGTGTGTATACTGTAGGGGTATGAATGATGCCAGAGCCAAGAGAAATTAGAATCATAAATCATTCTGAAATGACTACACCATAAACAGGCTTCTCGATGGGTGAGATGGCTTCAGTTTAGGTGGGTTAATCAGGGGAGAGGAGGTGCTCTTCTGCACTGCTTTGAGGCAATACTGCCAATGATGTGAATGGCATTTCAGGTAAGAGAAAGAGCAAAACCAAAACCTCTCTGGCATAAACGAGTCAGCCATGCATGAGGCCAGAAAGAAAACCCACCTGCACAGTCCACAAAACTCAACAAATATTTACTGGGAGTCCAGTGTGTTTTCGCTAGATGAGATGTGTTTAGCTAATGGTAACTCAGCGTAATTTTAAGATAGGCTCCTGAAGGAGATAAGATTAGCAGGCAGTAAGTAATTAGATGACATCAGAAGGCAGTATGTGAAAAGGTGTTATGTGCTTTGGTTTCAATTATACACTTGTCCTGTTCGTAACAGTGAAGAGATAACATCCTTGTTTCGTTTTCCTTTTAGCAAATGGGAGAGTTCCTTCTCATTCCCACCCCACCCCAACTCCGCATCCCACCCCACTGTCAGAAACCAGGCTCGATTTTCTCTGCTATTCTTGAAATGCTGAATCAAACACTGGAGTTTGTTTTTTTTTTTTAAACCAGTTCAACTTGATTCTTTGTCCTTACAATTTTGTAAAAACATTAGTTTTAATCTGACTAACATGAAAGGCCTACAAAGAAACAAAAGCTACGCAGCCGAGTTTCACTTAGCTCTAGCAAAGAAAGTCATAAATTATATTACAGATGTCATTTGGTTTTTTTTTACCTGGGAGATGACCAACGGCTAATACTATGTAATTTACCAAATTCAGCCTTGAAAAAGAGATAATTAGACACTGGAAACATATTCCTGTTGTTTCACTAAATGCTTCTTCTAAAAATGAGGAAATCTTAAAGAGGAAAAAGTCTTTGAAAATTAATCTACTTAGAGAAAAAATCTATTTCTGAATGGCTATCAGCCAGACTTAGCTTGGTTTCATTTTTCGTTTCAAGCTTTCAAATAATATCTGACTGGACAAAATGAGAAGAATGGAAGTCCTTACCCCATTTTTCTCAGGGAAGAAATGGGGTAAGAACTGAGGAAACACTACAAAGATGACCTAAAGGTCATAGTTTTATTTTAGTTTTTTAAAAATCCTGAAGCTATGCTGTATAATGGGAAAAAATAAATTTAGCTATGACAAAGCATTCCCCTTCTTCAAACCTATGAATAATCGGTCTGTTGCTTTACAAAGACTTCTCATGATAACACTGCTATTCCCAGATAGCTCAGTTGGTAAAGAATCCACCTGCAGTGCAGGAGACCCTGGTTTAATTCCTGGATCGGGAAGTTCGCCTGGAGAAGGGATAGGCTAGCCACCCCAGTATTCTTGGGCTTCCCTTGTGGCTCAGCTGGTAAAGAGTCTGCCTGGATTTCAGGAGGTTTGATCCCTGGGTTGGGAAGAACCCCTGGAGAAGGGACAGGCTACTCACTCCAGTATTCTGGCCTGGAGAATTCCATGGACTATCCATGGGGTCGCAAAGAGTTGGACACGACTTAATGACTTTTACTTTCATCCTTTACTGAACATATTCATTCATTAGGTATTCACTTAGAAAACACTTC
Organism: Budorcas taxicolor; assembly: GCF_023091745.1. Lineage (NCBI taxonomy): Eukaryota > Metazoa > Chordata > Mammalia > Artiodactyla > Bovidae > Budorcas > Budorcas taxicolor. Next base: position 133,377,358 of record NC_068911.1, on the reverse strand, counting down.
CTAGCACCTTCTCTGTGTCAGGCACCAGCCTACTTGTTTGGGCTACAATAGTGAAGAAAACAAAACCCTCTCAGGCACCATGCCGTACAATTTTATCTCTTTATGTCTACTTCCCAAGTCCTCAGGATGTTCCTGCAAGGTAGACATTATTGTTGCCATCTTCTAGATGAGGGAACTAGGTGTTGAGACTTTAAGGCCAAGGTCCCAAAGCCAGTTAATAGCAAGAAGGGGACTCAACCTCTGGGACTGACTGCCAAGCTTCTGCTTATTCTACTAGTCTGCTGCCATTGTTTTGGTTCAATGCAAATAAAGGGACTCATTTAAAAATTATTTAGTGGGTTCATTCCACTAAATTGAAAAACCTTAGTATTCCCTAGAACTAGAATCAAAAATGGAAAGTTGACTTAGTTAAAAAAATAAAAAAAGTCAAATAGGGTAGAAAATTATTAATGGGAAGAAGAACAATGATTTTAAATTTTGCTCTAAGATTGCATTTTGTTGACAATCACACTATTCATTGGTCATAGTGAGGCAATATTAAATGAAACTCCCAAGACTTCCTGATTTGCTATAAGTCCTATCTCTCCAATCTTTACTTTTGCAGTTGATTTATTTGGAACTTGAGTGTATGAGTTTATATTTGGCTCAAATTAATTATATCTTTATTCTCTGGGCTAATTTTTCCATTCTAGTGTTATTTTGGGGGGTGGGGGCACCAAAGCTCTAACTTTGGTTTATTTACCTGTACATTTCACTTTGTTGTTGTTTATTTATAGTTGCTCAGCTGTGTCCAACTCTTTTTGCGATCCCGTGGACAGCAGCCTGCAAGGCTCCTCAGTCTGTGGGATTTCCCAGGGAAGAATACTGGAGTGGGTTGCCATTTCCTTCTCCAGAGGATCTTCCCGACCGAGGGATCGAAGCCATGTCTCATGTGTTGGCAAGCGGATTCTTTACCACTGAGCCACCTGCGAAGCCTCACATTTCACTTTGGTCATCCACATAATGATGGATATAATTCATATAACTTATGCCGTTAAGTAAACAGTCTGGGCTTGAATCTCAGTTCTGCTGAGACCTTGAGGAAGTTCCTCAAGGAAGTATATAAAACTGTGTGACCTTGAGGAAGTTACTTCAACCCTCTGTGCTGCTTATTTGTAAAGTGGAGATAAAAATCTCAACTACATAGGACTATTGTTTTACATAAATGAATACATACAGAGTAACAGAAGAGTTCAACGGATGTTTCTTATTTCTATTATTTTTATCAGAGTAATCATCATTCAAGTCATTGATAAAGGATCTATAGAATAACACAAGTAGATGTCTATAGGTCACCCTGTGATCACATGACCCATTCTTTAGCACTCCTTGGGCTTGGTTACGCAAACCTTGCTGTGAATCCACTTGACTATTCTGTTATTCAGTTCATGCTGCTGCTGCTGCTGCTGCTAAGTCGCTTCAGTTGTGTCCAACTCTGTGCAACCCCATAGATGGCAGCCCACCAGGCTCTGCCATCCCTGGGATTCTCCAGGCAAGAACACTGGAGTGGGTTGCCATTTCCTTCTCCGATGCGTGAAAGTGAAAAGTGAAAGTGAAGTCGCTCAGTCATGTCTGACTCATCGCGACCCCATGGACTGCAGCCTACCAGGCTCCTCCGTCCATGGGACTTTCCAGGCAAGAGTACTGGAGTGGGTTGCCACTGCCTCATTAAATTCATAATAGGATCTTGAGATGTTGTGAAAACTGCCTGGATGAAATCCATATACACCATGTCCACCACATTTTTTCATCTTGCATTCTAGTTACTCTAGGGAACAGGAAAATCATTTAGTCCTGCTTGACTTCTTGGTGCCTAATGGTTATCTCTTTCTTTTCTGAGTGTTCTCAAAGTTTCAGAATAAATTTTTGAATTTTCCTGGGATTTCATATTTTCTATTTTTTGTCAATCACCAGGTACTTGGGGAGTTTTCCATTCACAAATGTCTCCAAGATGGCTGGCTGGAGTGGGACAGTTACAGGCATGAGTGTTCTCAGGCTACAGCCTGGGCCAGGAGACCCCGATACACACCAAACAGCTAAGGATCTGGTGTTTCACAGCTGTGGGCCTCAATTCCCTCTTGTTTACATTTTGTTCTGTCCTACCAGGTGAGAAATCATGATCCTTGATTAAAAGGCAAAAATAGGAAGAGATGAATAGCCTTTTGTTTTTCTCATCAGAGGTCCTATCCATTTCTTGTTCTTTTTTCTACAAAAGTAAAATGAAAGTCTACCAAAAAAACAAAAAACAACAATAAAAAATAGTATCCCAGTCTTGACAGAAATAATAACTATGTCATTAGCAAAAATGGGCATAGTGCTGAACATCACAAGCATTCCAGTTTTCTATGTTTGGCTTATTTTGTCACCGTCATTTTCTGTAGCATTGTTCCTTGCCAGCTTTTTAAGTCTCTTTTGTTGTTAAATTTTTTACATACTTCAGCTCACTCTGGACTTTAGGCTTCCTGACACTATTCTAATGGGATTATCTCTCTCTTTGGTATTTGTTCTGTGTTATTTGCCTCTCCCTGCATTCTTCTTGAAATGGTCTTTTATATTGTGAGTTACTTTGAGCATGCCCTTTGTAGCCACAGCCATTTCTTTTCCTCACTAGTTAGAACTTTTAACCCTTTAATTCTAATCATTCAAAAAACTGAACTGTTAGACTTGGAATGTGTGTGAGAGGGTGTACATTATATTTGATAACCTGGAAAAATACTCAGGATTATATTATCAGAATTTCATTATTGGTTACTGCTTACTTCATTATATATATAATGAATTGTGGGTGTGAGTATATGTGGGTATGTGAGTGTAAGCTTTGTGCCAGGTACTGTCCTATTTGCTAGGATATAAAGATAAGTGTTGATAGATGCAACCCTGCTGTCTTAAAGCTTAAAGTAAAAGTGTTAGTTGCTCAGTCGCGTCCAACTGTTGGCAACCCCATGGACTGTAGCCCACCACGCTCCTCTGTCCATGGGATTCTCCAGGCAAGAATACTGGAGTGGATAGCCTTTTCCTTCTTCAGGGTACCTTCCCAACCCAGGGATCGAACCCAGGTCTCTCACATTGCAGGCAGATTCTTTACCATCTGAGCCACCAGGGAAGTTCTTAAAGCATAAAGCTTCAGAGTAGAGATGAGTGCAGGGGAATTACGATTGAGCCCTGACACTGGACTTGTCAAGGGGTTTTGAGGAGCTTCGGGAGCACATAGAAAGGGCCCTAATCTGAATTTAAGGGCTGGGTTTCTCATTTCCTTTGTCATCTTCTCTTTTAGAGTCTCAGACTATAGAATCACATCTACTTTGACTATTTGAAATTTCCCTCCTAAAGTCCACAGCATGTATGTCACCTGCTCCCTGGTTATCACAAAAGCTAAGATGACATCATGGCCACTGTCTTCCGAGTGCCTGAACACAGCAAATGCCCACTGAATATCTGTTGAATTAATGGACACACATTCTTTCCACTTATACTTCACCAAGCAATCTCTTCTTGGTTAAAATTTGATCCCCAAATAGACATTTCCTTCATCTTCTTTACCTTTCTTTTCTTTTAAAAATTTGTGTTTATTTTTGACTGTGCTGGGTCTTCCTTGCCACACAGGCTTCTCTCTAGTTGCAGAGAGTGGGGGCTCTCTGGTTGTGACGCGTGGGCTTCTCATCGCGACAGCTTCTCCTGTTGCGGAGCACGGGCTCTAGGCTGAGCAGACGTCAGGGGTCGTGGCTCTCGGGCTCTAGAGCACAGGCTCAGCAGCGGTGCACCTCCTTAGTTGCTCTGTGGCACGTGGGATCTTCCTGGATCAGGGATTGAACCCAGATCTCCTGCGCTGGCAGGCAGATTCTTTACCACTGAGCCACACTTGTTCACCTTTCTAAAGATGAAAACGTCAGTTAGGTAAACTGGTATCTAAGATTTGTCTTCATTTAAACATGAATAAGACTTCTAGTGATGCCCAAAGAGCTTAAGGCTCTCCACACCCCTACTAACCACCTTTGTGTCACTTCTGTACTCTATATCAGAAGTAAATTAGACCCCTGCTTCATATGGTTGTGTAGTCTAAGTTCATTTATCTGTGCAAAACTATTTATTGAGTGCTTGCTATCTGCAAAGAACTGTTCTGGGCACTGTATTCTTTCCTTCTTCCTTTTAACTTCTCCAAACACGTCCTTCCCTGCGTTTTTGGCTATTCACACTTCTGACTCTCATAGCACGTCTGGATTCCTGCTCCGTGGGAACAACTCATTTCCTTCTGTTTCAGTTCAGTTCTGAACTCAAGTACTGGAGTTTCAGCTTTAGCGTCAGTCCTTCCAAAGAACATCCAGGACTGATCTCCTTTAGAATGGACTGGCTGGATCTCCCTGCAGTCCAAGGGACTCTAAAGAGTCTTCAACACAACAGTTCAAAAGCAACAATTCTTCGGCGCTCAGCTTTCTTCAGTTTATTCTCCATCAAAAATACTGCCATGGACCCACTTTTTCTTAACTGCAGATTAGTTAAAACAGGTTTCTCAATCTTCTGATAATGAAAACCTTTCTTATTTTCCTATAATGCTATTTGAAATTTCAAATTAAGTAATCTAAAAAATCAGAGCTACAAGACAGCATACTACATTGTCTATAAAACAGTCCTGAACTTCCCTGAGGGTCCAGTGGTAAAGAATCCACCTGCCGGTGCAGGGGACACAGGTTCGATCCCTGGTCTGGGAAGACTTCACATGCTGTGGGGCAACTAAACCTGCAAGCCACAACTACTGAGCCCATGCGCTTCAGCTGCTGAAGCCTGCATGCTCTAAAGCCTGTGTTCTGCAACAAGAGAAGCCACTGCAATAAGAAGCCTGTGCATTGCAACCAGAGAGTAGCCCCGCTTACTAGAACTAGAGAAAGCCCACGGGCAGCAAAGAAGACCCAGTGCAACCAGTAATGAAATAAATAAATTAATTAAAAATTAAAAACCCATATCACTCATTGAAAATAATAATAATAAAACAAAATAGACCCTCACCACCCACCATTAAGAATGACTAACATTAGTGATGGAAATTAACATTTTAAAAGAATATGGCCAAATTTAGAATATTCAGTTGATCATCAAAATGATGAGTAACTTTCAAGATTTGAACTATACTTTATTTATCCATATACCCTATGTTTAGCATAAAAATTGGAATTCACTTTCAACAGTTCAGTTCAGTTCAGTTGCTTAGTCGCGTCCGACTCTTTGCGACCCCATGAATTGCAGCACGCCAGGCTTCCCTGTCCATCACCAACTCCCAGAGTTCACTCAAACTCATATCCATCGAGTTGGTGATGCCATCCAGCCATCTCATCCTCTGTTGTCCCCTTCTCCTCCTGCCCCCAATCCCTCCCAGCATCAGGGTCTTTTCCAATGATTCAACTCTTCGCATCAGGTGGCCAAAGTATTGGAGGGTAGAACATGTAAATATGAGGACTACTTTGTTAATTTTTCTAGCCTACTTTTTGAAAAGTAATTTAAGTAATCTATAATAAAATGCAAAAGCTGTTTCAAATAAGCCACCACAATTTTCCACATGAAATAAAGATACACTCTTACTTTCTTAAAAATACAGATTTTCATCAAGGTTCCTGTACCAAGTATTTGAGTCATTAAATCATTTTCACTGGTTGTGATTTAGAGTAACTTCTAAGTAGAGGAACAACAAATGCATTTGTCTTTGAGGTTTTCCTGATGTGCTGCTAAAAGACTGTGCTCTGTCCAAACAAGGTCATGGCCAGCTGACCTGGAAGCAGGCTTTGCTGAGCCACAAGGTCAGAGATCATCATGGATTGCTACATAAGCAACAATATAGAAAAGTAAGAGGAAAAGAACCCTAATGGTAATTAGCCTATAAACTAGCCATATACAGTTTTGTCCAAAGATAAAAGAAATTCTGTATTGGACAAGATAACTTTCAGTTAAAACCAGAAAATAAAATGTATTTGTAGTGACTTTACCTAGAATACTTATGTTATTGCTGTTTTAACCCATCAGGTATATCATTTTAATAACATTGAATTGAGCAAGGCTTCGTAGTAAGGTTAAGAAATAATTTTGAGGGGTGAGCAGGGCACGGCCAGGGTCAGCGGGAGCGAGGTTCACGCTGCAGGCTCGGAAAAAATAAAGAAAGAATTTTGAAATTCAGCTTTTAAGTCTTGAATTAGTCATAATTACCAGGAAACAGAGAACAAATTTTAGGAAAAATTAATTGCACCTATAGAAACTCTTAGTAAATTACTACTTCAGATTACTACACATAAATATTAACGAAATACCTAAACATGTTTAATTTAGTAGCAAGAAGTACTTGAGACATGGTAAGATTCTTATTTCTATGATAATAAGCGCTAAGAATGTACATGGAAGCAGCCTCCAAAATCCTTAAGCTCAGATGCAGTCTTGTAGTTTGACACGGATTCCCTCATAAGGGATAAACTAGCAGACATCATGTGTGAGTCACTGCAATGATTAACATTTCATATTCATATTCTTATAGCTGGCATGTTGGTAGTTCTTTTTCCCTTTCATTTTCATATTAAATATTCTACATTGTTAATATATGGTATTATGTCCATTACCAACTCAAGTTCACCAAAAAAAAATCAGCAAAACTTGCAGATCTTTTTGTTATTTGATAGTGCTGTTCTCATATAATGGCTTATTTAATTACCTTCACTTGAAATTATCACTACAGCAAAAGATTTCATTAAGTCCCTCTAGGTAAAAAATTAGTGGACATAAGAACAAAACTGTGGACATAAACAGAATTTGTCATTTTCTCAGGCTTCAAAGGCTCCTTTCAGATATTTCTATCAGTACAGATGCAGAGTATTCTGGCAAAAAATAAACCCTTGAGTTAAGGACAGAAAAATTAACACAAGAACAAGTATGAATCTACTGACTATTAATATACATATAAGTGGAAGAAGTGAAATAGTCAATCCATGTTCAAAAAATGAATTCCGTGGCAATGCTCCCAACTTATCATTTGCAAGATATGACTGACTACTGATTTATAGCTTCTGGATGGCTAACGAGTTGCATTACAATCCCAACATGTTCATGACTGGAAAGAATTTCATATCATCTCAATGAAATTTCTCTTTTCATAAATGAGGAAACTGAGGGCCTACAGTTTCCTACATATAAAGCAAAAGTCACACCCTAGAAAGTGGCAAAGCAAAGGCTTCAACAGAGGTCTTTCATTCTCTATTCAGTCAAGAAAACTTTATTAAGCACCTTCTGAATATGCGGGCTGTGACAAGTACTAGGTAGAAAAGTAATAGTGAATGAAAGATGGACCCGGCCTCAGAGAACTTTGATTCTGGTGAGGGTTACCAGATAGACAAACAGGACACAATTCAACACAAACTATTACAGAGGAAGCACAAGTTTTATTAGATGACTTTGACTTGAGGGTGGGAGCAAATAACTGAGATTAGGAGGATCGGGGAGGCTTCCAGACGGATGCTAGGTCTAAGTTGTGCCCTGAAATAGACAGATAAATGGGTTACAGTGAAGAGGGAAAAACTAGGAAGACTATGATCTTAGCAAAGGGACCAGAATAAACCAAAGCACAGATGCAAAAAAGATTCAGGGCTGACGGGGGTGTTCAATAGCCCTAAAACTGAGTGAAGAGAGAGGCGATGACTCCAAAGGGAGAAAGGTTTGTGACTTAAGTAATGGAGCTTCAGCTTTAACCTGAGGGGAGCAAGGTGGCCCTGGGTGGTCCTTCAAGGGAGTGAAATGGCCGGATGCATATTTCAGGAATAACTCAGGGACACTGAGGGGATCAGACTGGAATGAAGGGCAAGAGAAGTCTGTGAGCCCTTGATTTTGGAAAGAGGATGTCCTTCCTGGTCCTTAGAAACAAGAAATGCTGTATTAATAAAGACATAAGCTTTCTGGCTGATCCATCATACATAGAAAAACTATGTTAGCCCAAGAATATCACTAGAGAGTCTAAGTATCTCTGAGCTCACAGAAAAAGTCCAGCGTATGGACCAGCAAGACTAAAAACTAGGTTTTGAAACAAGGCCTCAATGGAAAGGACCTGCCTAGGCAACCAGCTAGCAGCAGCCCCACACAGTGGGTCACATCGCTGTCCCAGTCAAGCCAATACAGTTGCCATCCTCTGGACCCCTGGGGCCTCAGCTGGAAATGGGGGTCATGATATCTATTTATTTATTTCAGAGTGATATTGTGAAGATACACCCCCTTCTTCAGCACAAAGTGAGAGTAGTAATATCTATTTTACAATGATGCTGTGAAGACTCAAAGATAACCATAGGTAAACATACATAGTTTTAGCACTTAAGTAGTAGGATACAGTTCCACTGGTTTCCTTTCCTGTGATAATGCAAAAGCTGTTCTCTGTGAAAACAACTGACTCAACAAAGAGAGAAAAACCTGTGGCCTTCACTTCATTCACACTAGGCTCAACCCAGATGACTTAATGAAGCAAGTCAGTGAATGCTACATTGTGAGGAGTCTCATTTCAGTGGGATTTTCTCAGTCATTAAAAAAAAAACAAAACAAAAAACAGCATACAAGAATGAACACACACACACACACACATACACACACACACACACAGTCTTTAAGTTAAAAAAAGAAAACAATCCAAGTTCATTATTCTCAGCACAGTCAGGCTCTAAGTTGGAGTGTCTTTCTGGAATGGCAGCCCACTTGGGACTCCCCCTCCCTCACCAGGGTGCTTGGCAGCTGGCCCTTTTCTCCTCACTACCACTGCTGGGAGTTTCTTTCTCCACCACCTCACCAAAGCTTCAGACAGATCAGAAGAGGGGAAAAGAATGGGGGTTGAACTACTTGAAGGAAGGACCTAAGAGTTAGTGATACTCAAAAGGTGCTGAAAAGAACATCCCTCAGTTGAAATAAAATCAATACATGATGGTTATCTTAGGTCAGTCTCCCAAGGCAATGTAACAAAAGCAAATATAAATGGGACCTAATCAAACTTACAGGCTTCTGTACAGCAAAGGAAGCCATAAAGAGAGCAAAAAAAAACAATCTACAAACTGGTAGAAAATAGTTGCAAATTATGCAACTGGCAAGGGCTTAATTTTCAAAATATACAAACAGCTCATATAACTTAATAACAAAGAAACAACCTGATCAAAAAATGGGCAGAAGACTTCAACAGACACTTCTTCAAAGAAGACAAACAGATGGCCAACAGGCATATGAAAAGATGCTCATTCTTGCTAATTATTAGAGAAATGCTGATCAAAATTATGAGGTACTACTTCACACCAGTCAGAATGGCCACCATTAAAAAGTCTACAAATAATACAAGTTGGAGAGGGTGTGGAGAAAAGGGAACTCTTTCACTCTGTTGGTGAGAATGTAAATTGGTGCAGCCATTATGGAAAACAGTATGGAGGTTCCGCAAAAAACTAAAAATAGAGTTGCCATATGATCCAGCAATCTCACTCTTTGGCATATTCCCAGACAAAACTATAATTTGAAAAGACACATGCACCCCCTCCCCATGTTCACAACAGCACTATTTACAAGAGCCAAGACATGGGAACAATCTAAACATCCATCAGCAGATCAATGGATAAAGAAGATGTGGTACCCATATAAAATGGAATGCTGCTGCTAAGGCACTTCAGTCGTGTCCGACTCTGTGCGACCCCACAGACGGCAGCCCACCAGGCTCCCCGTCCCTGGAATACTACTCAGCCATAAAAAAGAAGATGACGCCATTTACAGTAACATGGGTGCAACTAGAGATGATCACACTAAGTGAAGTCAGTCAGAAAGGGAAAGACAAACACCATCTGACATGACATAGACGTGGAATCTAAAATACGACACAACTCAATGTGTCCATGAAACAGAAGCTGACTCAGGAAGCAGACCTGTGGGCTGTGGTGGGGAGGTGGGGTGAGGGGAGGACAGGGTGAGGATGAGGGGTGCATTGGAAGTTTGGGCTTAGCAAATGCAAACTGAAAGTACATATACATAGATAAACAACAAGGTCCCACTATATTGCACAGGGAACTATATTCAATGTCTTGTGATGAACCAAAATGAAAAGAAGTATGAAAAAGAATGTACATACACAAAACTGAGTCATTTTGCTGTTCAGCGGAAATTAACATCGTAAATCAACTCTGCTTGAATAAAATTTTTAAAAATAAAACCAATACATGACAAATCTGAGGAGCTATCTACCAAGTCCCTTTAAAGTGACAGAGTCAGTTGAAGGTCTGACTGTTGTCAAAATAATCAGAGAAATAATCAGAATAATCAGAAATAATCAGAGAAAGACACTTCTCGGCAACCTTGGCATGGGAAAGTACACTGAGGGCACAGACATTGCCCGTGTGAGTACCGTCAAGGCTTGAGTGGGTCACTATGTTCCTTATGCTAAGTACCACTCACAGGTTATTTTCTTTAATGCTTACAACAAACCTGTGACTTGTATCATTCTATTCTTCTCAGTGAACAGGAGAGAAAACTGACTGCATTCATTTTCTCCTGCAGCTGGAACAAAGGAGCACAAACTAAGGGGCTTCAGACAACACACACTTATAACCTTACAGTCAGGTAACTGCAGAGGAGGATCTGGTCCCTCACTTTGCCAGGTTCTGGAGTCTCTCCACATTCCACAGCTTGTGTCCCCTCCCCCACCTTCGAGGCTGGCATGGTAGCATCTCTGACTATCCCGTGTCACAGCTCTCTCACGCTACCACCTACATCCTCAAGCACCAGTTTTCACCCCCACGAGGGAAATGCAGCCCCTGTTGAGAATGCACAGTCTACACAGACAGGAATAATGGTGCTGAAGTAGAAACCGATTGCTTTTCTTTCTTCCAAAGCTCCCAAGTATCCTTTCCTCTGTTGTGTAGCAGCCATACAGTTTGGGTGCCACCGATTCAAGGCTTAAACTTTGACCACAGAAATTGGTGCTGGGAAGATTATAAATTGAACACTCAACAAATGAGTTTTTATTATTACCTGATTATTATTTCTACAATAGGCAATGAGAATGTTGATTTTGTATATCAAGTACAAGATCAGCTGAAAAACACACTTCAATGGAATTCTTAACATCCCCTATATACTCAAATGAATCCAATACTTAGAACATTATATTTCTTTTTTGTTCCTGGTTAAAATAATGGATGTTCCTGATCTAATTCTGCCTTGGTTTTTTTATTAATTTTCTCAATAACAAAAGCCAGGGACAAAATCAGATTTGGCTTCTAGCAGTTTAAATAGATAAAAATCAGTGTGACTGTCAAAATCCAGGTTGGTCTTGTCAGGATAAGATGAAAACCAGGGTTATATTTGGAAAAGATGAATGTGGACACTAACAGGAAAAAGCGCCTGGCTAATCAAGTAAACAAATATGACATGCAAGTGCCAGATGGAGTATGTATAGCACTGTAATCATCAAAGTGTTTTTTTCACCATTACTTTCCTAGAACATTCTTAAAGAATGCAGATCTTACAATGGGGTGGTAGCAGTACTACAATTGTTAAACTCAGAATTTTTCACTTGCTAGCACTTTAAAAAGTTTTATTTTTATCATGACAGGGCTCAAATACATGTTACTGCCCCGTTCAGAGAATGATCTGGACCTAGGGGCAAGAGGGCAGCATGGTTTTATAGCCTGAAATCACTGTAACGGAACCATGTGGGGTCTTGGCTTTGTATTGAACCTATTTAGCCTGGAAACTTCTCCTAGAAAATCTATTTTAACTCAGTTGTACAGTAGTAAAAAACATTTCTGAAGTTAAGCTTCAATTTCTCTCCCAGTGGCAGGAGAGGTATGCCTCCAGGCCTGAAACCCACAAGGTTGCAACACCAAGCTTATCCAGGAGTCTCAGCTTCTACATCCAGCAAGACTCTCTCCTTCTTCATATCCTTAGGTATCATCTCTGAGGCTTACAAGTTCCCTAGTGAAGTCATGGTTCTCGATCTGAAACATGATTCTCTAGGCTAGCCCTACCAAGCCAGGTGCAGATCTAACTGCTGTCTCTCAAATCCATCTTTCTTTCTTCCTCCAGTAATAGAACTTTGCAGTCTCACTTGGGAACATGACCCTCCAGGTCATAGACAGACTTTCCAGCCTCCCTTGCAGCTCAGCGTTCATGTAGCTACATTCTGGCCAACAGGATGTGAAAGGAAGGGATACCCAAGCACAACTTCTTGGCTGTACTCTTAAAAAGAAAGACTGGTGCTTTCCACTTCCCCTTGTACCCTTCTTCTTGCTGTATAAGATCTTAAAATGGAAGCCATGAAGACAGCATGGCAGTGCAACAATATAGTAAGACTGGTCACTGTGGGGCCTCCACATCAGCCTGTACACTTAGACTGTTCATAGGCAGAGATCAACTTGCAAGTTTTTAAGTCGCTGTAGTCTGGTGTTTATCACAGCAGCCAAGTCAGAACCCTAACTAATATTTTAGTCAAACCATTTTCTGAACTGGCCTTCCTGAAATTTTCAGCATTCATATTTTTGGATTAAAAAGATTTCTCTGCCTTAAAGACCTAGGTATGAAATCCTAATACCCTAAAAAACCTGAATGGACAGGTAAAGAGCTGGTTCTGAGTGAGCATTATGTTTTTAAAGCTGAGTACATGGGAGAATCACATGGAAGCACATAGAAACTATCCTATCATCTTTATATTTAGTTTCCACAACTAAAGTGGGAACCAAATTGGGGAAGATATAGACAGGTACCACAGAGATGAATCAAGGTAAACAAAAGTAGATGCATGAATGGACTGGTTTATGCAGTCATAAATCTAGTGGTCAATTGAATATCACTGAATCAGACAAAGGATGGTGATAAACTGTCCTGTCCACTACGGAAAGAAAACCATTTAAAACTGAAGCAAGGAAACCTTGAAAGTTTCAAGAATGGTGGTTGCTGAGCCCTAGGTTAATCATCTTTGTTTTTAATGTATAAACTACATTTAATTGATTTCTTATTCTTTAAAAAATCTATTAGAGTATATTTGATTTACAATGTGGCATTAGTTTCAGGTGTATAGCAAAGTGAATCAGTTATACATATAACCACTCTTAATCATCCTAATTACTTATTGAGGGTAGTTGTGACATCTTTCTCTGTAGATGTTTACAGATTTTAACTGGGCAGATTTTAACCTTCTAGGATATCATGTTAAGAGTTCTGCCCTGTGAGTCAGGAAGGAGTGCCGATGGACTAGATGACCTCAACAAGGTCCCTCGCCTGGGGACCAGAGGTGCTTTCCATGCATCTCTCTCTCATGACATGAATTTGTTTTCTGATTATGAGCAATGAGAAGCAACAAGCTGTGGTTTCTCTTTGCTTTACTTCTCATGACCACATGCTTTGATCTATGTCTTCCCTTCCACAATGTGCCAGAGACTACAAAATTTAATAGCAGCAACAGCTGGGGGTGGGGGGTGCCAGAGGGGAGTGTGCTCAGTGGAGCATGGGCTGGTCCAGCTGAGAAAGGTGTTGTACAATGTATTTAGATGAGATGGACAGCCACGCTATTCTTTCCAAAGAAACACATACACAGGCACACAGGGCTCTTTTCTGTGCAATCAACTCTGGAGCAGGGTCACATAAGGTGTATCTTACACCTTCAAGCACACAATTCAAAATCAGATCAACGGGATTTATGTGTTTTGCTTTTTCTTGTGGTAATAGAGAGGAGTGCTCCTTCATAGGGAGATAGATCGGTCACAATAGAAAATCTTACTTATTAGGAGGTGTCCCTGTGGTTCAGCTGATAAAGAATCCACCTGCAATGTGGGAGACCTGGGTTTGATACCTGGGTTGGGAAGATCCCCTGGAGAAGGAAAAGGCTGCCCACTTCAGTATTCTGGCCTGGAGAACTCTGTGGACTGTATAGTCCAGGGGGTCGCAAAGAATCAGACACGACTGAGCGACTTTCACTCACTCACTCACTCAAAAGCTGAAGCAACAGTGGCATACTTAGGAGCAGGGACCACGCCCCCCAACCCCACAGTAATAACTGCCCACCTCTCTACTGGCTACCTCCTCTCCTTCCCCCAAGGAGTAGCCTATCTCATCCGTGCATTTGAAAGAATAAAGCAAGCAGCCCCATTCCACCTCTCCCTTCTGTCAGAAGCCACCAGCCTTTGCTGTTGGCCACGCTGGAAGCTTTGTGTGCACCCCTGGGTGGGAAGGAGGGAGGTAGAAAAGGCGCTGCCTCTGTCTCTCTACTTTGCCTGCTAGCCCCAGGGGAGAAATATTAGCAAACCACCCCGGTCCTGATCTAAAGTCACACTTTCCAGAGAGCTTTCACCAGGAATAAAACTAAAACTTTGATCTCTCCTGATTTCTCTCAAGCTGCCCAGCGCACTGCAGGGGAAGGGTAAACAAGTTTTGAATGAGAGAATGAGTGGGTCTGGATGGGCCAGTCTGCTGAGCTTCGAAAACCGCAATGCAATTGTCCTGAATTTGAGGCTTTATATATTTTTTGATCACTCACTATTATTAAAATGGACTCCCCAATATATGTATATTATTTATTTGTAAATGTTACACATGTATCTCTGTAGTGAATATACTTTATGAAATACTTCAAAATAGAAATTTTTAGAGATACAAAAGAATGTAAATAGAAGTTCCAAGAGATTCCTCCCGAACCCTGGGGTTATTCTGAGCACTCTACTCCATAGTCTTCTTGTCTAGACTTTAAGTAATTAGAAGTTCAGAAGAGAAGGATGTGGCAGTCTGGTGTGGTCCAGACAGCCTTAAGCAGTACAGTATGACTCCATTTTACACAGCCTTATACTCCTCACGATACCCTGTGTAAGGTGACTTTCAATTTGATGGCACGTTCTCAGTCGGCAGGTGTTTACCAGGACTTCCCTGGTGGCCCAGATGGTAAAGAATCTGCCTGCAAAGCAGGACACCCAGGTTCAATCCCTGGGTTGGGAAGATACCCTGGAGAAGGACATGGCAACCCATCCCAGTATTCTTGCCTGGAGAATTCCATGGACAGAGGAGCCTGACAGGCTACAGTCCACGGGGTCACAAAGAGTTGGACATGACTGAGCAACTAACAAATAGCAGCGACTAACATATATATAGCTCAGTCAGTATGTGTTAAATAAATTGAACTGGAAGGAAATGGTAAGTGGGTGTCTATCAAGCTATTAATAGAAGGAGAAAGGGAAGGGTACCCCAAGTGAGACTATCTTATTCCAAGTACAGACATCACAGAAATGCAAGAGAGGCTTGAACACTAACACACTGTAGAGAAGCAGGAAATAAAGTCAGGTATTGAATGAGAGAGAGAAGGGAGAGGGTAGCAGGATACCCTGAACCATAAGATCTAGACAGAGACGACCTACATCTAACGTGCGGTAGAACAAAACAGGAAAACACAGACTGACTTTGAGCATCACCATGACATCAATGTTTTCTGAAGATACACTGGGGTTAGGATGCATACTGGATGGAGCAAAATTTGGATTTTGTTCAGTTTGATCAGTTCTGAGTCTAGAATGAGGAACCATGAGAGTCTGTCAAGGGGAATGCAGGTAATAATAGAGAGAAAAAGTATGAAACTAAAAGTCTATGAGAGGGAACAGGATCAAGTGTTGTAACCAATGAGATATGAAGGAAGAAAGAAAAGAAACAAAATAATCCTAGAGGTAATTCCACCATTTGGAAAATGAACAACATTAATTGATTTCTTCATGTTTTCCTCTAACTTGAATTGCTATGATAAGTAATCTCCGTGTGGGCTGATATTTCTTTGCTCCTATTGAAAGGCTTGGGGCTCACCCTTCAACCTCAAAGTAAAATTCGTAAACACAGAACACGAACTAAAATCTTTATGAGTCCAAGGTACCAAGTTTTCTGGAAGACTCAATTTAGAAATGGCACTCTGCCTCAAAGAGAAGGGAAACATCATGTATGTGTATTTGCAGTTGTCAACTGTTGGTTTTCTACACTAAAATGAATAATCTAGTGAAAGACAAGATTAGTAATAAATCCATGACCTTTTCAGCCACATTTTTCCTTTATGTGAACTCCACGGTATTGTAAGCGACAGAGTTTAGCTCTGCAGTAATTCAGCCTGCTGAATAAATTTTTTAAAAAAAGGATAGGATAGAGGAGTAGGTTATAACAATGCTGGAAGAGAAAGAAATCCAAGCATTTTCATCAAACAGCAATAATTCTGTGGACAGGTTAAACAATAAGCCTACGTTTGTGCAGCTCATGTTTTTTGAAATCTATGTGCTTTATCCGTCAATGACTCATTCTGAAAGTGGTCTCCTAAGATGGTAAGAAATGACCAAAAATTACATAAAGCTCACTTTCCAAATAGAGTTCTGCAGAAAATACAGCTGCCATCTGGCCTTCTGGCTAACTTCACTTCTTTCCTTTTTGGCAGATATTATTTAATCCAGACCACACAGTTTGTGTGTCTAGTTGGTTCATGAAAATTTCAGAACATGAATCTGTAGCAAGAATGTTTGGCAAGTGACAGAACATTAGCTGCTTGACATGAGGGCAGTTTCCTTGTCTCAGTGGTTAAGCAGGTCTCTCCCAGGCTCTGTGCGCTTGGGTGCCTTCAGCTATGAAGCCAAACCGATTATCCTTGTCATTTCTCAAAGATGATGTCTGCAGTGCACTCTGAGACAGGTACTGCTCCTGTACATACACTGATGCTTTAAAATTACTAAGATTTTAAAATCCAGGGCCAGTTCACAGTTAACATGATGATGGTCTACTTGAACGTAAATGGATTTAAACCAAATTACCATAGTTGTCATTTCATACAAAATAGGAATAAAGTTTCCCTATTCTTATTATATAAAATACAACCTGTGCTTTAAATTTATCCGGGGTGTATTAAAGTAAGGGCAAAGTAATTTGGGCTGGGTTGGTTTTTCAAATCCTGTTTAAACTAAGAAAAGAGGCATTTACCAACAATAACAACAAATCACATCAGTTACATAGATCCTTTTTCCTCTTTCCAGGTTTATCAAAAGGCAGAAATTGTTGGTCCCTGTAACTGCCTACCTGTCTCCAAAGAAAGCGAGAGGGTGAAAGAGTCAGAGCCTGCAAACTCCTGTGACATTTAGATAGGGAAAGTCTTCTCAACACACTCTAGGTTTGGCTTAATTTTTCAGTGGTCTCACTTAAGTAGCAGTGCTAAAGCCTGCAGCAGAGCCCAAAGCATAAATCTACAGATACTGCCAACGAAATTACCCTTGGGAAAAGCAGTAACCTACCCAAGTGAAGCATATTAGAAGGATCAACCTATGTTAAAACAAAACAAAACAAAACAACACCTGGCCATACAATAAAAGTGGATGGAACAGCTTTCAACATTTCTGAAGAATGTTGGAGGATGACATATTACAGTTTTCAAGAAAATATTCTGGTAGAACTTTATACAGTTCTAATCAGGAACAAGATTTTAGCAGACAATAATTCCATGATCCTTGAGGTTTTATTAGATATTTATCAAGTTTTCAGATTTTCATTTCCTACTAAATGGAATTTATAAGCTTAGCATTCATGTGTATCATTCCATTTCCTTCATCATTTCATATTCAGAGCATGACATCATGGAGTCAGACAATGGAAACTGTTTCTATACTTTGGGAGAAAAAATGGCAATGTTTGTGATAAACCAGTTTTTTCCTTCCTGCTAAGTTAAAAGTTATAATCCTTAACACATGCTTTCTCTTGGAAGCATTTTTACTTCTGGCTTTATGTAAAATGTGAAAGTTCTCTGTCTCGGAAAGTGGCACTAGTTCACCTCTCATGAGGCTCCCATTGTATGTTCACTGCTAGTGAGATAATCAGTTTAGACGCATCATTAGTATTACTATACATCGACCTGTATAGTGTACTTTTATGCAGTCCTATCATTTTCAGTTTCAGAATTGTTATTTAGGCTCTGATCAGGAATGTTATCACATGAAAATATTTACTGAACCTGGCTCTCAGGTATGAAATTCAAATACACTTTGTAGCTACAAATAATACTCATTTACTGAGAGTGGACTGACTTACTATAAGTAATTCAAAACCACAGATGTAAACTTACTATCAGTGTTGGAATTAGGTCTGTAAACAAAAATATAATTCATGGATTTTATTATTTAACCAACCACTACATAGGTATTTGTCAGTCAAGTTGCAAAATCTTAACATGGCCTCTAAATGTGTTTTGTAGGCACACACAGTACTCTCAATCTCTAATGCTTAGGAAATAAGACCCCCTCATCTAATTTTCACCTTCCAGGTACAAGGATCTTGAAAAATAGCAGAATATCGAGGTCAGACATGGTTTGAGAGTCTCTGAATTGTTTGCTGATCATATGCAAACATATTTGCTTCACTTAAAAAGGCAGAGCTGTGATCATGTGTATATACAAAAACCCAGACATGTATAAAAATACACACCCAATGGGATATGGAAAACAAGAACTGGATTCCAAATTTGAATTTGCAGTTTCTAACGTCCTGCCTGCAGCATCTCAAACGTTGCAAACTGAGTTAGGAGTCTCACCATTTGCAAAGCAGCTGTGAAGAACAGATGCCTGTGGGGAAACCTTTTGTCAACAGTGAGATATACAACACTAAGCGACACTCCAGGGCTGTGCTTGTGTGTGTGGCCATCGTAGCCTGACCCAGTTCATACAAACATACAAATGAAAGAAGGCTGCTTTTTCCGTTTCTCTCACAGACATCCCATATCTTTAAAGAAAAAAAAGTCCAAATGAATAAAAGTAAATGGAGCTTAAAAGACTCCTACCACATTAGAGAGAATAATGGGGCCATCCACCTGGCCCTGCCCAGGAGCTGTCTCTGGGGTCAGGCCCAATTGTGCCCATTGTGTTCAGCTTCTTTGCCCACTTTAGAAACCACAGTTTTTCCAAAGAGCCAAGTTTTTCCATGGCAGTTTCCATGGCAGTGCTGAAATGGCTCTGGCATTGAGAGGACAGGAGGGAGGGGGGTGGAAGGGCAAAGAGGAGAAATGAAAGGGATCCTGAGAACGCGGAGGGTGGAGGAAGCGCAGCCTTTTCTGTCTCCTGGAAACTTGTTTGTCAAGTTCTCGTAAGTCGGGGATTGTATGTATATCCAACCACACTTAACTACAGTTTTTAAAAAAGTCATTCACGGTTGACATTTCCTAAATGTCATGTTTAGCTACAAAACACAACCCTGGCAAGGCGTCAAAGGTACTGCCTTTGTTGCTAAAATCTGGTCTGTTCGGTCACAGCAAATAACTACCAAATTTATGGCTGTGTGTGTGTGTGTGTGTGTGTGTGTGCGTGTGTGCGCGTGCACCCGCATGCTCAGTTGTGTCTGACTCTTTGCAACCCCATGGACTGTGGCCCGCCAGGTTTGTTTGTCCATGAAATTTTCCAGGCAAGAATACTGGAGTGGGTTGCCATTTCCCCCTCCAAAGAATTTTTTCAACCCAGAGATTGAACCCATGTCTCTTGCATCTCCTGCATTGGCAGGCAGATTCTTTACCACTAGCTCCACCTGGGAAGCCCAAACTCATGGCTATTTTCTCTTAAATGGGAAAGCATCTTCTCAAAGATCCCAGAAAGTACTTTAAAATACATCTACCAACAGTTAAAAGGTACATGTATTTTCTACAAACTACTTAAGGTGAGAAGAAAAGACATTAACAAGAATCCTTGGCCATATGTAGCCTCCCACATCGGTGAGGACCTCAGAGGCTGAAGCAGGTAAACAAAGGGAGATGGCTGCACACGACTATACTGGGGCTGGTTAACTGCATCAGCCCTAGGGCTCCACGACCAGGGTCTCCGGGTAAAGCTGAAGTCATCTCATTGCAGGAAGGTAAGAAGCCTCAATATCTGTCTCTACCAAGAACAAAGAGCCTTCACTAAGCTGTATGGTCTGACCAATACATTTTTTCCTCTTTGGGATAAAAGATGGGGTCTGAGGTAATGATTTACAGTGTTAAAATTATAGACATAGGAAAACACTTATTCACGGTTAGCTAAGCTTCAGTCTGCTGCAACATGCCTTCCCGAAGCAACTCCTCTCAAAAACAAACTCTCTTGGCAAATGTTTAACTTCATTAAGGCTGAATGACATCAAGAGGGTACATTTCCAATAGACTCGGACATGCAAAATATGGATCAGGCATCTTTACTGAAGGCCATGTTGATATTTGTGGAATGTTCTCTAATGAAGATAAGACCAGAGTGTGGCCAAGAAAATGGAAAAGCTGTCATTTCCTACAATAGCGTGGTATATTTCTGTTTCAGAAACAGAAATATACTTGGAAAAGTCACTGCTTCCATAAGTGCCGATTACGTGTTTACTTCTCAAGAATAAAGTGACTGAGTGGCAAACACCTTCAGAATTATTTTTTTTTAAGGGATAAGCTAAACTAAGTCAAATTTCTCTGTGAAAGAAGGGATGTGGCAAGACAAATGGTGTTGAGATTTAAAGTCTGAAAATTTGGGGTCTGGTAGCTATTGAGGGTGGAGGATGGTGAAGGCTTTTTGGAAGAGGGTGAGAAGATCCAAGGACCACAGTCATGTGCTCTGGTTTTCCTCTTTAGGGGCAGTGACCTCTTTTGAAAAATGAGAGGTTTATTTTCCTAACAGGCAGTGAGGAATAGCTAGGCAGATGTGTGTGGGCTGGTTCTGGCCCTTGATTAGCAGACAGAAATGATGCTGCCTTTACGTTTCACCAAATATATCCATCCAAACACATACGAGGGACCTCCACTTTAGTTGCACAATCAAGATCCTAAATTTCAATGCAGCGATGGTGCTGTCTTAGGAAAGTTTACATGGGACCAAAATTCCATTAGCAGAACCATCCTCAGATGTGGTTAGCAAATAACATGGACTTTTTCCCCCCGCTGTTCACTCCCCTAGGTTGAAAAGTCTGAAATCAAGGTATTTGGGAAATGTTTCTGCGTCTTGGTCAAGGAGGCAGTTGATAGGGGCCAGATCTAATTCTCAGGGCAAAGTGAAGACTACGACCAGACCCCTTCCTCTATAAACAAGGATGGTCCCAGCCTTTTAAAGCCTGTCTCTGTCATGTACAATATGTAGATGCTCTTGTCAGTGTAGCTCGGTTTTCGACAGGTAAAACTGGAGCTTTGCTACAAAGCTCCCTGTGCAGCCATGTTTGTGTGTCAATGTGGGTGTTCCCCCTCCCCCTGCTTTTTCCGTGGGTTTTTTTTTTTTCCTCCTAGAATAGGGGGTTTTGTGCTGTTAATCCTCTTGGAATGTAGCTCTTATCACCACCTAGATGAATTCATTACCCTTTCGCCCTCAGTGCTCCCCAGGCCCATGAGACTTGGGAACAAGAGGGTAATTGTCTTGGGAGCTGCCCCTTGAATTCAGGTGTGCTGGCACCAATTTTTCTTATAATCAAAAGAGAAGGGGAAAAATTAATCATGCATCCTTCTCCAAGGGAGTGGGAGGAAAACAGCCTTCAGGAACGTAGGCTCAGGCCCCCTGCCATTAAATCCAGCTATTCTAAAGCTAAAGGTTTAAGGGGGAAAAAATGCCACCAGGTTCACAAGAGCATTTTTGTAATGTGTCTGCACAAGGCCAGAGCAACTGATCAATACAGTGGGGAAAAAACTAGCTAAACCAGTTATCTGGATGATGTTTAAGAGAGACAGAGGGAAACACTGTTTGCTTGTCTTTATTGTTTTTAACCTTCTGCTGGTTATACAGTGGCATCAAAACCAAAATGTTCTGTACTGTACATAGAGCTTGCAAAACTCATTTTATGTCTTTAAGTGTATGCCCTTTTCCATCATCTTTAAATTGGCAGTTTTGCTCACATGAGAAAACCAAATCAGAAGACAAGCATACTTCTCTGGGTTGTAAACCATGAGGTGTTGTCATGTCATCAAGGCAAGAGGTGGGGACATGCAGGAGCGCATTCATCTCTGGTTCTTCCTTCAAGCACATAAACGGAGATACACGCTGAAACAGGCACTGACCCAAACCAGAGAGGTGACCCAACGTACTGGAGAAGAGATATGAAGGGCATTCTCAGAATGCACTAGGAGACAACAGGAAGCAGCCATTAACTAAACAACTCCTAACTAGACCCCTCTCTTAAAGAACTATGTCAAGGGGGCAGGGATTTATAACCAAACTCCTCAGATAATTCCAGAATCCAGTACTTCCTGAAGGAAGTCCACAGGACCACTAAGTTCTACATTCTTGTTAGCTAAGGGCTTCCCGGATGGCTCAGACAGTAAAGAATCCGCCTGCAATGCGGGAGACCTGGGTTTGATCCCTGGGTTGGGAAGATCCCCTGGAGGCGGGCATGGCAACCCACTCTAGTATCTTGCCTGGAGAATCCCCTTGGATAGAGGAGCCTGGCAGGCTACAATCCTTGGGGTCGCAAAGAGCTGGACACGAATGAGCGACAAAGCACGTGGTTTCACAAGGCTGAACTGTAGTTGTATCAAAATAAAACTCAATTTGTGATCCCTCACCTTGGGGATGGTGGGGGGAGGAGTGAATACAAAATTTCTCATGCCTTCTCCTTCAGTTTACAGCTATGTAAATCAATCATCAATTCTGAATACAATGTTAGAGAACCCCTTTGGTAACAATAATGTATGTCACAACACTGGGAATAATGGGGTACTAACTAAAATACATCAGGAGTTGGGTAAAAATTACTGACAGGCTAATATATTTATTTTTTTAATAGAAAATTTTAGTTCTTGGCAAAATAAAATATGTGCCATTTACTTAATTTTATTTTCTCAGGAGTTTGAAAAGCATCTTGCCTTGTTTTTATTGCAAACACATTGCAGGAGTCACAAAAACATTTATCATACATTAAATTTGTTCACTTAACGAACACTTCTTCCTCTGCAGTCCTGGTAGGTACACAGGCGGAGGAAAGCTTCTTCTTGCTAGCTGGTGCCTCTAAAAACAAAGACACTGAGAGATGTTCAGCGCTTCTTCCCAGCAAGAGTTCAGCTACAGATGAAATACACAAACACACCTCTCCCTCAGTGGTTCTCATTGATTCCCAGCCATTGATTTCATAGTGGCACATTTCATTTTCAAAACACGTCCATAAACGTGATAGTGAACCACGCTGGGAGGTTAATTTTTGGCGATAACACAAAACCTGATAAGATCTGTTTTTCAGAAGGTTCTCGGCAGTGAAGGAAGGTATGTTGCATTCTTTGCTGAGAGCAACTCCTCACACCCAAAAACTCCTTAACGCATTCTCTGTACTGCTGAGGGCCAAGGTCCGTAACACTCAAAAAAAAATTTTTTTTTTAAACTGCATTCAGTTCTGGTCAGTTACTACCCACTGGGCTTCAGATCCACCTTAGAACCTTGTATTAACAGAGACAGAAATAAACAAGGGATAAACCCCAAAGGACCACAGATGGTAGAGGAGACCAAAGTGGCTGAGATGTGACCTGACAACTGTAAAAGGGAGAGAGCAAACTGAGGAGTGTACCTGACTCAGCAGAGGCCAGCGAGAAGAACACAAACGAGAAGCCAGCCAGTGAGGCCCCGGAGAGCCCCAGAAGGCTCGGGATGTGGACAGGCCCACACCACTCAGGGCAGCCCAGCAGCCATCCCTCCCCAGCCCTGTGGGACACGGAGGTTTATTCTCTAGAGAAACTGAACCCAAGGAGCCGGAGTCCAGACATTAGAAGAAGACAGTATGGGGCACCATGCTGGAAATAAGGGGCTGTCTGGACAGTAACTGTGAGGCCTTCCATTCAACAGTGGGCATGGGGGCTACTCTTAGACCCCCTAGGTAGGAGCTGTAGGTTTCGTTTGTGGGAGATGACGTGGCCACAATAGGAAGTCCTACAGATGTTGACATTCTGGGAGGGAGTAAGGTGGCTTCTAACAAACTGAACTTGCCGAAAGGAATGAGTTCCTGTCCTTCAGTTGTTGGATGAGACCAGCAATTAGAAAAAAAACCAGAAAGAGTGGTTTTGAGGATACCCAGGAGTCTAGGGACTACTGTCATCCTTGAGCTGGGCATCAGGAACCTCAGGTTTAAGGTCCTGCCTGCGACACTGACTCTGTGTGTGGCCTTTGAGTTACTTTCTCTTTCCAGGCTGCAGTTCCCTCATTGTACAATGAAGGGTTACATTCCTAGGGTCCTGTTACTCTGAGATGCTCACTCTCCCCAGCAGATGCAAAATGACAGACAGAGCCTCAGAGGTCCCTGACAAGATACCATGTAGCCAGAGGCTTCACTGACTTCTCAGGTCCTTGCAGCTCCCACAGCAGGTGGTTGTCATTCCTGGATATGATCCAATAACACACTCCTTCCAAAAAGGCTATTTGCAACCAACTTGCATCAAAAGTACAGGACAGGACTCGAAAACACCTACAATATGCCCGTATCCACTCTCTATTTTCCATATAACAAAGTAAAAGCGTCGTCAGGTGGAGCAGACCCAAACTCAACTGCCTTACTGTTACACTTTCTTTTTTTTCTTAATGAAACTCAGAAGAAAAGAGTGAAAAATTCAGCACTCTTCCCTCTTTTCAAGGGACAACTCTGAAAACAAAAAAGTAGTTAATGTTTACTGAACAAGTAGGATAGGTCTGAGGCACTGGGCTAGAACCATGTAAACGCCTTCTCTCACTAGATTCTCAAATATTCCCATCTTACAAATGATGAAATCCAGGCTCCAAGAGCTTAAGTACATGTGGAAGAGCCAGTGTCAAACCTAAATCTCTAAATCACAGGGGCCACACTCTCGTTCCTACTATCTTCAGCCCAGATAGCCAGTCCCCCGGCCACTGCAAGAAAGCTTTCTACAGCCCACACTCCAGTGATGCTTTCCTGTAGCTTCAAAGGATGGACATGATCAGGCCTTCCTTCTCCTTCAGAATGGGGCCATTCTGAAAAATCAATACTGGCTTCTGCAAGAAGCAGCCTTGCCCAAAACTAATTGAAAGCCATCTGAACATTTTCAGAACCGTGGCCTCAGTCATCTGTCTTGTGGTGTGCTGTGTTCCATCATGCGACTGCAGTAAACCACTTCCAGATCACATCTACGTGGTCACTCCTACAAAAGAGCAGCCCACGGCGTTTGCTGTCATTGCCCAGTGACTCCTCCACCTAAACTCAGAGCACTGGAATTATGGTGACATAATAGGCAGCTTGCTGACATTACTATTCTAAAGTACCACTTTTTCAGGGTTTATCACAAGTCATTTTAAATTTGATTTAGCTGTAACTCGTTATATAACTTCATGTTTGGAGACAATGTCCTCGGCTGGATCAACAAGCTATGTTGGAAACATAGTTATTTGGGATCTAAAAAAAAAAATTTTTTTTTTGGCAAACTTTGATCTCTATCCTTTTAGAAGGCCATAAACAGGGCGGTGATGAAAAAGGGAAGTTATATGGCTTATTGCAAGATGTTAATCTGGAAAACTAAAAAACATATATTTTGATATTTAATCTAGATTTACTGTATGGCCTTCAATTTCTTTAACAAAATGAATCCAAAGACCAAATCATTATTGACTGTAACTCTGCAAACCAAATGATTGTCTACTCAATACTAGAGACTATAACTCAGAAAAGAAAGCGGAAAATTTGGTGGGGGAGATATGTGCGGTTTGGTCATCATCCAGTATCTATCCCTTCCCACTTCTCCTGGGAGCTCTGATGAATCCATCAGCACGTCATTCTGTATGTCTCAGTTATGGGTTCAACACAACTCCAACTGAGGAATCAAGTCAAGAAGAAGCCAGTTCAGGGTTTTGCTTGAGCTACTGGGGAATTGGACTTTCTTTCTGCTAGGCTTTAGTAGAAGAAAGTGATGGGACTCACACTGTGCAGTGGGGAGGCCACCTGCCAATATAGGAGATGAAGGAGACATGGGTTCAATCCCTGGGTAGGGAAGATCCCCTGGAGGAAGAAATGGCAACCCACTCCAGCATTCTTGCCTGGAGAAGCCCATGGACAGAGGAGCCACAGTCCACTGGGTCACAAAGAGTCAGATACGACTGAGCACAGCAACAACAACAAAGCGTCCTCAGCCGCACTGTGCACACTTGGAGCTCGGAAAGGAGAGCCCACAGAGAAACACAGAGGAAGCAGAGTCAAGAAATACATATCCCAGTCAACTCCTGCCAAAGAGGTTTCCTGAAAGTCCCAACTAACAATTTCCCCATTGGCTCCCCCTAACTGCAAGGGAGGCTGGGAAATGTAGTCTTTCTGCTTGAATAAAACCAGAGTGGGCTACTACGGAAGAAAGAAAGAATGGGCATTGGGTGGGCAATAAGTAGTCTCCACTGTGGCCTGTTTCGGTTGGGTTTCCTGTGCTTACTACAGAAAACAGATATCCTATATATGTAAAAGTGTTAGTTGCTCAATCACGTCTGACTCTTTGTGACCCTATGGACTGTAGGGTCCATATTCCTCTGTCCATGGAATTCTCCAGGCAAGAATACTGGAGTGGATAGCCTTTCCTTCTCCAGAGGATTTTCCCGACCCAGGGATCGAACCCGGGTCTCCTGCACTGCAGACAAATTCTTTACCATCTGAGCCACCAGGAGTCTACAAATGAGAAATTAAGTAAAAACACCCAAATGTTTGATTCATAAAATCTTTTGTTAGGGTAACCTGATTCTCCTTTTACAGTAGATTCATTTGAAATAATTACTCAATTTTAAAATATGCTATCTACAATTAAAAATGCCAGATCAGCAAGCATGAGCAGCAGCTCAATTTTGCATATTCAGTGTATATAGTGAAAAAAATGTTGCTAAAAATGTTAAATATCCTAATTTCTTCTAAATTATAGGGACAAATCATACTACATATTTATGAGTTCACTGTCTCAACGGAGGAATTTTTCTGTTTCAGATTTGCCTTAGACTTCTATAGGTTAGGTTAGAAATGATAACAAATATAGGAATCTTTGAATTGACATTTAGCTCTCATTTAGTTCTCAGGGCATAGCTTTAAAAACTAGAGAAGCAGCTGCTATTAAGATTTTTTTTTTCCACTAGTCACAAAGACACATCATACATCAGATATAGAGCATGCTAAAATGAGATGGAAATTATTTAGTGTGGCACAAGAAAAGGAACATAAACAAGAAAACAGGGTTTGTTGCACCAAGAGAGATAAGAGCCGGATTGTTAACAGACACCCTGCTTTCGGTCTAGAGTCATGTAGGCAACAATAAATGGCCTTTGTAGATCATTTTCATATAATTTTAGAGCTGGAAGGAAGCTTGAAAACCACTGAATTCAACCCTCTCACTTTAGAGAGGAGAAAAACTTGGACCTAAAAAAA
Source organism: Budorcas taxicolor (assembly GCF_023091745.1). Taxonomy (NCBI): domain Eukaryota; kingdom Metazoa; phylum Chordata; class Mammalia; order Artiodactyla; family Bovidae; genus Budorcas; species Budorcas taxicolor. Next base: position 133,349,995 of record NC_068911.1, on the reverse strand, counting down.
AAAACCTCTAAGGTTCTACAAGTTCATGGCCGAGTCAGGTTTCTTTCCTAACTCGTGGCACAATATTCTTTCCAACTTCCATTCAGGAGTTACAGAATTAGGAAGTCAGCCTGCCAGATGTGTACTGTAATTTACCTCTATGTTGACTGTGAACTCATTCTGAAATTGTATCTTTACGGGTAGGAGGGACTGATTGTAACACCGTGACATCTACCCAGAGTGATTAATGAGAAAAAATGTACAACATCGTGCCTCACTGAGCTAAACCTGGCCGAGGACAGACAGAGCTCTCCTTAATAACAAAGGAGGATGCTGTCAGGGTTAACAGCTGGCGGGGCTTTTATTTTCTAGTGGAAGTGAGTTCTTAGTCACTGTCTCCTTCAACTGCTTCCCACCTGCTGCTGACGTTCCCCCAAAACACTGGAGCAGTCGCGTTATATGCTCTGTTATGTGACCCTCATCATACACAAGTTCGCCCCAAACACTCAAAACGAGGGTAATCAACATGTGATGGAAAAACTAGATCATTTGGAGGTCTCTCTCTCCAAAGTATCAGAGGACAGATTCAAGGACAGTCTTTCAGAGTGGGTTGGTTTGAATGTACTACGAATGATAAGATGAATACTTATTCATACACCTTCATCATATGGCAGCTTGTAATTAGCGCAGCAGTTTCTCTGAATAAAGGATAGACCTAGCATTTGGGAGTAGGAAGAAACCCCAGAGATAATCTAATAAGTTGAGTTCCTTCATTTTGCAGAGATTAAGAAGAAAACTAATAAGCTCTGCTAAATCAAGTGTAGGAGAGAGCAGTTACTGGTCTCGAATCATGGCATTTTCAGCTGAAGAATGTTTACAAATATATTCCACTGAAAAGTACCACGAGGTCTCTAGGATCCATCTGGATCATGTGGTTTGACTCATATATTTTCCTTTTTTCAATTAAAAATAAACTTTGTTGGTTCTTTCTTATTAGAAAAGCAATATATGTTTAGAGCAGGAAATTAAAGACAGAAAAAACACAGAAAAACATTTGAAATGCTCATGGATCTTACTACCCAGAGAATCTCTTTTAAAACCCTCAAATATATTTCCAGATCATTTTCTAAGAATATATCCATATATTAGCAAAAATGTGATCATTCTGGGCATACTTGGAGGGATTTTTTAAAAGAATTTTTGCTTTTTTAATGGGGGCTTCCCTGGTAGCTCAGATGGTGAAGAATCTACCTGTAATGCAGGAGACCAGGGTTCGATCCCTGGGTCAGGAAGATCCCCTGGAGAAGGGAATGTCTTTTTTTTAATAATAGGATTTCATCACTTAACAATATATGATGAACATCTTTTCATTATCAATATTTGTCTAAATCATTAGAGTAGCTGAACAGTAGTTCACTATAACATAATATATATACATATTAATATATACAACTAATCTGTTATTGTGGTATATGTAAGCAATTTCCTATTTACCCTTTTATAAGCAATGATGTGATTAACACCTTTGTGGCCAAAACAGTTGCACATATCTTTGATTATTTCCTTAGCATACATTTCTAGAAATAAAATTTCTGTTACAAAACAGTGAACACATTTTAAAAGATCTTTTAAAAATACACACTGCCTACAAAGGTCCATATAGTCAAAGATATGGTTTTTCCGGAGAAGGCAATGGCACCCCACTCCAGTACTCTTGCCTGGAAAATCCAAGGGACGGAGGAGCCTGGTAGGCTGCAGTCCATGGAGTTGCTAGAGTCAGACACAACTGAGCAACTTCACTTTCACTTTTCACTTTCATGCATTGGAGAAGGCAATGGCACCCCACTCCAGTACTCTTGCCTGGAAAATCACAGAGACGGAGGAGCCTGGTAGGCTGCAGTCCATGGGGTCGCTAAGAGTCAGACACGACTGAAGCGACTTAGCAGCAGCATGGTTTTTCCAGTAGTCATGTGTAGATATGAGAGTTGGACCATAAAGAAGGCTGAATGCTGAAGAATTGATGCTTTCAAACTGTAGTGTTGGAGAAAACTCTTAAGAGTCCCTTGGACAGCAAAGAGATCAAACCAGTCAAACTTAATGGAAATCACCATGAATATTCACTGGAAGGACTGATGCTAAAGCTGAAGCTCCAACATTCTGGCCACCTGATGAGAAGAGCTGACTCACTGGAAAAGACCTTGATTCTGGGAAAGATTGAAGGCTAAAGGAGAAGGCGGTGGCAGAGGATGAGATGATTAGATAACATCACCAACTCAATGGACATGAATTCGAGCAAACCCTGGGAGATATGAAGGACAGGGGAGCCTGGTGTATTGCAGTTGATGGAATTGCAAAGAGTCAGACATGACTTAGCAACTTAACAACAACAAAATTGCTTCTACAAATTGAGTCAACACTTTAATTTACTTGAGTTACATGCATATCTAGTATTCTGATCAGTTCAGCACTCCATGAAGAGAAATCTTATAGGTGTGGGCTGGTTAAGTGTAATAGATGTGCTTTTATCTATAATTCTGATGTTTGTTACTGCAAATACCTTAATCAATTAGATAAGCTTTTCACTAGAAGCTCTCTATATACCCGACTTCTACATTCCATTTCGACTTTTTCTTTGGAATTTGATGCTTTTCCTCCCTCCCGTATTAAGTACTCTTTTTACATGCCAATATTCTTAAAGAGATTCTAGATACTTAGTCTCTGACAACATTCTTGTAGAGTGCCGATTATATGCATCAGCTAGAAAATGTATCATCCAAGTTATGCTCCCAGTTAGATGCCAGAACCAGTTTGGAGTCTGACAGTTTAATGAAATGATAAAAATGACGCTGGAAGTTCAGGCAAGATCAACAAGTATCTGCAAGACTAAAGAGAGGAAGCAGAATGTGTTGTCAGACCATGTGTTGTACTTTAACTTTTTTATTTACTCATTTTTATTCCACCTGATTCCAAAAAAGGACTTAAGGCAGCTTTTCTTTTTAAATGTATCTTCTAAATTGGACATTTCACATCACGAGGCTGCCAACCCCTTTCTTAACATAAGGATATTCTTCTATCATGACTACTTGCTATATTTGAAAATTGAATGGCAAGGATATTGTTCTTGTCCAGAAAAGAGGAAAAAATAACTCATTATGATCATGACTCCTGTCTGGAAGCCTCTCCAAACAGCATGCCCTAGGTATAAAATGCCAGTCTCATTAAAAAACCAGGAAGAACTCCATTTCTAGGATGCGTGAAAGCTCCAACATCACCCAAAGTTAGGCTTTTGCAAATCCACTTCTCCCAAGAATGCAGATCTCCGACACTGACTTGTGAGAACATTGTGAGACCCGAAAACTAAAACGCATAGGGGGCCTGAGGGCAGGGAAAGCCAGCTGGGCATCATGGGGAAGGCAGAAGCCTCCATCTCCCCCAGACTAGTTGCAGGAAACCTCCATCTCCTGCTTGGTTTGTTCTTCTGAGTCTGTACTTTATGTTTCTTCCCAGGCCCTGCCACCCTTCTAGCACCACTGGTCAGACCTCTTAGGGGTCTGGCTTTGGTCTCCTGTCCTGTGCTTTGAAACACGGGATTTTTAGCACATGGTCTTTCTAAATCCTCCTCTTGAGACTCAGTGTCCATCTGTCTTCCACCAGCCTAAACCTTGTCTGGTATCTCCTGTGTCAGGGCCGCGTGCTGGAAAGACACGGTCCCAGACCCCGCGCTATACACTGCAGCACCCTTTATGACAAGTACTTGGTATGAGGTAAACAGAAGACTTAGAAGAAAATTAATTTTGCATGCTTTAGGAAAAAAGCGAGGGGTGTTAAGTGCTACATTAATGTTAAAGGGGTTAAAGGGAACAAGTATTACTGAATGTACTTGGCATATTAAAAGCATAACGCTGAGTTTTGCCTGTGCTCTAAAATCAGTGGTCACCAATCTTTTCTGCACCAGTGACCAGTTACATGGAAGACAACTTTTCCACAGATTGATGGGAAGTTGGGGGTGGGCGCGGGGGATGGTTTGGGGATAATTCAAACACATTACATTCATCGTGAGCTTTGCTTCTATTATTATTACATCAGCTCCATCTCAGATCATCAGGCATTAGATCCTAGAGTTCGGGGACCCCTGCTCTAAACACTCCCAAATGCCACCATTGAGGAATACAAGGATCATTTTCATTGTGAGATCTAAGGTTTTCTGAAATTTCACACAAAAACAAAAAACCTCAAGACAAACACTCAGCATTTTAATAGGACATCCAGGGAGCGTGGACCAGATTCAATCACTAAAATCCACCTATTAGAAAATATCATACTGACAGTTAGCCCAAACTTAACCCCGAAGCTTTAGTGTTTCACAATCCACTGGGCCCTTTCAAATGATTATTTCATTTGATCCTCCCCACAAGTTAGTAAGGTAGATGTCACTAGTCCCACTTCAGAGATGAGGCATCAGGCTCCCAGGGGTTACATGATGTACTTGTGGCACTTAAGCAGCTAGTTCAGTAGTTGAGAATGTGGGCACTGAGGCAGACCCCCCCAGGTTCAAGTCCAGGTCCTGATCACTGTGAACTATGTGAACTCGGGCAACTAACTTACTTTCACTGTGCTTCGAAGTCTACATCCTAGAACACAGACAAATAACGATACTACCCACCTCAACAGGGACGTTGTGAGGAAAAGTTGAATTAGTACATTAAAGAGGTTATAGAATTAGTCAGTCTGCAGGTGTCTGGCACACAGTTAGCACTTAAGAATTGTTCACAAGACTCAATTCCCAGAGCTAAGGGGTTTAAGGCTAGATGAGGTATCCTTATCTTTAGCAATTACACCGCTTCTATGATTCATCATTTTATCAGTAGAGAAATTAGCAATTTCTCACCAAAGGAAAAGACATGCTAAATTAAGGCAACCTTGAACTGGATATGACTCGAAAAGGAAGGAAAGGGCAAAAGTTCAAGTGTGGCTTCTTAAAAGAACCCCATTTATTTTTGTTTCCAGAAAATTACTGTATGCCATTTAAGTATTTTCAGTCATTTCAGAGCACAATGAAAGGTCAAGTTAAATGGAAGTAATATTTGTGTAGCCCATGGTGACTGTCTGGGAGTCTGTTTCCCGTGGCCTGGCCCTGGGTGTGGACAATGAAGCACTTCTCTGGGCGGGCACCCCTCACCCCCAGCACTCCCCTGCACCCACTCCACTGGAGCTCGGGGCCAGACAGGAGGACAAAGAGGCAGCTGGCAACGCTGGGGTGCTAAGGACAAGAGCGATCTCACCCAGGAAGAGGGCAGAGGAATAGCACCAGCACACACTTTCTTGCTTCCAGGTTCTTGCAGCTCTGAAGACCACAAAGGAGGCTGGAGTGCAGAGAAGTGGTGCTGGGAGGACAGACAGAGTGCCCAAGACATGCAAGACACAGGGAAAAAACAACATATGGCTAGAATAGCCTGCTGGAGATACCGAAGCAGCAGAGAGCATCCTGGAAGAGAAGGGCTGGAAAAGTAGGATCAGAGGACCCTAAGGTGGGTCGTATACGGCCATGAATGAGTGACTTCTCAATCCTCTTCAGGTAGACTTCTAGCGGGACTGGGAAATGGCCATGGTGGGGCTCTTAGCCATCATCTGTAGAGCGCAGCTGTGATGCAAGTCGAGATTTCTTCCTAGAAATCACACCGCATTCCAAACCATCATGTGAAACCTGCTCCTCCCGGCACAAGTGCAGTCTGGAGTGTTCAAAAGTCAAGTGCTGTGTGAAGGAACCCAATTAAGGAACTCAGGGAGTCTCTGACACAAGAGTTACTAGCGAAAAAGGAAATTTCACTTGAAACAGGAACATATTCAGCATTAAAACACAAGTTATGGACTGTCATTCAGCTCAGAAGTCCTGCGTGTCACAAGTGTAAAGATAACGATAACATTCATATCACACTTTAAAGTTTATAAAGAATTTTTTTGTAGAAGTCTGGACCATGTGGATGTTTTTCATACCCTAACAAGACATGTTGTTCATATTATTATGAGTCCCTAAGCATTGCTTTATACCACTGCAAATACTTTTTTTTTAAATCTATAAATATTACACATAGAATTTTATCTAAAGTACTATACATAATGCCTGGAGAGGGAAATGGCAGCCCACTCCAGTACTCTTGCCTGGAAATGTTCATGGACAGAGGAGCCTGGTGGGCTACAGTCCACGGAGTTGCAAAGAGTTGGACATGACTGAGCATGCACACACTCACTATACATAACAGGCAAATGGTGAGTTTTAGGTACTGCATCTATTCTAAAATATCTACTATTTTCCCAGAATGACTAATTAACTATAATTTACATTAACTGAACTAGGTGTAAATATTGCAATACTCTGCACAGACCATTAAGCATATCTCATTAAGAAGTTTCTATATTTCCAAACCCTCAGACATTCTGAAGCAGTACTACAGATGAATAATTATTTTTAAAAAGAATGTGTTAAAGGATATCCCTCAAGGGTCTTTAAAAACAGCTCTTAATAGCATAAACAGGAAGCATGCCATAAGGTAATGAAGAATGGTGGAATAAAAATGATTGTGGCCTATTTCCATAAAGAAGCATGGAAAAAAAGAAAACAAGCTAAAATTACTTTCAGCTTGCTGAGTTAAAATGAACTGTTATGTCATTAGGCAAGTGTCTTATTTACTTTTCGCCCTATATACAATAATAACATGTGCTGTTGAGAGTCAAGAGTTCACATTAGCATTTTTTAATTTAGGAAAAAGAGGAAATTGTAAATCCTGAGGAATGGTTTTCCGGTTGACACAGTTGAGCATGCCTGGAGGGTGATGTGTATTTTGTACCCAATCTTTATTAAACGTTCTGTCCTTGAGACACAAAGATAACACTTCTGACCCACAGTCAGCAGAGCATTCACTCTGAGGTTCTTTCTCTCAGCTCTGACAATAAATTTGTGCTGATTTACCCTCTTTGGGTCATCTGGTTTCCTATGTTACTGACAGCGTACATTTGGGAGACAGCTGCCTGGCTCTGCGAGAGAAGTTGCAGCTTGGAGAAGGGAAGTGAAGCAGAGGGCTAACCCTTGGCCTTGGCACTGGGTGCTTGCCAACTGATGTGTTAAAAGCAAGATTCTATACAGTTGAAACTGATACCGTCAGTATGGTAAGAACTCTGCAAATGTATTTACATTAAGAAAAGCTGCGATAGCTGGATATGCTAACTTCTAGAGTTAAGCCTCCTGGCAGGTTGTATCAGTCCTTTCTATATTCCTGAGTATCCGGGTTGTTCCAAGTGTTGGTTTCTTCAAGCCCTTAATTCTCCATCATATTGGAAAATCACACTATACGAAATTTAGATATTGAGTCCTTGATCAGAATTAATCTGGCCTAGAGTATGTGCATGCTAAGTCGCTTCAGTTGTGTCTGGCTCTGTGCGATCCTATGGATTGCAGCCCACTAGACTCCCTCTGTCCATGGGATTCTCCAGGGCAGAATACTAGACTGGGTTTCCATGCCCTCCTCCAGGAGATCTTACAAACCCCAGGATCAAACCTGGATCTCTTATGTCTCCTGCATTGGCAGGTGGGTTCTTTGCCACTAGTGCCACCTGGGAAGCTCTGAGTATACCTGGCCCAATATCAGTATCAGTTCAGTATCAGTTAGTCGCTCAGTCGTGTCTTATTCTTTGCGACCCCATGAACTGCAGCTCACCAGGCCTCCCTGTCCATCACCAGCCCCCAGAGTTTACCCAAACTCATGTCCATTGAGTCGGTGATGCCATCTAACCATCTCATCCTCTGTCGTCCTCTTCTCCTCCAGCCTTCAATCCTTCCCAACATCAGAGTCTTTTCAAATGAGTCAGCTCTTCACATCCGGTGGCCAAAATATTGGAATTTCAGCTTCAACATCAGTCCTTCCAATGAACACCCAGGACTGATTTCCTTTAGGATGGACTGGTTGGATCTCCTTGCAGCCCAGGGGACTCTCAAGAGTCTTCTCCAACACCAATACTGCAGTTCAAATGCATCAATTCTTTGGCGCCCAGCTTTCTTGATAGTCCAACTCTTACATCCATACATGACTACTGGAAAAACCATAGCCTTGACTAGACAGACCTTTGCTGACAAAGTATTATCTCTGTTTTTTAATATGCTGTCTAGGTTGGTCATAACTTTTCTTCCAAGGAGTAAGCATCTTTTAATTTCATGGCTGCAGTCACCATCTGCAGTGATTTTGGAGCCCCCCAAAATGAAGTCTGACACTGTTTCCACTGTTTCCCCATTTATTTGCCATGAAGTGATGGGACCGGATATCATGACCTTAGTTTTCTGAATGTTGAGTTTTAAGTCGACTTTTCCACTCTCCTCTTTCACTCTCATCAAGAGGCTCTTTAGTTCTTCTTCACTTTCTGCCATAAAGGTGGTATCATCTGTAAATCTGATATTATTGATATTTCTCCTGGTAATCTTGATCCCAGCTTGTGCTTCATCCAGCCCAGTGTTTCTCATGATGTATTCTGCATAGAAGTTAAATAAGCAGGGTGACAATATACAGCCTTGACGTACTCCTTTTCCTATTTGGAACCAGTCTGTTGTTCCATGTCCAGTTCTAACTGTTGCTTCCTGACCTGCATACAGGTTTCTCAAGAGGCAGGTCAGGTGGTCTCGTATTCCCATCTCTTTCAGAATTTACCACAGTTTATTGTGATCCACACAGTCAAAGGCTTTGGCATAGTCAATAAAGCAGAAATAGATGTTTTTTTCTGGAACTCTCTTGCTTTTTCGATGATCCAGCATATGTTGGCAATTTGATCTCCGGTTCCTCTGCCTTTTCTAAAACCAGCTTGAACAAAACTGGAAGTTCACGGTTCATGTATTGCTAAAGCCTGGCTTGGAGAATTTTGAGCATTACTTTACTAGCATGTGAGATGAGTGCAATTGTGTGGTAGTTTGAGAATTCTTTGGCATTGCCTTTCTTTGGGATTGGAATGAAAACTGACCTTTTCCAGTCCTGTGGCCACTGCTGAGTTTTCCAAATTTGCTGGCATATTGAGTGCAGCACTTTCACAGCATCATCTTTTAGGATTTGAAACAGCTGAACTGGAATTCCATCAGCTCCATTAGCTTTATTTATAGTGATACTTCCTAAGGCCCACTTGACTTCACATTCCAGGATGTCTGGCCCAAAATACAAATCACCAATTTACAGATCATAGACAGACCTGCCTGAATACATTCCTTCATTCAACAAATACTAATTGAACATTTCTTAGGTATCAAGTAGTGGTCACAGCACTGGAAATACTAGCGAACAGAACTTACTCAGACCACTCAGCTGGTGGTCTATCATGGGGCTAGCTGAATATATCATGCACTATTTTGCTACATCTTTGAGTAGAACATAGAGAGAGAAGAAGAAAAGAGAACAGCAGCTCATTAATCAGAGAGCAAGCTGAGAGGACAAAGCCACATCTCTTTTCACTTGTTGGTTTCCTTTCCCTGACTCTTTGTTACTCTAGGTGAGCAGCGCACGCTTCTTAATTGGCTCTTCAAGCTCTCTTTTCAGAAACCTCTGCAAAAGTCTTATAAACAATTCTGCGATTCCAGAAAATGTTAATGCTCAAGGGATTTCTTTGAAAGAAAAGGAAAATTCTTTTGAATTTTTTTTTCTCAGTAGCTAGGAATGCAATTAGGCCTATATTTGGCAACTCTGTCAGTTCTCAGAGCCAAGAGATCTCAGGGTTAGGAGAATAAAGCTACGAAGATGCTTTAGCTATTGACTGTGCTGGCCCCAAATTCAAGAGTTAAAGCCCGAGAACATTTTACCCTTTTAATTTCCCATATAAGTAACTTCCAAATACCAAAGCTTAGAGGACCTAGAATGCAAAATCCTTTCCATTACTTTATTGAAAAATTATGTATGCTGTGATTTATTGCTAATGCTGGACTTTCAAAGCATTAGTCAGGACATCTGCAAACCTTTGGACAACAGCTGCCAATACAATTTTAGCATTTCATGGGTCAGCATTTAAAATCTGACGAATAATATATCGTCCTTATAAGCTAACCAGTGTGAGACACTGGGTTGGTAATCTGAGCTGGTTTAGAAAGTAAAATCATAGACTATGTTATAACTCAGCAACTTGGGAAAATGGAGACTGGGTAAAATAATGATTGTTTTTACCACATCTCTTTCTTCAATGGTACTCTTTCTCTAAGAAGGAACTTGTCTTTTGATTTAAAAAATTTAACTGCGTGTTAACAACCTAAAATTTGATCATTACATTAAGTCAATATGCTTAAAAAACAAAGAATTTCTGATCTCTTTATAGCTATATAGTGAATGTTCCTAAGGGGGCAATATCCATTTAGGACTTGCCAGGGCAATATTTGATAGCATATCAAATTTATTTCTCAGGGATATAAACATTTTCATCTTTTCCATTATTGGAATATTGCACTTATCTGCTTGAGCCCTGACAGAACAAATGGTAAGCATTGAATACCCTTTTGGTGTGAGGGTGTGAGACAGCTATTTATGTCTGTCTAGGAATGGCTGTGATATATTCAAATATACTTTGATAGGCTCATAAGATTGGTATGATGACTTGCCTGTGGTACACAGACTCTGCAACTCTCTTACCTTCTTTCCACATTCCATAAAATTTTAGGGCAAGTCAAGCTGTCAGTGAGAAGAGCATCAGCATTAGGAACGCTAAAATTGATTTAATACCTTCTTTCTAACAAGAAAGACTTCCCTGGTGGCTTAGATGGTAAAGCATCTGTCTACAATGCAGGAGACCCAGGTTCGATCCCTGGGTTGGGAAGATCCCCTGGAGAAGGAGATGGCAATCCACTCCAATACTACTGCCTGGAAAATTCCATGGACAGAGGAGCCTGGTAGGCTACAGCCCATGGGGTCTCAAAGAGTCGGACACGACTGAGCAACTTCACTTTCTTCTAACAAGAGGTAAACCAGTAGCTAAAGGTAGAAATGGAGTCAAACCTTAGAGAAGTGGCCTGGGCAGGAGGACCCCCGGGACCTTCAGAGAATCTTCAGCATCTAATGAAAGTGATTTCAAGTCCAGCGTTCACCTCAAGAAATATATGAGAAGCCCAGGCTCAATTAGGTGCATTGACATTTATTGAAAAAAACACTTGTATATACTTCCATACTTGTATTAATATTTCTTTGATTCTTTTTATTCAAATCCCTTAAAGAGAGTTGAATCACTAGCAACTATGGAAACATTAATACCAATGGCAGGCAGAAGCTCACAGGTGTGCCTGATGTTCTGAGAGGACCCAGACATGCAGAGCCAGAGACCCCAGGAATCTTGTCCATCCTCTGTGACCTCATTTCCTCACCTGAGGCTGACTGGTCAAAAGGCAATTCATCAACCCAAGTTGGATAAATTAGATTTCCCCTTCATGGAGCCTCAGATTTGGAACCATGAACCCCAGAGGGCAGAAGTCATCGGCAATCCATCACACTGACAGCAATGCCTTAGAGGAGAGGCCACAAAGTCCTATGCTAAGACTGCAAAGCCTTCCCTGGTGGTGGCCCTTTGTGCAGTAGTTTCCACCATCCCTTCAATTCTGTGAGTACAGGTGCATTTTCAGCATCCAACTCTTTGTGACCCTTTGGACCGAAGCCCACCAGGCGCCTCTGTCCATGGGATTTTTCAGGCAAGAATACTGGAGTGGGTTGCCATGCCCTCCTCCAAGGGATCTTCCCTATCCAGGGATCACACCCGTGTCTCCTGCATCTCCTGCACTGCCAGGCAGGTTCTTTACTGCTAGCACTACCTGGAAAGCCCGAAATAGAAGGGACAGGACCATAATTCCTTCTGTTTGAAGGAAACTCCATTTTAAAGAGGCTCTCATATGTGATCCCTGTGCCAGGTCAGGGGAGGGTTGCTATCACAACCCTCATGATAGAGAAAAGGCAAAGACAGCTCAGCGAGGATCCTGCCTCTGTGCTGTGGCCTGGCTGCTGGCTACTTGCAGAACCAGGCTCAGAATCAGGTCTCCTGACCGCTGGTCAAGCACCCTGTCCACTGCACCTTGGTGGGCATGCATAGATGTAATCATAAAGGAATCTTACAGGGAATATAAACAAAACAGAAAAACAGAGCCATTCTGAGTATATATCTTTTTTCATTTTCTCCTACCCAACTGCAAGCCAAGAGCTTGGGGAAAGTCTTAATAAAGTAAAATATATAAACCCTTGCTTTACTGTTGGTATTTATCAATTAAAAAAATTAAGGCTAAGAAGTGCATCTTTTTGATATGGATAGCAAATTTACTCTGTTCTACACATTTTAACAGTTGCAAGGAGTTGCCTTTGAACTTCATGGCAGTGAAGTCCAAGGTATTTTCATCCTAGATGTTGGAACAAAAAAGTTTCCTTGTTTACAATTCATATATATATGTTATTGTACTAACATGTTATATATCTTATAAAACATGATTAAAATAGAAAAGAATGACAGAATTGATGTACTATTTTGCTAACTATGATGTCTCAAAACAACATACTCAGGACAAGGTTCAAGATTAACTAACCATGGATGTAAATCTATACATCTTTCAGATAATTTAGAATTTTGGTGGCCAGCTTCTTGCCAGATCTGATTCGACTGATCACAGTCATTACCTCATAGCGGGGCCAACAAAGTTCATTTTAAACTTTGCCATTTTCTTGCGTGCAACATTAAAATTATCTTCAATTTATGGGAATTCTTTGCAGACTCTATTTTAGACAGTTTGTGAGGGTTTGTTAAAAGTAAAACATTGAATTTGTAAATCCAGGTGACCAGGTATGATATATTCCATAAAATAACCAAGGCAGATGAGCCAAAGGGGAAGCCACTGTGAAGAGGAGGTCTTACCTCCCTCCCTCCAGGTGATACTCAAACATCTGACATGTGGACTCAGCAAGGATGCCAGTGTCAATACAGTTACCTGTTATCATAATGTTTCATGATAATGAGATGAAAGTAAATGCAAGTTCTAATCAATTTCCTTCTCAACCAAATGGATCTTCTCAAGAGCTCCCTGGGGTGCATATTCTATGTTAGAGACCACTTTGCCAGGCAGGGAGGCAGTAGTTTACTTCTAGAGCCACTTATAACCACAGGAATCTCTTGGCCTAAAACTATCAGGACAAAGATGAACCAACCTGGGTTGGAGAGTTTATTCTGCCTTTTTAAAAAACTTTTAAAATTATGAACTCTAACCCACAACCAGAAAAGCAGATAAAACATTAATGTAATTAATATAAATATAATTAACATTAATATATATATGCTATATATATAATGTTCCCTGGTGTTTCAGATAGTAAAGTGTCTGCCTACAATGCGGGAGACCCAGGTTCAATCGCTGGGTTGGGAAGATCTCCTGGAGAAGGAAATGGTAATCCACTCCAGTATTCTTGTCTGGAAAATCCCATGGACCGAGAAGCCTGGTAGGCTACAGGCCATGGGGTCGCAAGGAGTCAGACGCGACTGAATGACTTTACTTTCACTTTCATATATATATATATAATATACTGTTTTACCCATGCAACTATGTGCGTATGCTCAGCCACTCAGATGTGTCTGAGTCTTTGTGACCCTATGGACTGTAGCCTGCCAGGTTCCTCTGTCCATGGACTTCTCCAGGTGAGGATACTGGAGTGGGTTGCCATTTCCTCCTCCAAGGGAATCTTCCTGATCCAGGGATTGAACCTGTGTCTCCTGTGTCTCCTACACTGTCAGGGAAATTCTTTACTACTGAGCCACCCGAGAAGCCCATGCACCTACAAGCTCCAGTCAAAAACCAGAACATTGCCAGGACTCACAGCAGTCCCACAGCTCTTCTGTCTTCCCCAGCACACCCTCCTTTAGAAGGGATTTGTTCAGCAGTAAATTCCCAGTCCATACCCCTTAGCAACAGAGTGTAGTTTTTGTCTGTATTCACACTTTGCACAAATGAAATAAGATTGCTACGTAGTCTTCTGTATCTTCTTTCTTTCAACATTATGTCTTAGGATGTATCCCTGTTATTGTGTGTAGCTCCAAGTTTTTTTTTTCATTGCTGTATAATAGTCTACCCTACAATTATAGAAATCATAACTTCTTATTATTACAGCACAGTTTATTCATCTGTTCTACAACTGATGGCTATTCTGTGTTTCTAAGTTGAGATGAATATAAGTAATGTTGCTAAGAACAACTTACACATCTTTGGATATATGCGACTGCACATTTCTCTAGCATATACACATAAGTGCATACCTATGCGTGCATGAGAGTAGAACTGCTGGACCAACCTTAGTTTCTGGGGGGAAAAAAACTTAAGAAAGGTAATTCTAGTGAATCACTTGGCAATCAATTTTAAAATAAACTCTTATGTAGCCATGAGGAAAGCTCATTAAATTACTAGATTTATCTTTCCCTAGACTTTTACTCCTGCACACTGATTAAATTTGAACTAAGACATTAAATGCATTTAACTCTGTTAAAAAATAGTTTGAAAGTTTCCAATGAATTTACTGAAGTCAATTCCCCCAAGCCTCCTCTCCCCACCACATATATTTTTTACATATCATAATTGCATTTTTCATTTTAATGAGGACTAGGATTGTGCCTACTGAGAAAACAAAATGTTCATTCACATTTTAAAGCAATTTTACACCAAAACGTTTCATATTGATCAAGCATGGAAAGCCAGAAATGTTAATCCTAAGCTAAACTGAGGTGTACAAATACAAACAACAGAGATTAATTCCAAGCTCAGAGTCCCCAATGTATCATTACCATCATGAGTGATCCCCAAATGGATGACATAAATGGGACAAACTTGCATGATAATATTGCGGCGCCAGCAAACTGCTCATCAGTCTCCTACTGTCTTATCAACAATAAACATAATAAGTAGCATCTATCATAGTGCCAGGGACCGTCTGCATGTTAGTTCATACCTGCAATGCCTTTTCAATCCTTAAAACAACCCTATGAGGTAGGTACTATTATTCCTCTCATTTACAAAAGGAAACTGAAATACAGGGAAAGTAACTTGGGCCAGATCCCATGGCTGTAAATAGTTGAGCTGGGAATCAAAACCAGGTCCTGGTGCCTCAGTTCATATTCTACTGCCCGGCAACATGTTAGTTTTGTTATCGTCATTGTTATAATTTTGATAACAACAAGAACAATTCTTTAAGACCATAAGCAAATGTGTGAACCATAGGGGGGAAAAAAAATCTATGTATGCTTGTTTTTATTGGAAAATTTTGTGAAAATGATTATAACCAAGCAACTCTAATTCTGGGAGAACTAATTAAGAAATGAATTAAGGGATTCAATAGATACCCAAATTAGTCATTAGAGCTTGAAGATCTGGAGTTCTGGTCTAAATCCAGCTTTGGCACTTGCATCCAAAATAAACATGACCAGATAAGTACCACAGATCACAATTAAAATGGATTTATATGGCTTATGCATCCACATGGGAGAGGTCGCTTCCTAATTGAATTCGGACACCTCTTCAGTTACTGTGGGTTTCATTTGCCATCTCTCTGTTCTTTTGTAACTGCCGGCAATAGGATTAGGCTGAGGGAGAAATCATTTCCATCAGTGATGTCTGCAGAATGAACATAAGATAAAAAGTAAAGCCTTTGAACTATAATTAGAAAATTCCTTAAGTGTGCTCATGTGACATGTTTCAGACTGTGACCAATTGGCAAGATGAGTTACAGAATGGACGCCCAATGTCACTGTTCTGGGATAAGCAGCCAGTAAAATTAGTGTTCCAACAGGAGACTAGAGTGATCTTTTGCAGGCCAAAACATTCCTGCTTTCTACCTCTAATATAATTAGTGACAGACAGCTGGAGGCATCTCATTCTCCTGACAAAAATATGATCAGAATTGTGTTCAATTGGTACATCTTTCCATCAAGCTGCTTGTTGCCTTCAAGCAGAATAATCAGTTTCTGATTATTTGGTATGTTCCAAGAAAACAGGAATTGATTGTGCCCTTGCTTGTCTGATGGGGAGAAGGCTGCCAGAATTTACATAGTAACTCTTCAGTTGCCTAAGGGAAAGAACAACAGAAGTGTGTGTGTGTGTGTGTGTGTGTGTGTGTGTGTGTGTGTGACACAGAGAGGGAGAGAGAAAAATCAGTCAGTAGTTTCCATAATAATTCCCTTTGAACAACAATAAAGAAAATGTTGTATGGTGATTCAGATTTCAGATATGAGGAAGTAAAATATTGTATTCCATTAATGGAAAACAACCAACTCCCACCAATGTTAGTGACTCTTTTCCAAAAAGTTATAGGCATCTTACTCCTGAAGTTTCAGGGTTTTAGAAAAAGAATCAAGCTTAAATATTCATGGAAACATTCAGGTGCAATAAGACCTCTTTATTTTGGACTACTTCAATTTGGAATTTATAATCATTTGACAGGTTCTATCAGAGATGATCTTTTCACAACGAATATATGGCTTGCTAAGCAAATTACTTTAAACAAGCAAGACTGCTGGTGGAGAAAATGAAAATATTTCAGGGAAAGTATGAGGAATTAAAAAAAAATACATACTTTCCCCTCCAGAAAATACTTGTGATGAGCCCATTCAAATATCAGTAACTAAGAATAATAATCGCCATTGAATTGAATGTCAATCTTATGCAGTCCACTTTACACACATGAGCTAGAAAAATCCCAGCAACTCTTGCAGAGATGGGTATAATTAGCTCCATATTAGAGAGGAGGAAATTGAAGCTCAGAGAAGCCAGGGACATGCAGAGACACTACAGTTACTAGGCAGCAGAAGCAGGATGCCAAGCCAGGTTGTCTGGCTCAAAAGGCTGTGTCCTTCCACTCCAAGTCAACACTGAGTTAACACTGAAGACTGCAAACCAGACTTCTAGAGTCACGGAACCAAGCTTTTCAACAACACCAAATATGGTTATCAGCGCAAGGAGGGGAAACCAAGTAGTTTGGCTCCAGAGCCTGCCACTCTTCACCATAATTCCTTTCTACAACACAAGGATCTCTATAAAAGACTTTTCCCCCTGGTACTTTGAAGTATTTTACGTGCATGAAACTACACTACAGAAACAGTGAGGTGGGTGGAAAAGGTGCACTTGGGTGAGGTAGCAGTGCTTCCGGTCCTCTGTTCCTCTCCCCCATGCCCCACTTCCCACCCCAGCACCAGCAACTTGGCCCTTCAGCTTGTGAACCCATACAGAAGCGCTCTGGTGCTAAAACCCTGGAAGATTGACAGCCTATGACAAAACCCCTGGGAATCAGCGACAGGTGCAGAGGCAGCCAGCCATGTGGGCAGGAGGACGACACAGAAGGGAGGGAGCACCGCTGCTTACCTGGGAATCCACGGAGATAGTCCTGAAAGTGGCCAGGGTCTGGAGTGCTCTGGGGGGAAAAAGAAATTTGGGAAATCAGATCTCAGGTTTCAAAGCCACACTGCTCATCTTCCTCACACTCACACCCAAGCTCAGGCTGTGTTACCCGAGACTTAAAACTGTGTGGGTGGGGTACCACTCTGTGCCTCAGTCTACTCAACTGTAAAATGGAGGATAATAATAGCAGCTTCCTCACAGAGATGTTGGCAAGACCAGATAGTATATAATTTGTGCAATGAATTTACTACTCACAGCAGTGATATTTTAATAATAACAATAGCTACCATTTATTGCTTGGTATTGTTCCAGGGCTTCCATGAGTTAAGTCTACAATGCTCTGAAAGAAACTGAAATTGTCAGTCGCTCATTGGTGTCTAACTCTTTGCCACTCTATGGACTGTAGCCTGCCAGGGCCCTCTGTCCATGGGATTCTCCAAGCAAAAATACTGGAGTAGGTTGCCATGCCCTCCTCTAGGAGATCTTCCCAGCCCAGGGATCAAACCTGGGTCTCCTGCAATGCAGGCAGGTCCTTTACCTTCTGAGCCACCAGGGAAGCCAATACGCTTGAGATAACCACCTTTGCCACTGGCATTGTGCAGATAGAGAAAATGAGGCACTGAAAGTTGAAAGCACCTGTCTCATAAAAATATACAGGACAAGTGATGGAGCTGGGATTCTGTGACCATCTGACCACAGGGCCTGGACTCGAAACCACAGGGATATCCTGCCTAATTTATCACAAATAGATGTTAGTTATTATTGTTTCTATGATAGTCTCCCTTCCAAAAGATAGCCTGTAATATCCATACAAGCCCAGCTAGTAACCACTTAGGCATTAGAGACAGCTGCTGGGCTGGTTAGTCAACCAGGCAAACACTCACGAAGTCCACAATCTCTCCAAGCCTTCCCTGAGAATCCCTCTGCATCCCTTGCTCTGTTAAGCTCCGCGTGGGGCTTCAAAAGCTCTGGTCACTGATCCTGCAAAGTCAGCTCAACCTCCCTGAAACAACCAGGGAAAGATGACAGGAGCGAGAGCCGGGAAGGACGGGACAAGACCTCAGGACGCCGGATGCTGGGCCTGGCTTGGCGCCAACTCTCTGGGTGACCTTCTCCAAGTCAGCTGACTGCTCCGGGTTTCATCTTTAAGTGAGAGGACTGACTGAGAGGCTCTTTTAAGCTCTGAGATTCTAATCCACAATTCTATTCTGACTCTCTTTCAATCGGACTAACTTATCCTTCCAACAGTTCATTTCTGAGAGAATATATTGTAACCCTTCATTTTGCTAACACGCTGAGTGAACACAATGCCAGACACAATGCTATGAATGTGTCCGGGATATCAACACAAGAGAAAGCCTACACTCTGTGATGAGCTCTGAGAGCTTGATGAAGTCTCAGGAAATCCTGGCAATCGGAAAACCAGGGAAGAGCGCAGCCCTTAGGACAACTGCGCATGCCCGGTGGGCCCCCATTTGGGGTGGGGCCCCGAAGAACTCTGAGCCAATCTTAGGACCCAGGGTCCTGGTGTCCCAGGTGCCCAGCAGTCTGGAAAGAGGGTGCTGTGCTAAGCCGATGGGGTAGATAAAAATGCGAAAAAAAGGGCAGAAACCAGACAATAAGGGAGATGCTTGAGTTGAGGGTTAGGTTTGTTTTCTGAAAGCAACAGTGTTGTGTACAATAAACCAAAGAGATGAGAACTCAGCTGGCACTTGACTTTCTTCTTCAACTACTTGACTTTCTTCACTTTAATAAAGTATACGAACGGTCATTTCGATAGCAATCTTTTCTTTTACGTATGTGTGTGTCTGTGCTCATGCGTGCCTGCTTCTTTGAGAAACATTTACTTTGACACAAGATGCTACCGACTTTATTTAAAGATCAGTTCATCACACTTAAGATATATTTGCTTTTACAGAAGCTCCTTGGAGGGAAATCATTCAGTGAGTATAACACTTCCATTAAAAAGAAATTGATTTTAAAATGTGCTTTTTCAAACTTTTGACAAAAACAATTCTTTGATTTTATGTACCACAAAAGGCAAAGATTGTTGTGTGGATTCTGTAATAAATAACATGAGTTGTCAAATGAGATAGTAAACATTTATAGATTTAATTTTTAATAAAGATTTTTAAATATAACCCAAAATGTCCATCAATCTTTGACATGGGAGGAAGTAGCATTTTGGTAAACTCCATCTCCTACCACAACAGAAGTGGCAGAAGATGTTTATGGTTCTTAGAGAGGGTAATGATGGTATTCTTTACAGGATGGTCAAATATTTGCAGCATATAATTTTAGAAGGCACAAAAGGTAGAACATAAAATGTATTATTCTGACAAGTATTTAGGGCATGGATACACTATCTTTGCTATGTCTCTACCAAAGTACCCAGTGCATGGGAATCTACAGAGAATTTAGTACCTAAATTGGCTCTGAAAAAGGTTCTAAAAATGCTTTAAGCAATGGCAACTGTTGTTTGAGAACATGAATACACTTCAAGGATGACAACTCTGAAGAACAATATTCTCTAAGATATATAAATTATAGCTTTCTTTAGCTTAGAAAGAAAAATAAAATTTAGTACTGATTATCCTTGGGGTGAAAAATTATGAGTGATTTTTTTTCTTATCATTTTGTCTGCTTTCCAAGCTTCCTATAATGAGCATATGTAACTTTAACAATTAAAAAAAAATATTTTTTTTCATTCTCAAGACACCTGTTGAAAAAAGTGAAAAGGGTTTGGAATAAGGGTTTGGAATCAGACTAACTAGGGTTCAAATCCCTGCTTATACCCGTTCTAGCTTGGTGCCCTCAGATAAGTTATTCAGCAGTTGAAACTGAACCTGAAATGGAAATAACAATACATGCATTAAAGCATCATTTTAACTTTGAGAGATGAGATACTGTAAGTGCTTAGCACAGAGTAGGAGCCTAAGAAATGACAGTCACTCTTCTATTCACAGTACAGGCAAGAGAAGCTCAATTTTCCGAAAACAGTAAATACATTTGATGATGTTTATATTGATGCTTCAGGGCATTTGTTTACGGAAACACTGAACTTTTAATAGGTAATTTTCAGAAAGCTTCTAACAATTAAAAGTTCCAAGAAAGAGTCAGTAAGAGGCTTTCACCTTACTCTCCCATCCATCACGATGATTAGATTCCTACAATCTGAGACTCTTGGGTTCACTAGTATTTGCCACTTTGTGGGTATGTTCAGAAATCCTCTGACTGGGACGGAAGATGGGACAGTGTGTTCAGGTGAACCCTTTAGAGCAAAGAGAAATAAATCATAGCTATCACAATCAAGATCTTATCCATATTGTCATTCCTTATGATGAAATTGAGCTAAATAAATTTGGGATTGCTTAAATGAAGAATGAGGGACAAGATCAGAAATTTTCTATTTTTTTTTTTAAACGGTAGATTTGTGGATTATTTTCAACCTATTCATGTGAAAGTAGTTCAGTCAAGTAGGTTTATGATAAAATATATGTACTTAACAAAAGAAGTCAAATGGGCTTTTGGAAGCATCACTATGAAAAAAGCTATTGGAGGTGGTAGAATTCCGGTTGAGCTATTTGATCCTGAAAGATGATGCTGTGAAAGTGCTGCACTCAATATGCCAGCAAATTTGGAAAACTCAGCAGTGGCCACAGGACTGGAAAAGGTCAGTATTCATTCCAATCCCAAAGAAAGGCAATGCCGAAGAATGCTCAAACTACCGTGCAATTGCACTCATCTCACATGCTAACAAAGTCATGCTCAAAATTCTCCAAGTCAGGCTTCAACAGTATATGAACCGTGAACTTCCATATGTTCAAGATGGATTTAGAAAAGGCAGAGGAACCAGACATCAAATTGCCAACATCTGTTGGATCATTAAAAAAGAAAGAGAGTTCCAGAAAAACATCTACTTCTGCTTTACTGACTACCCCAAAGCATTTGACTGTGTGGATTACAACAAACTGGAAAATTCTGAAAGAGATGGGAATTCCAGAACACCTTATCTGCCTCCTGAGAAATCTGTATGCAGGTCAAGAAGCAACAGTTAGAACCAGACATGGAACAACAGACTGGTTTGAAATAGGGAAAAGCGTATGTCAAGGCTGTATATTATCACCCTGCTTATTTAACTTATATGCAGAGTACATAATGAGAAACTCTGGGCTGGAGGAAGCACAAGAGGGAATCAAGATTGCCGGGATAAATATCAATAACCTCAGATATGCAAATGACACCACCCTTATAGCAGAAAGCTAAGAACTAAAGAACCTCTTGATGAAAGTGAAAGAGGAGAGTGAAAAAGTTAGCTTAAAATTCAACATTCAAAAAACTAAGATCATGGCATATCCCATCACTTCATGGCAAATAGATGGGGAAACAATGGAAACAGTGGCAGGCTTTATTTTCTTGGGCCCCAAAATTACTGCAGATGGTGACTGCAGCCATGAAATTAAAAGATGCTTGCTCCTTGGAAGAAAAGCTATGACCAACTTAGACGGCATATTAAAAAGCAGAGACATTACTCTGCTGACAAAGTTCCATCTATTCAAAGCTACTGTTTTGCCAGTAGTCATGTATGGATGTAAGAGTTGGACTATAAAGAAAGCTGAGTGCCAAAGAATTGATGCTTTTGAACTGTGGTGTTGGAGAAGACTCTTGAGAGTCCCTTGGACAGCAAGGAGATCAAACCAGTCAATCCTAAAAGAAATCAGTCCTGAATATTCTTTGGAAGGACTGATGCTGAAGCTGTCCAATACTTTGGCCACCTGATGTGAAGAACTGACCCATTGGAAAAGATCCTGATGTTGGGAAAGATTGAAGGCGGGAGGAGTAGAGGACAACAGAGGACAAGATGGTTGAATGGCATCAGTGACTCAAAGGACACGCGTTTGAGCAAGTTCTGGTGGGTGGTGATGGACAGGGAAGCCTGGCATGCTGTAGTCCATGGGGTCACAAAGAGTTTGACACGACTGAGACACTGAACTAAACTGAACAAAATAAGGCTGGTAGGGATATGCTGCCCTTGGATATATGTTGCTGTACCTTCACTAGAGCAAGAAATATTGATTTAACTGGCTTTACTATCAAATCAAGTATTTGTTGACACGTGGAAATGAACAATATAGAGGAAAAGCTTGATATAGAGGTCAAGTCCCATTTCAACTCACTCCAAGGGACTGTCCAAAGTCTTCTTTTGCATTGAAATTGTGTTCTAATGATGTTTGCTTCAGTCACAGATAACAGGAATTTTCATATTATAATTGGATTTGTTACATAAATGAACATTGGTATAGATTTTTATGTAGCACAATTTATTATAGAAAATACAGCTAAAAAAAAAAATCATTACGTACTTAACTTCTCCCTTTCTCCCAACCCTGGAGACATATTTTGCTTTCTACCTGAGGTGTGAACTGTTCTCTCCTTTTCAATGTTTCATTTCTTTCTGCTCCTCTCAGAGTACCCAGTACAGAGCAGACACTCAAGAAATAGCTGATGAAGAAATGAGATGAATGAAATGCACTAGCAAAGCAAATAAGGGAAATTCAGAATAGTTTCCTGTATAAAAGGAGAAACGGCTTCCCAGGTGGCGCTGGTGGTAAAGAGCCCGCCTGCCAATGCAGCAGACAGAAGAGATGCAGGTTAGACCCCTGGGTCGGGAAGATCCCCTGGAGGAGGGCACGGCAACCCACTCCAGTATTCCTGCCTGGAGAATCCCATGGACAGAGGAGACTGGTGGGCTACAGTCCATAGGTTTGCAAAGAGTCGGACATGATTGAAGCAACTTAGCAGGCACACGCATAGAAGGAGAAACAAAATTTCAAAACCAATTCGAGATGAGTACAGCAAGCAGGGTTAGCCATTCCCGGGTAGCAAGTCCTTCTACCGCCAAGTGTTCATGGGGGTTTGTATAAAACATCTAGCAGTTGGCTCACACCACTCCCCTGCCCCCCATCCCTGAGGAATGCCACAGAGACACTTCAGTCATTATGGACCTGAAACACATTCAGGTGAGCTCAAACTGGTGGCCAATGAACCAATCCTGTCCTTCTAAAAGACTAAAAGGGTCACCACGACCAGCCGGGAGGCAAGAAAAGGGCAGGGAGGTGAGCCCGAAACATCCCAGGGAAAGGGAGTAAGTGCAGCCCCACGGGTGAGATGGACTCTCTGGCAGCCAGACACAGAAGCAGTTTCTGAGCCGCTGCCAACATTACCAGGGCTGCAGGGGAACCACGGGAGACTTCAGAAAAGTGTGTGTGATGTCCAGTGTCAAAATTCCTAACTTCTTCTCTTTCCTTCTCCCCTTTGGCAAAATGATTGCTTTAATAATCAAAGAGCTGCTTATAATTGCTTATAATGCAACCCTGTTGGAATGTTTTCCTATCTGATATCTTTTTTATAAAACTTTTTTATTGAAAGCTAAAATAATGCATCAAACATACAAGTTTTGCTTCTATCTTGAAACAACACAGCAGACTTAAATGCCTGTTTTTATAAAGGTCTAGATTGTGTTCAAAGGAACCACCTACTGATGCCAAGGGCCTCCTTCCTTCATCAGAGGGATGTGCCATGGGATTGAGCATTCAAGCTCTGAGAGACGCCATGCTCATTGGGTGCCAGGTGCTTCCTGGGCAGGCATGGAGACTATCCCTTTATTATTGCAAAATGTATAAGCAAACAGTTAGGAGAGTCAAGTGAGGTTAGCGCCAGGAATGGTATATTTTTACAAATATTCCCAAATATTTGAAAATATTTAAAATGGTAAACTGGCTTCTCCTTGGGAGGCAGGACCTGTGACTATTAATTTGTAACTTGGGAGCTAACCATCAGAGCACTTTTGAGTTAACCCGTTGGTTGGCTCAATGCATTTAATCCTC
This sequence comes from Budorcas taxicolor, assembly GCF_023091745.1. NCBI lineage: Eukaryota > Metazoa > Chordata > Mammalia > Artiodactyla > Bovidae > Budorcas > Budorcas taxicolor. The sequence continues at coordinate 133,325,719 of NC_068911.1, read as the reverse complement.
CCTATGACCTTTGACTGTGCAGGAGTCATTATCTCCCTGCAAGAGCAGAGGCAGCGAAGGCTCAGAGGCAGTAAAGCACTTATCCCGCGTTACACAGCTACCGAGGGCTGGGTCAAGCCACATCTCAGATACACTCCGCAGATCCAGAGTCCATCCTCTGTCCACAGTTGTAACTGCTCACTAGTTGTGCAGAGAGCCCACACTCAACTCACAGGCCCTTCCCACCTGCTACACCACCATGGGAAACATACTCTCCACTGGCAGAGTTGGTGGTCATGCTGTGTCAAGATGCAAAACCTTCTTAGTTCTTGGGCTATGAGGGACATTATTTCTCCCCTGCGAGAACTAAAATGATCTGAAGGGAAACTGAGACAATTATAAAGCAAGAATGTATAAGCTCAAGGGCTATGAAAATTCAAGAACTCAGAAACCAAAGGTAGCTTTCTTGACTAGACAAGAGTTGGTTATATACTCAGCAACAAAGTACCTCTTAGATATGAAATATTACTACCAGGGCATTTTTTTCTCTTTCATTTTTCGCTAAGAACTGAAACCTACAAAATGACAAGCCAGGATTACCCTATTAAAAGACAACTTCAATTGCTCCTTTGTTCTAAGAAACTGTGTGTTAGGTACTGACTGGCAATACTTTCTACCTTGATCTTCGTATTAATTATGCATTTTTCCTACAAAAATTGACTGCCACACTACACACTGTAAGTCAGATTTGAGAGCTGCCAAGATACATGTTCCGAATGGCTGACTTTTTAAAGACAACCTGTCAGTTCACCAAATAATTCTTTGGAGGTTTGTCCCAGCATTTCTATGTCTCCCTTATACCTATACTTATACCTATAGCAATTGTTTTGGCTCTTTCCTGATATATCATCTTACAATGAAGGCTAAAGATTTTTCCTTTCAACCCTTAATATACAAGTAATGAAACGTATAATCCCTTTTGAGAGCATCCATTTACTTTGGCTGTTATTGTTTAATTCCTATACTGATGTGTGTGAAATACTCAGATTGCTAGGGAGGTAAGCAATTCCGGCCTAGCCCATCCAACTAAAACAAAGACGATTTCTGTATTTTTTGACTAAATAAATGCTTTCTTCCTCAAGGTTTGCTTTCATCAAATTATCATACCAATGTTTCATTTCCTTTAGTTAACATTTTATTTTAATGAGGCTTGATTCCAAAACATATAAGAACATACGCACATGGGAGGTGCTATATTGAGCAAGCTCAGAGTTCCAGCCAAGTGTCCTATCTTTTATGTGGCACCAAGTGACATTTCGTGAAAAACACAATGGTAACTATTCATCCCGCCAGCCTTAAACAGATAGGCACGAGCTGCCTGCCAGAATGGAAAGGCTTAAGCTTTGAAATCAGACAGCTGGCTTCAAACACCATCTCCACCACCACTGTCTCTGTGACCTTGGGCAAGCTGCCTGTCTCCCATCAGAGGTTTTTCATTCAAAAACTGGGGTAACAGATGTACCTCAACAGGGTTATGGAAGAGTTAAATGAGAATTTTGAGATTTAAAAAATCCCCAGCATATCACCTGGCACATTAGCAGATACTAAACAATTGTTCGTTTTTTTTCTGCCTCTCTGTAAAATGCCATTAGTAATTCATTTTGTTGTCTATGCACAGAAATGAATGTAAAGGATATTAACTGTGGTGCTCTTCGTGACAGCAAAGAATTGGAAATGTTCTAAGCATAGAGAAATGATTACATTAAGGTATATTCATGTATTGAAATATACGCAGTCATTCCAAATACTTCTCAAGTAATGTTTTTTGACAAGAGAAATTGCTACTAGAAAATAAAGTGAGGACAAGAGACAAGAGAACCTGTATAATAACAATAGCTCACACTTACTGAGCATTTACTATGAGGCGTGTACCATGCTAAGTATTTTATATGTATTATTTTATTAATTCTTATGCAATAAACCTAGTAGATGCATACTATTATTATCCCCATTTTATAGAAGTAGAAATGGAAGTTTTGATAGTTTAAGCAATTTACAGTCACTACATAAGTAGTATAGTCAGGTCTAAAATTTCAAACTGTCTGATTCCAAGGCATTTTTAGGTCATACTGACTGTTCAGTACAAACTTCTCAGGTCCACCATGAAGCTAGTTTAAGCACACACACACACACACACACACACACACACAGACAATGTATGCACATACTCACAACCACACATGAATGCATATCTGAAAGGAAAATACACCAGGTGCTAACAAAGATGATCTCTGGGTGGTGAAATTTTAGCTGACTTTTAATTCTTTTACCCACTTCAGTATTTTTTCCAAATTCAATGATATGCAATTATTTTTATAGACAGAAAAAAAGTTTTTTGCAAAAAAACAAAAAACTTGTTGAAAGTATTTTGTAAAATATAAAGCACTACCAAAGAGCTGTATTTCTAGGAAGCAAGAGTTTATTTCTTTTTATTGCAGGTTTGAATTCCTCAGTGCTACTGTTCTTTCACATTATTTTTTCTTCCCATTGAGTCCAAGGTAAAAAGCATGTAGAAGACTATTTTGTACACAAAGAAAACAAAATACAGCACATAAATATTGTTTGTATAACTGACATTTGATATTAATGAAAAAGTCAAAGAGCTTGTGTGGTGGGTGGCGGGGGGTGGGGAACTTTTTCAAATAATACAGAATTTTCCACTTGGAGAAAACACATCCGTTAGGGACACGATGCCATCAGTGCATTCTCTGTCGTGGTCACAGTTAGTGAAGCTGTCGTGGAGCCACTGACATAGATAGATGCCAGCATGCTGTGCGGACATGCCTCAGTGTGATTCATGCCTGTCCCAGGAGGAGTGAGTATAATGATGTGCTGGAGTGACACCCAAGGTCTGATTTCCCATCCCACCACCAATTAGTTTTCAAAGCAATGATTCCATAAAGAGAACTGAGTGATACACAAGAAAGCAATTCCTTTGAACCAAACAAGCTCATATGAGTTGAAATTAGAGGTGAAGTATGAGTTTACTTTACAAAATTATTTTCTAAAAATAAATAAAAAATAGGGTCATTTACATATGCTCTTGAGTAAACTTTCTAAAGAAAAATGTATGCAATCTACAAGTTACTCCAAATTAATCTAACTACATTTCACAATACAGGTTCTATGATTGGCAGTAAGTGGATCAATAATGATGGTATCACTAAGGCATCTGATTAAGTCTTTCCTGGCTGTATCCTCTTAGAGAGAGCTTGGGGGCAAGAAAATAAACCCACGTGCAAGATGATCAAACTCATTCAAAGAAACAAACCAACAAAACACAGCTAACAATTCATGTATGGATGTCAAGAAGTCTCTTGGAGAAAGCCACAGAACTCTGTCTTTGGACTGTCTTGGTCCACAGTTTATCAATGACAAAGGATACACCTTCCTCAAAAGTATAATTGACAAACAAGTGAAAGATGTACCACTGAGAGATTAAATTTTTAAAAGTTAGAATCCAAAAATGTCTCGATAGAGAGAAAAAAATGATTTGCAAAAAAAGGAACAATTTTCATCAACCTTCATGAAGACACTTCTAGTGCATTTCCGTAAGGGACAGCTAAATATGCCTCGCCTTAACAAATGAGAGATAACCAGACAGTCCAGAAGACTCAGACGGTGAAATCCTACCAAGGTCTGGAAACGGTAACTTCATCTCATGACCACCGCAGTTGACACCGCCCACCGCAGCAGTTCTTACTACAGGACTAGTGGAACAATAAATGAGTTTATATGTTAATGCCACAAACTAGCACTAAATAATATTTTAATGCTATTATTTTTAACAGCATTAAAGGTAGCGGGTTTATACTCTCTTTGTGAGTGTTCATGGGTTGAATACGACACTCCACTGACGCTCTAGTATCACCATGGAGCGATCAATTGCATCAAGCGCCCAGGAAGCCATTGACCGCCCCTGCATGCACTGAGTCCAGTCCACCATTTAGACTTCACAGGATAAACACAGGAAAAAGGACAAAGACCTTCTGGATGAGGACACTAGCAGTCACAGTAGCCAGCATAACATCTTCCACTTTCCCCTTTAAAAATTATAGGACTGCCCCCATTCCTATAATAAACACAGGTCAGTTAGAAGTGGCAGTATGTCAGATCCAGCTCTGTTTACAGGTTTCCTCAGTTATGTATTAGCAATCACTACAATACAGGAAAGTTAGCCCACACTGAGAACAACACGCCTCCAATCAAAACCATTCTCTCCTGAGTATACTAAAGCTTTCTCTCTCTTTTTGTCAGCAACAAAGGTGACAAATAAAAGAACTTCCCAAACACCCACAGTTAAGGAAAGAATGGCTCCAACAAAGTGTGAAGCCTGTCCCTGGTATCTAATTTGTATATGAATCTTTCTTTTCTGGGTTATTTTAGTGGCTTCCTTTATCTATAATTTATCAGCAAAGAATAGAAATAAAAGTTTATTTTGATGGCAGTGCACCTGACTATTCAGAGATTCAAAAACTTGCTTTGTTTATTCTTATATTATCCTGGCAGAGGATGTAAACATGTCTTTTTTTTTTTCCCCCATAGCTTCATGCTGCATTCATAATCCCAGATGAATATTTTCACAAATGCAAACCATTAGGCAGGACTGGCCTTAAGCAAAAATGTGAAGGCAACTTCCTTCTGATCCTTTTTCACCCAGGGATGGCTGAATTCTGGGTCTCTAGACCCAGATTTCTTATCTTCTTCCTTATCAGTCTCAGGAAAGGGTCTGTAAAATCTGATAAGTTGCCACTTCCTTAGCATTGCATTTTAGGCCCTGCTGCTGGGCACTTTATACCTTATTTAGTCATAAAAAAAATCGTAACAAAGCAAGTAGGTATTATTAATTTCACTTCATAAATGAGAAAACTGAGGTTCAGAAAAATTAATCTTCAGGAAGATCAAGTAATTGGCTCAAGTTCATTACATCCAGTCAATTACATGAGTCAAAACTAGGCTTTCCAAGCATCAAATTTGCTCTCTTTCTCTTCCAAACCATATCGGTCTTGGGAAAGAAAACAGAGCTTTTACAATGCAGGCTTTTGCATATTAGAGAGCAAGGAAGAGTAAGTATTGATATTTGAAAAGCTCTTTTAAGTAGAATGAATTCTGAAATCACACCATTATAAAGGCAGCAGCTACCTTTCTAGTCTACATGTAAGACCAACTTTCCCGCAGGGAACAAAGAAGCAGACATACCATAATTTAGGAAAATCAGCCTACACTTGCCTTCCCCCTCTCTTCCCAAATTGCATCTATGGTACAAATGGGACCACAGAGACCAGCAGGGCAGCCAAACTAAGTTTCTGGCCCTTTGCTGGCAGGAGTCAGTTTTGAAGAAGCTTGAAATGGAGCAGCAGGCACTTACTATATAGGGCTTGTAGCTCAGAGGCAAGACTACCGGCTTAAGAAAGCTTGGAGGTAAGTGATGGGACCCTTACCAAAGGCAATTTGGGATTCCTACACAAGAACTCAGAGTGGGGACTTGGGAATGTGAGAGAGAACCTGGGGTGCAAAGTGGAAATTCAGTATCCGAGAATGAGACGGTTCTGGCTTCCCGGGTAAGGGGAGGCAGGCGGCACGGTCAGTCTAATGGAGAATCACTCAGCTTCAGATGGAAAGGAGCTGGAGCCCCTGCCAAGGGCCCGAACTGGTCCCAGATGTTGCCAATGGGAGAGCAGTCACCACACCTGGGTGGTCACCACTTTCTCAGGCCCGTCTCTGTACAGTATGACTTTCAAACTTTTAACACAACCGTCTTTCCCCCTACCAGAATCTTATATTAATGCCTGATATACAAAGGCAAGTCAGAACAACTGCCCAGGGCATTCTTATTAGAACTGAGGGGTTCCATAGAACACAGCATGCAAACCACCAGAATACAAGCGCTGAGGCCCACTGCCTATCAGCCTCACTGGCATGGGATTCCATGGGACTTTTCCCTTAAGCGTCATGGCTTCTTCTCTTTACCTTCACGTTTCTCCTGGCTCCAACCTGATAAGTTCTGCTTTTCTATCCCTGTTTGGCTTTTCCACTTGAAGACAGAAAGCTCTGCGTATCTCTTAGGACATATTATCTTCCGGGCCCTTGTGACAGCTCTATACCTTACTCCAAGCCTTTTAGGCCAAATGATCCACAGACTGCTGCCCCCAGTATCCTAAGGCACAACTGAGGAGAACTTACCAGCTGTTAGGCAGGTCATTTTGTTTGATGCACAGTGGCTTCATCATGGACATATTATTGAGACTCAAGACTGGGGAAGGATCCACGCCAGGATGGGGGATCTCAGAGGTCATAGCTCCTGGTGTTCTGTCTGCACCTTACAAGCAGGAGGCTTCCTGGGAATGGGGCGCCTCTTGCCCTGCCCTTGCTCCTCCTATCTACCTCAAAGCCTCCCTCCAACACAGTCTCCCTGCTTCCCTCTCCCGAGGGAGACTGGGTGGGTCGGGGGAGACAGATGTACCTGACTTGGGATTTCAGCCCTGAATACGTGGTACGAGGGGCTCCCTGCTGCAATTTTCACAATCTGTCTCTGTGAAACTGAATCTTATCTAAAGCATTTAATATCTCAGTTCAGTTCAGTTCAGTCGCTCAGTCATGTCTGACTGCGACCCCATGGACTGCAGCACGGTCCATCTATACCAACTTAGTATCTCTGGATTTACGAAATGGAGCAACTGCTGCTTCTCTACACCTGTAGGGTTGACTTAATCATTCAGAAGGCTTCTGGGAGTGGTTCAAACAAGATGTATCTCCTGGGAGCAAGGAGTTGTCCTCCACTGGTGCTGTCCAATAGCACTACTATGCAAGCCACACAGTGAAGGTGTGGAAGTGTTAGTTGTTCAGTCATGTCCGACTCTTCGCCACCCCATGGACTGTAGCCTGCCAGGCTCCTCTGTCCACGGGATTCTCCAGGTAAGAATGCTGGAGTGGGTTGCCATTTCCTTCTCCAGGGCATCTTCCTGACCCAGGGATGCCTGCATTGCAGGCAGACTCTTTACCATCTGAGCCACCAGGGAAGCCAAACACAGGTAGTTTACGATTTCCTAGTAGCCATGTTAAAAAATAAAATAAAAAGAAATTAGCTTTAATAATGCTTTATTCAACCTACTATATTCGAAATGTTACTGTTTTAACATGGGATCAATATTAAAATTTGATAATGAGCTATTTTACGCTCTTTTTTTGCATGCTGAGTTTGAATCCGTGATGTATTTCACTCATATCTCTGTTTGGACCAGGTGTGTTTCAAGTGCTCGGCAGCCACAGGCAGCTAGTGGTCATGGTACAGGACACCACAGCCCTGTAATCTCTTCTCTGTTCCCATACCTCCTCTCATTTCTCTCCTGTAACAACTCATTTCCTTTAGGAGGGATGCTATGGGCAAGGGTAGTCAGTGGGGACCAGGATCATTAGAGAAGACTTTGATACACACCCGAAGGGAGAGCCAGATCACAAAGGAGCTTTTGTGCCAGGCTAGGGAGCTTAGATTTTTATCCTGGAGGAGCAGTGACTCTGCAGAAGGATTTTAAGCAGCAGAGAGTCCGTGATCAAATTTGCCTTTTAGAAAGGCGGCAGTGTGGGGAAGGGATTGGAAGCAGGCCAGACAAGGCAGCGAGACCAGTTACAAAGCTACTGCAGTAACCCTCGAGAGAGTGATGAGGGCTTGAACCAAGGCAGCTGTGGAGGTAATGGCCTGGAGAGGTGAGGGCAGAATTAAGGGTTTCAGAAGATAGTTTTTACATGGCTGAGTTATCAATGAAGAATAGGGGTTGAGTAAGAGAGAGGATCCTGTAACAACTCCCAGATTTTAAAACTGATCAAATGGCTTCATTAGCTGAGGTAGAGAACACAGAAGGAGTAGGCTGGCTGTAGAAGCAGAGTCTGAACTCAGTGAGTTTAAGACGCCTGGCACAGGTATCAGGAGAGTTCACGGTCAGAGTTGCAGACTGAGCAATCGACAGCTATAGGTGGGAACAGAATAAAGGAGTAGGTGAGCAGAGAGGGTTGAAGGATGAACCTTTAAGAGTGCTGAGGTCTGGGAGGAGAAGAGGAGCCTGCAGAGAACTCTAGTACAGAGCAAATGGGCAATAACAAAGAAATCAGGAGAGGAATGACTCAGAAAACAGGTGGGCAAGGTTTCAAGGTGGAGAGATCAGCAACACCAGAGGCAGTGCACAGGGCAAGAATTATAGGAGAATCCTGGGCCACGGGTCTGGCGGTTTGAAGCACAGAGGCAGCTGTTACAAGAGGACAGGGCTGTAGAGGGTGGAGAAGAAAGGGGAGCTGGGGCAGGGAAGGTGATGCGTGAGGACCTGTTCTTCAAGGAGATGCCTCCTCAGACCACGGAGGGAGATGGAACACGACCAGACTCACAAGGAAGGGACCATGAGGGTTTTGTTTGACGTCTCTTGTTATTAAAGAATGAGAAAGATTTATGAATGCTTATGAGACAAAAATGAAGGCTGGTTGAGACCCTGAGGGAAAGAGAGATGATGGAAAGAGACACTTGAGGAAGAAAGAGGGGATGGTGTCCAGACAGATGGGCCTCAGAGTACAGCAAAGTAAAAGCAAGAAAAGGAGTGAGGAAGACACATTTACAAGGAAGACACAAAAGTGCCATTGTGAAACTACTTTTCTTTATTCAGAAATCTGTGTGAAATACAATTATAGTGTGTGTGTGTGTTAGTTGCTCAGTTGTGTCTGACTCTTTGCGTGTAGCTCACCAAGCTCCTCTGTCCATGGAATTCTCCAGGCAAGAATACTGGAGTGGGTTGCCATTCCCTTCTTCAGGAGATCTTCCCGACCTAGGGATCGAACTTGCATCCCTTACGTCTCCCGAATTGGCAGGTGGGTTCTTTACCACTAGTGTCACTGGGAATCCCTACGACGTCTGATGTGTAAAATCAGATAAATGCTGAACATAAAAAGAAGGTGTTACAGTTTTCTGGAACTCCAGATGTGTCGTCTTGGTGAACTACCAAGCTTTCGAATCCCTTCAGACCTTGCCTCAACAGGACCTCAAGGGACTCCCATCTCTGAAAAGAATCACAGTGTTGTGTATCGCTGGTGGCCTCTCTGAAAGGTTGGTGTCTATGCTGAACTGATAGGTAAATATGTCTGACATCATCACCATGCATTACCTTAAAGGGTGATATGAGAAAAAAACTGCTCATCAACTCTGTAGATTTGATCAAGCTATGTAACTTGGCAGAGCTACGGTGCCCCTTCCTTAAAAGGATACATAATCCCTACCTTGCAAGAGGGCTGTTAGTTTTAAATCAGTGAGTGGTAGCCATCATGATGGTGATGGCTGCATTCTCTTTGTTCTGAATTTATAGGAATTGGGTGCTGCTGTTGATGAATTAGTACTTGGCAACAATTAGCATCTTGATCCCCAAAGGAGAATTAAGACTCGATCCTAGCGTGGGGAAGTGTCCTTAAAAATCTTAGTGGCCATCTGAGGCCCCCTTTCCTCTTCCAGTACATATTCAGTCTCTGCTTTCAAACTGCCAGGGTTGACACCTGCTCTGTAATGTACTCACTACTCAGCCTTTCTAGGCTTCAGGATGGCCCATCGGTAAAATGAGGTGGAAGGTGGCAATAGCACTGATTTGAGGAAAGATGGAGCTAATGCATGTATGTAGACATTGCCTGGTATAGCCCATGCCTGAATACATTTAGTCACAGAGTCTTATCACCTCGTGAAATAGCTCGATCCATTACAGGACCATCTTCCTTATCCTGACCCCAAATCTGTCTCCCTGAAACGCATACCCATCTGTCCTAGTTTCATAATCCATGGGGTCAGAATCAGAACCTGGGAACTACATAACAGCATGTTTACTCATGCAGCTGTTTATTCATGCTCTGCTAGGATCGCAGTGTCCCACAGATGCCTGGTTACTTAGGACCACAATCAGGGCTGACCTGTTTACATTACTAAGAAAGTTTCAGCCTTCAGTGGTGTTTCCACGTTGCAAGAATCTTTTTCAGGAATTCTAGGCAAGCTGGATGCTACCCAGAAACACACCAATTATAATCCTTACAAGATTTATTTTGCGCTTTATGTCATGGTCAGTTCAGCACTTGGCACCAAAAGTAACAGTTGCAGGTATTCGTATATCCTTGAAGTTTCATTACTACTACCCAGGAGGGTCCTAGAAGCATTTCAGCTTCAGTGTAGTGGTAGTAAAATATATAAGAGGACTGATGTTAGAGTCAAAAAACCCTGGGATGCCTGCCCTGTGCTCCTCCCAATGCTGTGGCCCTTTCCCCACCTCCATATTCCCAATATAGTTACTGAAATCTCACCCGAAGCCTTTCAATAATCAGCTCAAACAATCGTCACTCTTGGAAGGCCCTCACCACTCCCCAAGCAGAAGGAAATTTTCCCTTCTGAGCTCTCTTAGACCTTTGTTTCTGGGATGCGTATGTTCTTTCTCCTGCTGAACTGTGAACTCCTTCCCGGTAGAAACAGGGCCTTGTACAAAGTGAGTCTTATTAAAAGTTGAAAGAACTGAACTTTGTCCTGATACAGCAGAATGGGTGTGGCAATTTTTCCCTACCTCGCTTTTCATCCCTAGATGGATTCCCAGATTTTTTTTTAAATGTTCAAGAAGCTTTTAAATGAAACGATTGGGTTGCTCTGCAACTGTTGTTGCTGTTGTTTAGTCACTAAGTTGTGTCCGATTCTTTGTGACCCCTTGGACTGTAGCCCGCCAGGCTCCTCTGTCCACGGGATTTCCTGGGCAAGAATACTGGAGCGGGTTGCCATTTTCTTCTCCAGGGAATCTTCCCGACCCAGGGATGGAACCCACGTCTCCTGCTTCACAGGCAGATTCTTTACCACTGAGCCACCCAGGAAGCCCTTAGAGCCGATTAGCCTGAATATTTATAGAAATACATGCATGCATGTTAAGCTGCTTCAGTTGTGTCCAATTCCTTGCAACCCTATGGACAGTAGCCCGGCAGGCTCCTCTGTTCATAGGATTCTCCAGGCAAGAATACTGGGGCGGGTTGCCGTGCCCTCCTCCAGGGGATCTTTCTGACCCAGGGACTGAAACCACGTCTTTTTTGGCAGGTTCTTTACCACTAGCGCCACCTGGGAAGCCCATTTATAGAAATGATAACTCTGTGTATAAAATACTGGCATAAGGCCTCAGTGCTTTCACTTGTGCTCACTAGTGGGACCCGTCACTCCACCTTAAAATAACGACAGCCTCCTTCATTCTAACTCACAAGTGCCAGCCTCCATCATTATCTCAACTCTGGAATGCCGAGGTCGCAGAATCCTCACAGCTGATGAAAGAAGAGACTGATTAGAACCACAGGAAAAAACTCCTTGACAGACTCTTCTTCAAATGCTGGTCCCTTTCATCCAATGTCAACATTAATTTCTACATTAACAAACATTTATTGAGGTCATGACTAGGTGTCAAGCTGCAAATTAGGCTCTGAAGACACAATGATGAGCAGTACATAGGCAATATCAAAGCCCATCTTTTAAAAAAACAACAAAAAAAAATCACCTTTCTAATTTATTGATTCTACAGGTCTACTTATCAAGGGTGTGCTGTGCCCAAGGCTTGTAGATGGTTCAAAGACAGCGTACAAGGTCCATCAGTGCCCTCTGAGGACTTGCAGTCTAGCTGGGAAAGCAAGAATTAAGAACACAATGGTATAAGGGAGTATAAGAGAGAGTATATCAGAGTGTTCTAAAGAATGATGCAGGCAAAAGGGTAGAAGAAGAATCTAAGGAGAGTAACATGATTAGGGCAAGTGGACTTAACCTGGAGATTGTGCTTAGGTCAGGGGAAAAAGGAAAAGGCATTCTAAAACAGAGAGCACGAACAAATTAGATGGGCTGCTGCTGCTGCTGCTAAGTCGTGTCAGTCGTGTCTGACTCTGCCACCCCATAGACGGCAGCCCAGCAGGCTCCCCCATCCCTGGGATTCTCCAGGCAAGAACACTGGAGTGGGTTGCCATTTCCTTCTCCAACGCATGAAAGTGAAAGTGAAGTTGCTCAGTTGTGTCAGATTCTTCGAGACCCCATGGACAGTAGCCTACCAGGCTCCTCTGTCTATGTCCATGGGATTTTCCAGGCAAGAGTACTGGAGTGGGTTTCCACTGCCTTCTCCAATTAGAAGGGCAGTGAGATTCAATTAGTAGGAATAGAAGCTACATGTTAGAAAAATAGGAAATAAAATTGGTAAGTAAAATTTGAGCAAGAGTCAGATACATTAACAGAGAAGGCAATGGCACCCCACTCTAGTACTCTTGCCTGGAGAATCCCATGGATGGAGGAGCCTGGTAGGCTAAGTTGATGGGGTCACTAAGAGTCAGAAACGACTGAGCGACTTCACTTTCACTTTTCCCTTTCATGCACTGGAGAAGGAAATAGCAACCCACTCCAGTATTCTTGCCTGGAGAATCCCAGGGACAGAGGAGTCTGCTGGGCTGCCGTCTATGGGGTCGCACAGAGTTGGACACGACTGATGCAACTTAGCAGCAGCAGCAGCAGCAGCAGGTACATTAAAACCAGGTTGAGAGGTTGGACCAAATGTGGTGGGTAAAAGGCATAATAAATATTTGAACTAGTGAAAAGAGTACCAATTTTGGAATCAGACAAACCTAAGTTCAATTCAGTCTTCTCGTGAGACAATCCTTGGATATGAATTCTAAAGAGCAGAGTTTTAGGAACATTGATAAGATGAAATGCGAAACACTGGGAGAACTCAATTACAGAGATACAGGATGTAGCCGACTATAATCATCCTAGAACAGTGATGGCTGAGGGTCTCGGCTACTGGGGGAGGCAGTGAGGAAATGTCAGGGCTGGCTCGGAGAAACTCTTACAAAGGAAGAGCTGACAAGATGTGGTGCCCACTTGGGCTTCCCTGGTGGCTCAGCTGGTAAAGAATCCACCTGCAATGTGGGAGACCTGGGTTGGATCCCTGGGTTGGGAAGATCCTCTGGAGAAATGTCCATTCCAGTATTCTGGCCTGGAGAATCCCATGGACTCTATAGTCCATGGGGTCGAAAAGAGTTGGACAGGACTGAGCGACTTTCACTTTCTCTTTACTAATGGAATGAATGAGAGAGAAGTCAGGATGGTTCCTAGGTCTGAGTCTGAGTGATGAAGCAAACGCTACCAGTAGAAAGAAAAGGAAAGTCTGCTCATTGTGAAAGGAAGAGGTTTAGCAGAAAAATATAAAAAGTTGATCAGGCATGTAGCTTCTGCCCTAACTACAGGGCATCAATCATGAAAACTATTAAACAAGTGCATAAATGAGAAGAGAGTTTGAGTCAGGACTACAATGATTGGTACATATAAGGATAGATGACAACATCACATTTAAGAATATTTTTATTAGAAAATAAAAACACTAGCTGTTAAACAAAAATAATGGGAATGATATACACAGTAGAAATGCATCTTCATGGGCTATTTTTCTTAGCTATGGTACTTAGGGGATCCTATCCATTATCACAGCATTGAATGAATAAACTTCTGTAGAAATTCAACATATGGCCTATTTACATAACAAGCGTCACAACTCCAAATTAGCCATTTTGATGTGTCAAGGAAATAACACCTTCACAGCAGACTACTTCAAAAAAAAGGAAGAAAAAAAGAAAGGTTTGTTTTTGTTCTATAATTATGCGTACTGGTGTTTTTTAACTGTTTGTGTCATGAAAATCACATTTTAATTGTGTGATTACACACTAAGACAGAACAGTGATGGAATGAATTGATTGGCTGAATTATGCACAATCATTCAGTGATCAATAAACAGACTCCATCACTTAAATCTGCCCATATTATGCAGCTGCCGTCATGTCCTGTGTCATGCTTGTGAGAGCAACTGTTCTGGGTACAGACATTGTAACAGCCATCTGATTCAATTACCACCTTTAAATAACAGTGAAGGGTCTACAGAAGATGACTAGTGAAGAAGCACAAGGGAGCAGTGAGCAGGCAATATCCATGTCACACAAAACCCACTCCACTCTATAATTACATGGGGAGACACATGGTTGCCGTTTAGATCATACCACGAGCAATCTCAACTTCTTCCACTTATCCATCAAACAGTAACCCAAAGTTTTTGTCCTGCCTCATAAGATGCTGATTAAAGCTGTGTAAAGATAACACAGGTAACAGGATGAAGATCACCTAGGAGCCCTCAACACAAAAGCCATAAATGAATATTCATCAATAACAGCACAATTCTATCATCAGAGACAGAGAAACTGATAAAACTTAGAACCAAAAATGAAACATTTCTAAAGCTTGACTTCTGATGGAAAGTATTTCCATCTGCATGGCAAAGTAGGTCTTTGAGATGCTTCCTATTGGCAGAGAATCAAAGACTGCAATGGTGTGGCCTAAGCATTTTCTTTTCCTGATCGTTACAGAGATTGGCTGAGCAGCCTCACAAGCCCACAGAAATTTATCCCCACAAAGGCCACTTGAAAATCAGGCAAGCACAGCAACAGTCAATTGGAGACTTTCATTAGGGGGCTCCCTAAACCAAAATGAATACAAAAGGAGTCTTGAACATTTTGACTTAGTACGTACTTTAAACTAAATTGATTCCTAGAAAAGTATTTAATATTTTCACAGGCAAGGATTAAAGAAAGAAAATTGCCAATTAATATACTCCTTTCCCTGATGTTGAGTTTCGGTGTTTTTTTTTTCCCTAACCATCCTCTTAGATATTGTCTGCATTCAAGTGATTGTATTTTTATGCAAATTATCCCTTGGAGCTAGTCCTGTGTGTGTGTGTGTGCGCGCGCGCATATGTGTTTAAAGCCACACACAGATAAAGAATTGGACATATTTTTTGTTCTGCTGCTCCATAAAATAGTTTTTAACAAAGCTTGAGTTTAATCCAAAACTCTAATTAGAGACTGCAGCAGCATTTGCTTTGTCCAAATAGAAAATCATTCCCAAAGTTGATTTTCCCCTAGTTAGAGATCGAACAAATATTTTCATACACAGGTATTTTTTTAAAATACTACAATTACTTGATAAAAAACCTACCCCATCTATACAACCCGCTGCATTTTAGTTGATATAATTTTATAAAGGCCAATCAAATACAAAAAGCAACTGGAGACTTCATTTCAGAGTGTATTTCAAAGTAAATGGATTTGTTACTTGGATAATATTTTTTCTTTTTTCAGAATGAAGCAATTCTGACTTCCTGTCTCTTCTCTCTGCCATATTACACATCTGCTTAATCTCTAGAAAACAAAATCAATCAGATGCGGCAATGAATTGTTCTTTTAGGACAAACTAAACCAGTCATAAAGGTCACACGACCTTACTCTTTCAAATACTGGCATAAAGCTCTTCTGCATAGGTTCTAAAATTTGAGTCATTTTTTTCTGATGTGCGAGAGGATTGGTAAAAGTTTTTAATATAAATTTTTTTAATTAAATAAGCAAGTAAAAAATATTGCACATAACATTTCATGAAAGAGGCTGTGTTTGAAGTTCAAGGTTTTTCCCTAGTTCTCAAGCTACAGATTTTGTAGTTCACTCAAAGGAAAATGCTGCACAGAAAGAATCTTTAAAATGTCAGGGCTCCAAAATCTTGGCATTTGCTAAAACCCGGACTACTGGGAATCAAAAGCTCAGGAAGTTCACAAACACACACACCAACCCCCTAAGAGGTGGAAACCTCAGGCTGACAAGATAGGAGGTTTCAGTCGCATCCCTGTCCAGGTAAAAGTCTCAACCCTTCATCTCCCACGTCTGCAGTATTAATCACCAAACAGAGTGCGAGCGAGCGGGACCGATATTCCGAGGCACGGTAAAGTCGGGAGTGGGCATAGAGCGGGAAGACCCTCTCGCATCTCTGGAACCACGGCTGTTTCGAGCGCTGGCCAACGTCGGCCGACTCCGGGTCCGCCCGCCCAGTCGCGGCAACGCGAAAGCTTAGTCCCGCGGCCAAGTCTCCAGGCATCGGCTCCCGTCACCCTGAGGACTACCACGGCGAGTTTACCCGCTCCGGGAGCCAACGCACCCGGCTCCCATCGAGCACCGAGGGGAGCGGGTTTCCTTGGATCGGCTGCCCCCGGGCCGGACGGCGATCGAGGGCGTGATGCTGCCCGCAGAGGCGGCTCGGAGCAGGAGCGCGGCGGCCGGAGGGGATCGGTCTCCGTCCGCCCAGCGGGTGCAAGGGGGCGCTCGCGTAGGGGAGGGCAGGCGAGGGACCGCGGCCGATTCAGATCCGGGGCGGGCGGGTCCACGTCGGAGCGCCGCCGCCACACGCTCGCCCTGGGCGCGCGAATGTGCGCCGCACCCGGCGCCTCCTCCCGCCCGCCGGCTCGCTCGCCAGTGCCGGCCCGAGAAAGGCAGGACGGCGACCTCCGCGTCCGGTCCGCGCGGCCAGCCCGCGTCGGCGCCGAGCGGGGGCCACACCCAGCGCCCCGGGAGGCGGCGGGGGCTGGGCGACTCAGGCTGCGGATCGCGCGGCCCGGGCTCAGCCACCGTCCCGGCTGCGCAGGCCCCGCCGCGTCCCGGCCCGAGCCCGGCGGGCGGGCGGGGAGTGGGTCCCGGGAGGCGGCGGCGGCCGGAGATCCCGGGCTTACCTCTGTGCCGAGCGCCGGCCTCTCCGTCCCGGACCGGGGACGGGGATCGGGGGCGCGGTTGCCGGGGGGAGGCGCGGCGGCGGTGGCGGCCCCTGCGGCGCGGAGGGCGGGCCGAGCAGGAGCCGCTGCCTGGGCCGCGCGCCGTCTGGAGCTAGCCCCGCGCTGCCGGCGCTCGCGGCGGAGGGCGCAGCCGGCTCGGCCCCCGGGCTAGATTCCTTCACTGACACAACTCCGGGTCGGCCCGCTCCACGCAGGGACACTCCCGCCCCTCGCAGGCTGCTCCCGCCCGCCGGCCAGCCGGCCAGCCCGCCCCTCGGTGTCACTCACCCAGGCGCACACACCCAGAGCCGGCGCCCCTCGCTCCCGCTCGCACACACAGCGCTGCTCACGCCTCTCTCGGGTTTTGTATCCGCTCACACGCACGTTCTGACACAGATCCCTTCCCTCCACACGCCCTCCCTAGCTCCTTTCCCACCCCACTTTCTAGAAGAATCCCCATACAGCTTCCGCACTTTGCTTGCTTGCCCCACACCACCCTCCTCGCCTTCCCCCGAACCTCTCCCTCACTTAAGCTGCCTCTGTGCGATTCAGAGATGTTGCCACCACCGGCACGTGTTGCAGGAGAGGCACCCTCCCCTGCCCAGGAGAAGGAACTTTGCTCCCCCAGCACTGTCTATAAACGCAAGAGTCTTCTCTTTTTTAGAAAGCACTAAGGCTTTCTAGTGCTGAGCCAAGCTCAACTTGTAAACAAAGGTAGCCGACTTCCGAAATGACCAGAAGAACCAGCAGCGGAAAAAGTAGGGGGGGTTGGGTTGGGTCTGACCTTAGAAATGCTGCTCATCCGAAGTGCCCCGGCCCCTCCCTTTCACTGCCTTTCACGCTGAGTACTGGTTGCTCTAAACGTGTGTGATAACCAAGTTCCAGATAGATGCCGTGGGCACCAGCCCATGGATTTCTGCCTGAAAGTACAGTAGTCGGAGAGTAAAGGCAGTTTCTCCGTCATTATTCATGATGGAAGCACTTTAGATAACACACCTCTTCCAGAGGCAGCAGAGTGAAATGCAGGCAGCTCTCCAATTCAGTTTTTTTGTTTTTTTTTTTTTCCCCAGGGTGACTTAACCTCCCTTTTTCTCAATACCAATAACTTTCTCAGCGGCTCCTTGGCTGTCAAAACTCAGACATACGCAGGCCAGAGTTCCTTACGACTCTCAAGCCCAACACTCGAAAGGGCCCCTGAGTGTATAGCAGCATGGTACATCATCCAATGTTCAGGAATTCATAATTTGAAATTAGATACAAACACCTTTCTGGCAAAGCTCAAATCTGCTAACGTAATGTGCTCATGTTGACAAAACACTATTCTAATAAGGGATAAAGAAGCCGAAAGTGGAGGAACTTAAATTCTCATGCAACTTGTTGTGGTTCTTGTTATCCTGGATGGGAGTATGGGATCATATAATTTTTTTAAAAATTTGTAAAAGCTTTGTTAAGTATTAACTCAATTATTCCTTTAAATAGTCCAGTCAGATAAGTAGTATTTTTGAACTTTGTTTTTTTTATAGATAAACTGAGTCAAGGAGAGGAGAAATGGTAGAGGGAGGATTTGAACCTACACAGTCCGTCCCCATCGATGCTACTGAAAAGAAAGTTTGCTTCTAGAAGCCGTATTATATGCAAATATAAAGGATAAACTTCATACTGCTTATCGAATTTAGATGGAAAGGTAACTTGGAACAATTTGACTTGGAATTTGATGCATTTTTTAGGTCCTCTGGCAAAATAATTCACTTAGGTTTTGAGGAGTTTCTCCTCATAATTAGAATTCCAAAATGAGTAATAAATTATTGTTTTCCTAGGAAGGGCTTTGGAAATAATATTGAACTCAGTGCTTTCATTCCATTCTTCTAGTTCATTACCTCCTGGGACTCCAAAGCCAATTTGTTTAAAAGTCTAAAAGAAGAAAGCCTTCACGACCTGGATATGACCAGAGGGAAGAAACGGTTTTCAGAGGCCTGTACGTGGCCTTTTACCTGTAAGAGCTACTTCTCAGTAAGTAGGTAGTCACACTTGCTTAGCCATTCAGTGGAGTCTGACTCTTTGCGACCCAATGGACTATAGCCCACCGGGCTTCTCTGTCCATGGGATTTTTTTCAAGGCAAAGTAGGTAACTGGTATGTGTATGGCGAGTGAAAATATTAAAGCATTGAATGTGATGAAAATTAAATAAATGGAGAATGGGTGTATAGTAGTAGCCACTGTAACACAAATTAGACTAAAACTAATTCTCTTCTGGGAATGGAGGCCTAGTCCATCAAGAGACAATTATAAAGTAAAAGAAAATAGTTACAACTTTCATTAGTCACTTAAGGGACCTAGCAAAAGAAGTCAGACTTTTAAAATTTTATACAAAAAAAAAATAAAGTTTATACAAAGACTTCCCTGGTGGTCCAGTGATAAGACTCCATGCCCTCAGTATAGGGGTCCCTGGTTCGAGCCCTGGTCAGGGAACTAGATCCTGCATGCATACTGTAACTAAGAAGTCCACGTGCTGTAACGGTGATCCTGCAAGCCACAACACAGCCAAAGGAGATAAATATTTAAAAGTTTACACACAGTGAGTTTCAAATAAAACTTCAACCTTTTGGTGCTCAGATTAATTTACTCTAGGGGAAAGAAAAGTGAAAACTTCTGTTTCTGAGAGGGAAGGTTTACTCAATAAGCATTCAAATTGATTATTGAAAAATATGTAAAAATTTCTTGGACATCAAATAACTAACAAAGCAGTATTTTGATGAATTAAGCGTAAATGATTAAAACATGAGTTAACATTCCTATAATTTCGTGGAGATAGAAACATTCAAAGAAGTAGAATATGGAAAAGATATGTATTGGTGTTGGCACCAGATATTGAGAATTTACTTGAAAAATTACATTATTTGAAGGTTTAATCAGAAGGTAATATGTTTAAAGCTAGTATGACTTATTCAAAATGATTCTGTGATTATAATTCATTTTACTATTTTCTAAGCTAAATGGAAAAGTGAGAGTCTTTCTTTAAGCAAACAAATAGAATCATGAGAGTAAACATTTTCTGAAAGATGAACAAAGTATAGTAGTTTGTATACTGTTTTCACAAAGGTATTTTTCATCTGTATCTACTGAAGTGAGTGAAGTCGCTCAGTCGTGTCCGACTCTTTGCGACCCTGTAGACTGTAGCCCACCAGGCTCCTCTGTCCGTGGGATTCTCCAGGCAAGAATACTGGAGTGGGGTGCCATTTCCTTCTCCAGGGGATCTTCCCGACCCAGGGATCGAACCCAGGTCTCCCACATTACAGGCAGATGCTTTAACCTCTTCCCTCCGTATAGTCACTTACCCCCTTTATCTAATGTGCTTAATTATATACATGGTGGAACAATATGTATCCTACAAGGAGGCTGACCTTTTCCTTGCAAGATTTCAGCAAAATGCCATAGTTCTTATTTTCCAGCTTCTAGATTGTCCTGATTCTCTAGGCATGGCCATACAGACATGGACACCACTCAGATCCCAGAAGCCTGTTTCAGGGCGTGGTCAGCTGTCTTTAGGATTTGGGCATCCAAATAAGCGTGAGGACAGAGTGACTTTAGTTGCCTGGCTCCAGACCACTGAGCACTGGGCTCCAGAGTGCTCTTCAGACCTACTGGAAAGCCTTTAATCTAGAGAGCCATGACTTTGACTAGGTGCAGGGACTAGGTGGTATCTGGCAGATCTCCTTTGGGGAGGAGATAAATGCGCTCTCTGTGTGTGAGTGTGGTGTTCATTAGAACTGTTTACAAATATTCCAGCTCTACCTCCTTCAAAGCATATGAGAGGATTGCCTGTCTGCAGCCTACTAAAGAATCCCTTGGACTGCAAAGAGATCAAACCAGTCAATTCTAAAGTAAATCAACCCTGAAAATTTATTGGAAGGACTGTTGCTGAAGCTGAAGCTCCCATACTTTAGCCACCTGATGCCAACAGCTAACTCATTGGAAAAGACCCTGATACAGGGAAAGATTGAAGGAAAAAGAAAAAAGGGGCGGTAGATGATGAGATGGTTAGATAGCATCACTGACTCAATGGACATGAATTTGAGCAAACCCTGGGAAATAGTGGAGGACAGGGAAGCCTGGCTCCTTGGAGTTGCCAAGAGCTGGACACGACTTAGCGACTGAACAATAACAAAAGCCTACTAATGTACAGAGTAGCTCTGGGACTTGCTTCAGCCAGTGAAAAGTAGACGGAAGTGATGAGTATCAGTTCTGGGCAGAAGTTAAGAGCTAGTGCAGATATGACACTGTTCTGTTTTTCCTTGTAGCACCTAGCCAGCAAGGTGCTTGTGGTGGCTGCTCTATTGGACTGCAGTGAATGACGACCATAAGGAATGCCATACCTGCCTACCATCCCTTACTGGACCTGAGCATGAGTGGGAAATAAAGTCACTGAAATCTAGGGGTTGTTTGTTTCTGCAGTATAATCTAGACCATTCTGATTAAAAGTAGGGAGGAAAAAAGATATAAATAATTGCAAGGCACATCGAAGCAGAGAATGGCTAATAATTCTACAACTCTTTCCTCCCGAGTGCACAACTAATTCACATTTTTCAGCCTCCTGTGTAGTGAAGTGAGGCCATAGGACTGAATTCTGCTGAGTGTAATATAGATGAAAGTTTTGTATTCCACGTCCAGTCTCCACTGTGGAAAACCTGCGTGATCTCTCATCTCCATCTGCCACATGGAAACTACGGATTCTAGAGCAGGAGTCAGCAAACTTTTTCTATAAAGGGCCATATGGTAAATATTTTAGGCTTTGTGGGTCATGAGTTCTCTGTCATAACTATCTGCTGTTTTACAGGAAAATAGTCATAAGCATTATGTAAACAAATGGACATGGTTGTGTTCCAATAAAACTTTATTTAAAAAAACAGGCAGTGGGTCCGCATTTCCTCGGGGTGATTATTTGCTGACTTCTTACTTAGTGGAGGGTAGAAACACAGGGTGTAGGGTAGAAACACAGGATGGAGGGATCCTGAGTCTCTGAGTTCCTCTATGGTATTTACGGGCTGAACACACACATTGAAATGTTATCTGAGTTGAAAAAGCAAACTTCTGATGAGTTAAGCATAATTAATATGCTCTCTTATCCCAGATTGCAGAAAAAATTCTGGATGGATTAATAAGCAAAGAAAACTGTAAAAGACTAAAAGAAAATGTAGGAAATTCTTTAACAATACTGGTTATCTTTGTAAAACTAGTTAGAAATATCATGATAAAACCCCAGAAACTATAACAGAAAAGATTAAACAGATTTGACTACAGAATAAACAACCCAAGCATTTTTATACAGTGACAGGTACCGTAAACAATATTACTTAAAGGGGAAAAAATAAATGTAATATATATTCACAATAGGAAAGATTAATATGCAAAATACCAAATAGCTTCTAGAAATCAATATAAAAAAGAGAAGCAGCAAAATAAAACAAGCACAGGACATGAAGAAGTAATTTTTCAGAAGGAGGAATATGTGCTAATGAACATATGGAAACATATTCAGCCTCATCAACGATCAGAGTGTAAATTACAAGACAGCATTTTTTACTTATTACACTGGCAAGGAAATGTTTTAATATAAGATGTTTGTGAGTGCACATTAAAAATACAACTTTCATATTCAACCAACTGTAGTATGAATTGATGATAGAGTATGAACATTTCCGGAAAGCAGTTTGCAGTATCTGTAAATGTTAAAAATGCATATATACTTTGACCATGCATTTTCACTTCAGGTAAGCTATCCTGCAGAAATACTTACGTGCAAGAGTGTACTTACATGAATGTCTGTTACAGCATTATTTGTAAGAGAAAAAAATCAGACTGCACTTCAACACTTATGAATAGAGGAATGGTTAGAAAAATTGAATGTATATGCACTGTGGAATAATAAATAACTTTAAAAATCAGGGAGCTATGCATGTGTTGACACAGAATAGTGTTCATGACATTTTTGAGTGATAAGAGTGAGTCAGAACAATATGCACAATATGTGCTCTAAAAAAAGGGGAAGGAGGGCGGAAGTCTACTTATCTTGAAGGCTATGCACCCTGTTGACTTTGGTAACCCTCATATGAAAACATTTTTAACTTTGTACACTTCTCTTTTTCTCTTTGTATATCATTTTTATAATTAAAGTGTCTTTAAAAAGTGAAAGGACCGAAGTCAAGAGAGACTGAAAAAGAAGCCCGTTGTGGACCCTGGCCAACGCTGAGAGGTTGAGGGGTGGACGGGCATAGGAACAAACACTTGCTGTAGACTTTCGGAGGCAAATCCACAGGCATGAGTCACTCCCTTGGAGTTCCAGTGGCAGCAAACCGAGTTGTTATGACCTGGAACCAGGGTTCTGCTTGGAAATTTTCCAAGAAAGAGAAACACTTAGGGTGAGAAGAGAAAGGATAACCTTGCTGGCCTAAGGGCAAAACATGTTGGAAACACAAAAACCAAGTAATGTCCCTTGGCTGAACTTTCTTAGTCTATACAGGTGCTAAATATTATATTTTCATTGCTCCAGATTTTGTTTAGGTTAAAAACCTCAGAAGCTGAAATGAATATATACCTAATAGAAAGGTTTCTTATTTATTTATTTATTTGGCTCTAAAGTTTCCATGTCACTGTGTATTCTAGGAAGATAATTCAAGGTTCATTCAACCTTAGTTGTGCCAACAGAAAGACAAATGGCTCCAGTGTGTGTTATAGATGTATAGGTTGTCACTCATTCAGGAGGCCTTTCATTCATTCTCTGATGTGTATTAGCAATTTCTGTTGACCAAGAGTAGTTTTGTCAGAAGTCTGATTCTAGTGAGACAGAATGTCATGTATGTTTATTGACCATTTAAGTAAAGCTATGTTGATGTGTTACTTAACAGAAAGTTTTATCTCTTGGGTATAGCTTGTACACCAAAAGTCCCCGTATTATTGACTGTTACTTTTTACCTTATAAACAAAAGCCCACCCTAGGAATGAACCAAAGGCAGATTCGGGCGTTTTTCTGGTTGGTTGTACTCTGAGAGCCTTTGCCCTTCCCACACGTGGGACTGGCCTTGCCTGGGGTGGAGCCTGAAACATGGCATAT
This sequence comes from Budorcas taxicolor, assembly GCF_023091745.1. Classification (NCBI taxonomy): domain Eukaryota; kingdom Metazoa; phylum Chordata; class Mammalia; order Artiodactyla; family Bovidae; genus Budorcas; species Budorcas taxicolor. Next base: position 133,301,929 of record NC_068911.1, on the reverse strand, counting down.
GCTGGTGATAGGGAAATGATGTTTTAGTTTGCTAGGGCTGCCATAAGAAAGCACCAGAGATGGGGTGGGCAGCTTACCACAGGAATTTATTATCTCAGAGTTCTGGAGGCTGAAAGTCTGAAAGCCTGGTGTTAACAGCTTTGATTTCTCTGAGGGCTGTGAGGGAAGGATCTGTTCCGGGCTTTGCTTAGCTTATAGATGGCTGCCTTTTCCATGTCTGTTCACATCATGTCCCATCTATGTGCATTGGTCTTCATGTACAAATTTCCCCTTTTTATAAAGACACCAACCATATTGGATTAGGGCTCACCCCGATGACGTCATGGGCTTCCATGGTGGCTCAGCAGTAAAGAATCTGCCTGCAACACAGGAGGCGTAAGAGATGTGGGTTCGATCCCTGGGTCGGGAAGATCCTCTGGAGGAGGGCCTGGCAACCCACTCCAGTATTCTTGCCTAGAGAATCCCATGGACAGAGAGGCCTGGCAGGGTACACTCCACAGGGTCATAAAGAGTCGGGCATGACTGAAGCAACTTAGCATGCAAAATTACTTCATATTAAAGACCCCACCTCCAAATGAGATGACATTCTCAGGTACTGGGGGTTAGGAACCCAACATATCTTTTTTCTTTTTTTCTTTCTCTCTCTTTTTTTTTTAAATTTTTGTAGGGCATGACAGCAGGGACAATTCAACCACAACTGATGACATAATGAAGTTAACAGTAAAAGTGGGGTCAGAGCCTGGCTGGCTGACTAGTTACCCAGGATTTTTTTTTTAAAATCAGACCTCCCTACCTCTGTGTTCCAAGCAGTCTTCCTGCCCCTTTTCTTGGGTTCCTATTGATTCCAGGGCATTTCTCTAATGTAATAATTAGGTAATTGGGCATTTATCTCGCTGGTGAGAGATAAACACTGGCTGTGAGGAGGGACCATGTCTTTTGTTCCTGGGTCTAGCACAGTGCCTGACTCAGACAAGGTAACTGAACGAAGAGCAACATCTGTCTTGCAAAGAGGGCCAGTCCACACTGTCATTTGTCTTACTGATCACACAACTAAATATAAGTACCTCCAGACTCAGCTCTGTGAAACAAAGTGACATGAAAACTTGAAAAACTTAAAAATTCTTACTAAGTATATTGTGGCACATTGTGGACAGAACCTTCTAGATGGGGTGGTGGAGTAAGGAAGTCCCAAACAGGAGTCCTTACATGCAGTTGCTTCAAAAGCAAAGCAAGTTCAGCCAAAGGATAGTGCGCCCAGCTTACATTCATAATGAACTTTAAAGGCTAACTTAAAAATTACAGTTAGATAAAGCAGAAATGCTGCTGTAGAAATTATTCAATGGTTAGTAAATAGAGTTCGTGAGGAAGGCCTATGGGAGTTGTGGGTTTTTAAAACCAAGAGAATACCAAGTCAGAAGGGCAACTTAGTAACAGTCTTCAAGTGGAAACACAGGGATGTTGATGAGTTTTTCTGTCTCTGCTGAAGGAAAAACAAGAATAGTTTATGCCACAGCAAGCAAGAGTTGGGTTGACTATGAAGGAAGCATTTCCTGATAGAATATTAAATATCAGGGTGGCTTGGATTCCAATACAAGCTTCAGTTTTGCATCTTTCTATCACTTAAATGAAAACTAAAATATAGGAAGCCAAGCTCTTTCACTTACTAGCCACAAGACCGTGGAAAAGTTACATCTTTTCACTGAGAGTCTGTTTCCTTACTCATAAAATGGGCCTAATTTTTACCTCAGAGAGTAGTAAGAGATTGAATATCAAGCATGTGGTAAGCTCCAAGCACACCGTAAGCACTCCGGGAATAGTGTTATTAATGAACTTGAAAGCAAATATTTTAAATTCTGATTTATTATTTTAAGTACCTCATGTGCTATTTCATTTTGGTTTCACAATAATCATGTGAAGTAGGTGCTTTTATTTCCATTTGACAGGTGAGAAAAATGAGGCACAGAGAAATTAAGTAACTTGCCCCCAAATCATAGAGATAGTAAGTGACAAAGCTCCAGAGTAAATCCAGCCCATCTGTCTCCAGAGTCTGTATTTCTAGTCACTTGACTAGCAACGTCTACATGTTTATAGCAACTAAACATTAGATTTTTAAAAATAAAAATGTGGAGTGCTCTTTAAAAATTCAGTCTAGTGGTCCCCAGCCATTCAATATCCCTTTTGTTTTTACCTTCCATGTATTGAATGATTTTATTTACTAAAGTACTTCAGTGATAAATAATAATTTATTTTTCATTGCTGTTAATCAAAGAAATATGTGACAGAGCTCCAGATCAATATGAAGTAACAGCATGATCTCATAAAAATCTTGTCAGAAGCAAACAACTTGATGTTTTGGTTGGCTCATGCAGTTTTATCACTGCATGGCTTGCACCAAGGTTTCTGAAATACCTGTAATAATTAGGTGGTCTTCCTTCCACTCTAAAGTTCACAGAAGTTAATATCCTGTGATGAATCATCTATGATACTGATATATGATTTCCTTCTACTGAGACATCATAGTAAGTAGGTTCCCCCCCCGCCCAAAATGATTCCTCCATGTGATTAAATGCACTCTGAAGACACAGATGTACTACACTGGTGATGTTGTTCTGTCACTGCAGCATGCCAGGCTTCCCTATCTTCCTCCATCTCCTGGGGTTTGCTCAAATTCATGTCCACTGAGTCGGTGATGCTATCTAACCATCTCATCCTCTGTAGCTCTCTTCTCCTTTTGCCTTCAATCTTTCCCAGAATCAGGGTCTTTTCCAATGAGTTGGCTTTTCCCATCAGGTGGCCAAAGTATTGGAGCTTCAGCTTTAGCTACATTAGTATTTCTCAAATAGTGTGGTCAGTAGTTTTGGATAGGTCTAGTTAAGGTCCAGAAAAGGCAATGGCACCCCACTCCAGTACTCTTGCCTGGAAAATCCCATGGACGGAGGAGTCTGGTAAGTTGTAGTCCATGGGGTCGCTAAGAGACACGACCGAGCGACTTCATTTTCACTTCTCACTTTCATGCATTGAAGAAGGAAATGGCAACCCACTCCAGTGTTCTTGCCTGGAGAATCCCAG